>NC_137034.1:7755081-8069934 GCF_032717465.1 Coenobita brevimanus
CCAAGGAAGAACTGATTAAATTTTGGTGCTGAGTTGAGTTGTCTGGTATAGGCGTTGGCGGAGGTATGCACTCCTGAGTGCTGTCTATTTGTTCAATCTCTGACGGTGCGTAGTACTATCAGATTAATGAACCGGCCACTATCCGTTCGCCTGGCCCTTCACCAACCCTGTCCTTGACTTCCTTCTCGCTCGCCAGGGGAGTAAAGAAACCACTGAACATTACTGTATCGTCCCAAAACTTCTCCATCCTTCGCGGGCGTCTTTTATACTTGCTTTATATAGGCTATTGTATTGTATTGTATTCTTCAGTACGAAGAGCCTTTCTTCATTTATAGGAACGAGATCGAGTGAGCAGAATTCCAAATGCTGTTGTCCCTTTAAGAAAAAAATAAAGCTATTTCTTTTCTGAGATTATTGCACATTTTAAAATTTTGACAAAAACAACCGAATTAATACCCCAGTTATTTTCCAAAAGCTTTCCAACGATATCGGTAGGACTGCTGGGGCTTTTATAGTTTTTGATATAGTCCAGTTTTGTTACTTGGGTTGACGGTTTCCAGATATTTTTAGTAATATGATTGCTGGTTTTCAGAAAAGCCATTCTGGTAACTCCCGTTGCATTTTCAAAAGCTTTCCAACGACTTGACTAAACCCACTGTAGTTTTCTGAGTTTTGGTGTTGTACTGTACCACTGTGCATGTCTGAGTGTGTTCTCAGTCGCTCACTCCACTCGAAAATATATATGAGGTAACAATAAAAAAGAAAAGGACGTCATCACAGAAAAACGGGCAAGATATTATTCGTTAATATCAAACATACACAGCTTTAGTCCTGTAAAACTGAGCAGGAGTGGTTCCAGCTTTCTAAAGGAAACAAATCTTGAAACCATTTGAACATCATATCTCTGTAAACCTGCTGATGTGTTCAGTGTCTTGTCACACGGTTATCGGAATGAGGTATTTTCTGACGCAAACTGTTCTCTTATGTATGCTGGGCTAAAGTATCCTTGTTCTACGCCTTGTCCATCCAGTTTCTCAAAACCAGATTGCGACCAGTGTGATAGAACGTTATGTGTTGGATTCCAGGCTTAGTGTGACGAATCTCTTAGGGTAACGGTAGGTACCCATGTATCAGTGATGAACACTGATTTATTACACTTCATTACAATAAATATAGTTCAGTGAGGAATGAATTTCAAACCCATTGATGCGATCTGCGGAACAAAATCCTTTCCAGGACATTTTGTAATAGTTTTATAATTGTCTGAGTACTAATTTTAGAGATCTTAATGTCCACAACGATAAACTGTGGACTCACACGGCGCCCATTCCAGCTCCAGTCTGCTCTCGCCTTGCCTACCAGCAACTATCATGACTGAACTTCGTTAATAAACCTACGATCAACTGCTTTCATTATTCAGATTTGGCTTCACAGGAGAAAACTGTAGGGTCTTATCGTGTCTTATTCTTCCTGATATATAATTCTTACTATGAAGATGAAATTCAGCATGGCAAATTCCCATTCCTTTTTCCAGGCTGGGCATGAAAAAGAATGAGTAGAAAATTAGCATGCCTCTTGTTTTTGCTGGAAAAAAAAATCTTGTAAGAAAAGAATATTATAATTAACATTATTTTTTAAAAATGAAGAACCAGGAAATGAATGTATAAATAGTCATCTTTTCTCCGTGTAAATAAAAATCAAAGTTATGAGAGGGAGGTGACGATAAAGTTTTGCGTCAGTGTCCTCGCTGGTGTCCACATCCTGATGATATCTCTATATGACATCATCAGCACCAAGGACCACGCTATATGGCCGGCCTTTTCCACGTATCAACATTTTGTTATCCTGTCAATATTCATTTCAGGGAGTTTCAGTGTGCCAGAATGAGATTAGCCGATTGCATTCAGATTCCTTCCTTGTGTGTTTAGTCTTAATGCTTTCTGATGATTTTGTTCTGCATAAATAAGATTTCCCATACCGAAGGGGAATATTAACACTACAAGTAACGCGTTATATTAGGGGGAAAAGGTCAAGTCTGCGCTGAATGAATTTGTCAGGAGGTAACAAAGTGAGGGCGACCATCATCCACTTATTCAATATAGTGCTGCCTTTCTCCTCTCTCTCTCTCTCTCTCTCTCTCTCTCTCTTTCTTGGTTACTCTACGCTGAGAAACAGGCGAAACAGTTTCCTTTATCCCAGGAAACCATTTCCTACTCTTGGTGGTAACATATAGCCAAATGACACCTAGTGATTTAGTGGGTTACGGAGCTGCAGACGGATGGAACCTGTATGTGTTCCATCTGAGGGGTAATTGGAGTTTATTGTTCATGTTATGCCACGCAAAACGCAAGTGAGGCTGGCCACCATCACCTTAAGTGTCAAGACTAAGTAGCCTAGCCCCAGACCCCCCCCTCCCCTTTACATGAGACAACATTGGATTGATGATGATGATGATGATGATGATGATGATAATGATGATGATGATGATCTATCTATCTATCTATCTATTGCCAGACGCCTCAATCCCGTTTGGGGTGGCCACAAACAAATTGCCTCCAAGTCGCCCTGTCCCCCGCCATTTCACGCCCCTGCTCCCAACGCACACCCCCCGCGCTCATATACCTCTCCTCGGCCTCCCCCTCCCTCTTCCCCCTCCACCTCACTCACATACACTCTCTTCGTCAGTCTTTCACCCTCCATCCTCTCCACATGGCCAAACCACCTCAGTGTGTTCCTCATAACGCTTCCTATCACATCCACATCAACACCACAACGCTCCTTTATATCCTCATTCGTCAGCCTGTCTCTCCATGTGAGTCCACAGGCTCCTCTTAAAAAACTCATTTCCACTGCTCTCACTCTTGACTTGTGTCCTTCCAACAACGTCCAAGCTTCACTTCCGTACATTAGAGTTGGTATCACAATACTGTCATGTAGTAACTTTTTCACTTCCATGCTCACTTCCCTGTTTCTTATCACTGCTTTCAAAGAACCAGCAACCTTTCTTCCCTGCTTTACCCTTTCAAGCACTTCACCCTCCAAACCTCCATCCTTACTCATCACACTACCCAAGTACTTAAACGTACTCACATTTTCCAATTCCTCACCATCCCAACCTTGCTGTACATTCACTGACTTCACCTCTCTCAAAGACCATCACTTTACTCTTCCCTACATTCACCTTCAGATTCCGTTTCTTACACACTCTCTCAAACTCATCCACCAAGCCTTGCAGCTCCCCTTCGTCTTCACTCAACAACACAGTATCATCTGCAAACAACAGTACAGGGAGTTTCCAAACACTATCCTCTCTCACCAGGGCCACTCCAACATCCACTACCCCTACCTTGTACCTCTTTTATTACCCCATCCATGTACAGATTGAACAACCATGGAGACATGACACATCCCTGTTTCAAACCAACTTTCAAAGAGAAAAATTCACTTAGTTCACCATCCACACGCACTGCAGCCTTTGCACCATCGTACATACTCTTCACAGCATTCAACAACTTCCCATCTACTCCATATATTCTTAACACTTTCCACAATCCTTGTCTATCCACCCTGTCATATGCTTTCTCCAAATCCATGAAAGCCGCATACAACTTCTTTCCCTTCTCTAGAAACTTTTCCACTAAAGATCTAAGAATGAATATCTGATCTACACAACCTCTTCCCTTCCTAAAGCCTCCCTGTTCTTCTCCAACTAATTTCTCTGTTCTTTCTCTAACTCTGTCAATAAGTAAGAGTAGTTTATAAAAAAACAAGGGGGTGGACATAATGGGTGTTAAGTGGTAACACAGAACCAAGTGATCATGGTGGTTTTGTGTGATAAGATTCTTCAACTAGACGTGGACCAACTGTGTTTACATTAGTATGGTGGAAGAGATTTGTTGCTCACAGTACCACTCAGGGACGAGCGTCTGGTCAGCCTCACCTTATATGACTTTATTATGTAGCCTAGTCCTGGGCCCCTACGCTCTTGTTGGGGTAATAAAAGGTTGGACGATGGACATAAACAGTGGCCATTTATGCAACGAGGTTGGGTTCAAACTCCCTCTTGTATCCTGTTTAGCTGATTGCTGTGATTTGTGTGTGTAATTCACCGGGTCGGTCAGGATCACTTGATGGTCGTGATCGTCAGCATTTTACCCTCCCGGAAGGGAGCTGAGAGCTCATATAGTCCTATCTAAGGGCAAGGCTGTGACCTTCACACACCCACACACCCGTCCCCTTGCTCAAGGGGGACAGTAACCACCCACTTCGTCAGTGAAACTTTTCGCAACCTGAGCGAGGCGCGAACTCCCGTCTACCAAATGGCAAGCGAGAACGTTACCACTGTGTGTGTGTGTGTGTGTGTGTGTGTGTGTGTGTGTGTGTGTGTTTCAGATTTAACTTCTTGGATCCGGTACTGTACTTTTCCAAGATGCTCTTGCTAGTTACAGACGATTTTATTAAGTGATTTTTCGAACTGAAGAAACTAGATATAGCTTTCACTCTTCGGTACAAGACGTCTTGCTTAACCCAAACAAAATTGTCCATCGATAGCAAAATAACAGATCAGACATGTCATCAGACTGAAGGCACCATGTTGTTTGTTGCAGTAATGGTGGGTGTTTGTTTTTTCGGGAGCACTGGCGATGATGCCTGCTTGGATGGTGGAGGCACTGACAGCGGAAGCAGGAAGTGTGAAAGTAATTTCCGCATTATAAAAAAAGGTTGACTGTGTGTAGCCCACCTCGTAACTTTTGAAGGTCATTTATGGAACACCTGCAGTTGTTAGATGTTAATATCCTGCATTCCAGGTGACATTCAGCAGCGATTCAGAGAGGCTAAGTATGTTTCCTTATCAACACATGCTTCGGAAATTATCGTTGAAGTTGAGAGCTTGTCCATGCTCACGCTAACAGTTAATAGTCAAGGATGGCCATGGACTGAGGTCTGAAGCAGCATTCACTGTATGGGAAAGTCCGGTGACTCAGTGGGTTTGGTATCTGTCTCATGTCTGGAGGAAGCTCTCTTGAGTTCGAGATCTCTCACTGCCACTGAGTCTGGAGGGTGAACGCCAACAAACTATACCATTTTTACTCAAGCTTTGCATAAAATTACCGTCTTCTCATCATGAATGCTAAGTTTTAAATATAGATTAACACAAGAAAATGATATTAGTTATGAACAGGTGTTTTGAGAAGAGTGTACAGCCGTAGCATTGTCTTTTCCTGCAACTGATTGATGTGAAATAAGCTGCAAAAATCCGATAATCAGACCTACTCCATACCACTGTCTACTAAGCTGTATACTGTTTCACCCTCTGTGCTTATACTCTGTCCTACATTCCCCCTCATCCTCTGTGGCTTTACTTCTTCCCATTGCACTACACTAAGGTCGTCCACACGGTGTCCTTAGAGTGTGGCTGACGATGTTCAAAGGGCACAAAAAATGTATACAAATTGCTTCTCCAGTATGAAAATGATAGATGCCAAGAAGGTCTAAGCCCTTTGTCAGTTAAGAAAAAATCGGGAACCCACAGATTAATCAGACTGGGGGATATATCTAGAAAATGTAAATTATCAACAAAAACTTGATACGATAACTTTAGTTTTATAAAATACTTCGTACCGAAAGACAAATGGGTTAGATGAGAAAATCTCTTGTTGTGACTGGGAGAGATTGTGAGGTGAAACAAGTGGTGCATCGTAAACCATAATGTTAAAAAAAAGAAAGAAAAGAAAAAGAGCTTCATTCTCAGAAAAAATATTCAGTGGATTTTTTTATTTTTTATTTTTTGGTTGTTCGAGGTGTGCCTTGAGTATATAAAACGTCTGAGATTAGCCAAAGTAGAAGCGAAAATAAGTAATTCTCAACCATAATTAACTACATCAATCTTGCTTGTTTTAATTCTTGCTACCACCACATGTTAGTTAAAGCAAGAGTTTTCTTTAACCTCAACAAAAGTACACACACACACACACACACACACACACACACACACACACACACACACACACACGGAAGAAAACGTGGGGACGAGGAAGACAGTTGCGGGAAATCCACCAAGATATTAAGAAGGATGAAAATCATTTTCAGTTCTCGCGGCTTCTTAAATTCCTTCTGAGAAAACGCATCACAAGAAGAAGAAGAAGAAGAAGAAGGTGAAGAAGGAGAGGAAGAAGAAGAAGAAGAAGAAGAAGAAGAAGACGACAATGGCGACGACGACGAAGAAGAAGAAGAAGACGACAATGGCGACGACGACGAAGAAGAAGAAGAAGAAGAAGAGGAGGAGGAGAAGGAGGAGGGGGAAGAAGAGAAAAAGAAGAAGAAGAAGAAAAAGAAGAAGAAGAAGAAGAAGAATTTAGGGTATAAAAGTGCAGAATTTGGAAGAGGAGAAGATACCGAAAAGAGACCGAAATGCCTGGATTTTTCTTTTCTCGAACTACCTTGAGGATTGAAACATATCTATCTATCCATCTATCTGTCTATATATACGGTGAGTGAGAGAGAGAGAGAGAGAGAGAGAGAGAGAGAGAGAGAATCACGGTAGATTCTTTTGCTAAATATTGTTGACTACTGCATAAAATATGACGTTCATGCCAAATATATATTTACTGACGCACTATAAGGTACATATGGATCCCTGTGAACATAATTTGACGCAAACCTTTGGGATGGAAAGAATGAACCTGAGGACAAAAAATCGGTTAAAAAAAAAAAAAAAAATCCCACACAGTGGTTACTTCAAGTATTATTTAAAACACTGAATGTCTTGTATTTCCCAGCACTGACGCAGACAATTTTATTATTATTATTATTATTATTATTATTATTAAAGAGAAGGTAGCCTATATGCGAACCCTCAGTTACTGACTTTCACTGACAGGCAACTATATAGTTAGCATTTGATGTGGTTACCCTGTATGCCAGGTTACTGAGCGTATTTATCAGTGAGTTCAAGCCAAAGACGTCCTGTCCTTATAACAAGTTTCACAAGAAGACTGTCAGAAACCTGGGGCTTGGCCCACACCATCGCTGTTCCTGTTGAAAAAATACGTCTGTGAGTCTTACTGTTTAGTCCGACTTCCCCGCTGAGGCTGGAGTGCAGGGCAGTTGAAGATGACCACGAGAATGATACAACGAAAGCCACACTCAAAATCCAACAGCTGCACATGGCTTCGTTTATATCACACCACAACACAGCACACTATACCACACCACAGCACCAGTACCGCCTTACACCACACCGCACCACAGCAGTGCCTCACACTTCTTACGCTGCACTGCGGACCCCGAGCATTTGTTTGTGTGGTGTGTTGGGTGAGACACAGAACCAATACTACACTCCACCACACCACAAAACTGAGACAATACACCACGCCACGACAGTACCACAGTTCACCACCACTCCACACCACACCAGTACAACTTTCTTCTTCCACTGCACTGCTGACCCCAAGACTATGCACGTGTGGTGTGGAGACTAATTATATCGGCAGTGTTTTCCCCGTAAACTGCACTGCTATCCAAGCCTGTGTTTGTGTGTCGTGTGGGGCGGGGCAGCCTCAGCACAGCCAGCCAGCACTCTGAGAAAGGAGAGAAAACACAGCCGAGCCGGGAGGTACAGGGACTGGTGGTGGGGAAGTACAGGTTTACTTTTATTTTTATTTCTTCAGTAAGTAACGGATCAGGATTTCCCTCCCCCACGCCCTCCATAAGTCTCTCTTTGTTTGTTTGTTTGTTTGTCTGTCTGTCTATAGTTTGATAAAGAGAAAAAGTGTATGTATGTACACGTGTAAATGTATAGATATGTATCAATATATATGTACGTACAGGTACATACATACGCAGAGAGAGAGAGAGAGAGAGAGAGAGAGAGAGAGAGAGAGAGAGAGAGAGAGAGAGAGAGAGAGAAGTAAAGGTTACGCTGACGTCAGTAAACCCCGCTTCCCACGAATCAAGCCACCTACTACATTTGTACTTCACACACACACACACACACACACACACACACACACACACACACACACACACACACACACACACACACACACACACACACACGTAATGACAGGACACGAAAAACACAAATTAATTAATACCTAGTTTTGAGTTTGTGTTTGGATATACATGTTACCGGTGGAACAAAACTATCAGTATATAATCCCAATGCCTTGTCAGCAGAAACTATGACACGATACATGAACACAGACACACACACACAGACACACACACACACACACACACACACACACACACACACACACACACACACCTAGGCTGTTCCCTCCAAAAAAGGAGAGTAGCCGAGACAGGACGACACACTCCTAATTTACTCATCCACACGAATACATTTACTTGTATCTTACCCTCAAGGGGAGAAAGGACAGATCCTCACCACACCACACCGCACGAGGGTCAATTGCACAGTGCACTCAGCGACATCTGCAGCAGGGCGTGACAGCAGAGCTGGTTTGCCCCTGCCACATCATAACAGACCCATCCCCTTACCCGCACCTGACCTGATCAGCTGATCAGACCAAATGCATGAGAATATCCCGTCGGGGCCACATCACCGTTCATTCACTCATTCAGCTTTTCTCTCCAGTCATTCCTATCATGCACTGCATACTCTTCCTTGCCCTACAGATATCCCTTTCGCATCTAACGCTCTCTACACACTGTCCATCCATCCTGTTCGTGGTCTTCCTCTCCGCCATACATCTCTCATATCCGATCCAATTATCTTTTCATCAATCGCTCTTCATCTATTCTCTCCATATGCCCAAACCATCGCAACACTCTGCTCAGCTCGATCAGCCACCTCCCGCATAACTCCAGTTCTACTTCGCACTTCATCATTTCTCACTCATTCCATACACGTCACTTCACACTACTTCTCAGACACATCATCTCCATTACATTCAAACTCTTCCCCTCAGTTACACCCATATTCCATGTTTCAGCCCCATATAACACAGTCAGTACCATTACACCCTGATACAGCCTTCTCTTTACACCCATTCTAAGTGAACGACATCTAAATACTTTTTTTTTAATCCTACCTAGCATCTTTCCTACTTTATCAATTCTAAACTTCACCTCTGTATGTATTCTTCCGTCTACGGCAACATGTGAACGTAAACACTTAAAACACTGCCTCCTCAAGCGACTCACCATTCATTCTCCTACCATCTACCAACCTTGCACACTTCATCACTTTACTCTTATTCTCATTTACTCATAATATCCTCCTTTCACACACCTCTTCAGACTCCTCTACCAACTGTCTCAATCTCTCCTCCGAATCAGCCACCAGTGCAGTATCATCCGCAAACAGCAGCTGATTCAGATTCCACTCTTTACCATCGGCATTCACCAGACTCAAACCTCCACCTAACACTTGCATTCACTTCCCTTACAACACCATCCATATAAATATTAAACAACCAAGGCGACATCACACATCCCTGCCGCAGCCCTACTCTCACGGGAAACCAATCACTCACAGTATTTCCCACTCTTCCAAACGCTCTACTATTTACGTAAAATTTTTTCGCTCCTTTTAACAACCTACCCTGAAGTCCCTACAATCTCAAAACAGTCCACAAAGCCTCTGTATCAGTTTTATCATACGCTCTCTCTAAATCCATGAACGCCCAAACACGTCCTTACCTATCGCCAAATACTATTCACACACCTGTCTCACAGCAAACACCTGATTCACGCATCCCCTCCCTCTCCTAAAACGACACTACTCATGACCAATCACTCCCTCTGTACCCTCTAACCCTCTTAATCAACACTCTATCATACACATTACCTACAGCACTTAACAGACTTCTACCCATAAAACAAATACTGTACATTCATACTTATCACCCTTACCTTTATACGACAGAATCATACACAGACTTGTCCAGTCAGTCGGCACCATAACGCTCACAAAGCACACATTCAGCAATCTTACTAACCACTCAACAATAGTCGCTCCACCATCTTTCAAACATCCCACAGCACACCCATCCATACCTGCAGCTTTCCCTGCTTTCATCTCCTTTACTGCCCCCTGCATTTCCTCCATCGTGATCAAAGAATCATTCAACTCTCTAAACACATTTATTCCTTGCACCCTTCCATCTGCCACAATCTCAGCCTCCCTTTCCTCCTCTGCATTTAACAGTCTTCCATAATACTCCGCCCATCTTTTTCTTACTGCATCCCTCTCAGTTAACATCCCTCCATCCTCTGCTTTTACTAGCTTTTCCTTCCCAGACTCTCCTTTTCGCGTTCTCCTCACCTCCTTCCAAAACATTTTCTTATTCTGTTGAAAATTCTCAGTCAACAGCCTACCCCACCTCTCATCTGCTGCCACTTCAGCATCACGCACAGCCATTCTCACCCTATTACTCTTTTCCTTACACCTCTCATATGATACCTCTGGAGCCACACTTCATATGCACGTCTTTTCTCAGCCACGGCCATACTTACTTCCTCGCACCACCATTCACTTCCCTTTCTTATACCACCACCCACACGTCTCACACCACACACCTCTTCCACATACCCCACCACAGCACTCTTAAACAACTGCCATTTCTCCTCCACACTGCCATTTTCCTAATCTTTCACTGCGTTCCACTTATCTTTAACTTTTCCTGATACTCTATCATTTTCTCTCTTTTATCCAACTCACTGACTTTCAAAACATCCCAGCCACACGCAACTCTCCTAGCTCTCATTCACCTCATACGTGCTCTCAAGTTTCTCTCCACCAGGTAGTAGTCAGACTTACTTCCACCCTCCCCTCTGAAAACTCTAACATCCAAGAATCTTCCTCTTACATTCCTGGACACAACCACGTAGTCCATCAATGCACTGTCAACAACCCTTCCACCCTCCTGTCTCACCTATGTATACATATTAATGTCTTTCTTCTCAAACAAGGTATTTCCAATCACCATCTTTCACTCAACGCACATCCCTATCATTCGTTCCCCATTTTCATTTCTTCCAGGATCACCATGCATACCAATTACACCTTCAACTGCTACATTTCCCACTCTAGCATTCAGATCTCCCATCATTACCACATTCACATTCGCTCCAAAACTCTGCAGACACTCATCAACATCATTCCAGAAAGAGTCCCTCTCTTCTTCATCCCTTTCACTATCAGGCCCATATGCACTCACAAACACCCACAACTCACGTTCAAATTTCGCTTTCACTCACACAAGTCTCGATGACACCTCCTTCCATTCAATCAGACACTGCTGTACTTCCGGACTCACTAACAAGGCCACACCTTCTCTTGCCCTTCCTCTATCAACACCTGACTATCTTCCATTCACACTTCCAAACATAGACTCACCCTTCTCTTTCATCTTCGTTTCACTCAATGCTAACACATCCAACTTCCTTCTTACAAACATTCTCCCAATCTCCTCCCTCTTAGCCTCAATCGTACTACATCCACGCACATTCATAGACCCAATCTTCAGGGTAAGGGGATAACTGAGTCTCCCATCCCTTTCTCTGGCCTGTCTCTCTTTAGGAACTAAAAAACAGAGGAGGGGGTCTCTAGTCCCGTCACCCCGCCCCTTGTAGTCGCCTTTTACGACACGCAGGGAATACGGTGGTAGTATTCTTCCTAACACAACCTGGCCGCAGAGTAGTAGTACCACCCCATAGTGTGGCCAGATTGTGTCCTCCCCGCCACAGGGGGAATATATATATATATATATATATATATATATATATATATATATATATATATATGTATGTATGTAAATGTATATATAAATACATACATATATATATATATATATATATATATATATATATATATATATATATATATATATATATATATCGATATATAGATATATAGATATATATAGATATATATATGTATATATATATATATATATATATATATATATATATATATATATATATATATATATATATATAACATATATGTATATGTTATATATATATATATATATATATATATATATATATATATATATATATATATAATATATATATATGTATATGTATATATATATATATATATATATATATATATATATATATATATATATATATATATATATATATATATATATATATATATATATATATATATATATATATATATATATATATATATATATATATATATATATATATATACAGAGAGAGAGAGAGAGAGAGAGAGAGCAACTGTCTTAGTACTGACCCCTGTGCCACGCGGCTACTTACAGTACTTACCATTGATTAAAACTCTCTGCTTTCTTCCTTTCAGCCAGGATTCTGTCCATTTTATCTCCGTCTGTACCGTCTGCTCGAACCTCCCTAGCTAACCTTTCTTGTGGATCTCTATCGAAAGCCTTACCAATGTCCAGATAATAATTATCGTAAGCTTTATCGCAATGGACCGCCTCATAGACGTACGAGGAAAAATACAAGTTTGTGAGACAGGATCGTCCTTGCATAGCCCTATGTCGATCTTTGTGTATGAGATTAAATCTTTCTAGGCGCTTTCTGATTTTGCTTGCTAAAAGTGACTGTAGCATTTTACCAGCTGTTGATGTTAGACTTACTGGCCGATAATTCGACACATCTGATTTATCACCCTTTTTAAAAATGGTTACTACTTTTGTTATCTTCCATTCCTCTGGAACTTCTGAACTGAAAGAAGTACTAAATAGCGTTTTAATTGGGTGACACAATTCTGCCTTAGTTTTCTTTATAATTTTTGCATAAATATTGTCCGGACCTGGTGATTTTTGAGGCTTTAACTTATTCTTTCAATGCTTCGTCCTTACTAATGGTTATTTTACCAAGAATGTTGTTCGCATTACCATCGCGAATAACTTGCCTGAGGGATAAGGTCTAGGTTTTCCTTGGTAAATACTGATGCGAAGTAACTATTTATTTATTTATTATCTTCTCTGGTAAATGTTACCTGATCTTGTTCTAAGAGGTCCTATCCTTTCTTTATTTTTGTTTTAACGGTGCAACTAAAACCCCTCGGGGGTTTCTTTCGATTCTTGAGCAACCTTAATTTCATAACTTAGCTTTGCTTTCTGTATCTCCCTCTTTACTCCCCCATTCAAGATCGCGTACGGTTGAGTTCCTCTCCTCTATTTATTTTTCCCTATGTTCCTCTTCTTTGGCATACAAGAAATTTTAGTCTGTTGTTTAACCATCTCGGCTCTGAATTATATGTTCTAAATGCTTTTGAAGGGATATATCTATCCTGGCCTCTGTTTATTATATTTACTGAATCATTATATTTTCTCACTTACCGAATGACCACATAGTACCTGCCCTGAATTAATCTCCGTGACCCGAGCTACACTCCCACCTATATCCTTCCCCACACCTATGAAGTTGAACAGAGCTTCCACTATGACCTAGACTTCCATCAGTGTGACCTGAGCTTCCAGTCATCTCTCTTTTCCTCTTTCCGATACTCTTCCTCTTTCTCGTTCTCTCATCACTCCGTGACACTGGTTATCTTGAAATTTAGGACACTATTTTCAAATATGGTGTTCTGCCGTGGTGTTGAGAATGGTGTTTGCGGGATGTTAGTGTTTGGATGTGTTGATGGTCAGGAGAAGAATTTAGCCTCACCATATCACCAGTCAACCTTTACTGGTTATCTGGGAATTAAGGATGCTATTTCGAAACGCGACGGAGCACTCAAAGAGTACAATACCCGGGTGAAACAATTGATCTCCTGGCTCAGTCTTTGCCTTTGCCTTTTGAATATTTGACATCGGACTACTGTTTCCATATTCGAATTACGTAAGTTTTATTTGACTTAACCTTTGTACTAAATTTGGTTCAAATATGAGGAACGGAGTAATACCCTTCCATCAAATTTGGGTCAAAATAAATTAAACCCGAGTTGACCTTGTGCGACCTTGCATTGAGACCTTGGTTTTTGACCTTCCTTCTAAGCTTGACCTCTGATTGTGCTCGAAGTTAAAGTTTTTCATAATTTTAACAAATTTTCACCCCTTCAACAAAGTTTTCTCTAAATTGGATGAAAATTGCTTAAGTTGACCTTGACATGTGATCTTTCCCTTTGTCTTACTTTCATAAACAAAATACATACGGTACCCCTTGGCTTTGCCTCACTCCTTCTACCAGGTGTTGTGAAAACCAGATCAAAACCGTATTAGTTATTCTGTTAACAAATACACAGTCGGTTCGACCTTTGATCTTGTTCTGTGACCTTCACCTGTGTCTGATTATTCTCAAGATTATATAATATCATTCTCGCTTTCCCTTCAACTCTTTCCCCATGTTTGGTCAAAGTTGATTAAAAATTTTAAAGCTTTTCTCACTGGACCATCGTTTTACCTAACTCTATGACCTTGACATTTGACTTGTTTAAAAGAAAAAAAAGTAGGTTTCCTCATGTGCTGTCTCGCACTAGGGCTGGGCAAGAATCGATAAAATCAGAATCGACGGTTCCGATTCACAGTGCTAGTGGAATCCCTGGAATCGATTTCGAAATCGAATATGGGAGGCAAGGCAATTCACTGAAAGCACTCACTGATAGCGTTAGTTTACTGTATTTCACTGTTGGAAACAGCAAACATAAGAATCTCAGACATGCTGGTAATTCATACATCTTTTAAAGATTTGTCAGTAAACTTCATTCTTTTAATATAATATTAATAGGCTAATTTAGGAATAAACACTGATCTTTATAAATCTCTCTCTCTCTCTCTCTCTCTCTCTCTCTCTATCTCAGTATATCCACTGCTGCCAGCGGGGTGCTCTCTGATTGGTTGCTAGTCTGTCCTCTGGCTCAGACCCTGGCATGAGGGAGGGCTGATAATTATCACAGCTCAACGAAGTTCCATGCACAGAAGGGGTATGCGCGGTATAATGCTAATACATTAGCCGTTCCAGGACAACACAATAAAGGCAGTTTCTGTTCGGATCAAGCTATGCTGCCGTACTTCAAATTCTAGTCAACTCCTCTCGAATGTCTAATCGTACGTTCTTGGCTCGTTATACTGTATGTTTGTAACTAGTGTATGAATATTTGTGTACATTATAACACCGTAATTGAACGATCAACACCTGAACGTAAACTGTCAGTGATGTCATGCTCAAGGTCCAATCTACTGATAGTCTGCAGTGTTCGGACACCTGGCCCAGACTTTGGCACCAACATTTCGTCCGGTGACCAGTGTTGCAACTTCTCAGTCACGTCTCTAGCAACAGTCTCTTAGGGATCTGATACTTTCTAGCTATCCACATATTATCAGCACCATATCAATAAGTACGTGGTTTACAACATTCAGAACATTTAAACAAGTAATCGCGATACTACAGTACAGCTGAGTTGGATTTCGATGTTTAGCATCGGCTCGGCAACTCTGTTGTGCTGGATTTTTTTCTAGTCATCTATCTTCGAAACAAAGCCTTTCTAGGTGAAATAATGTAGAATAGTTGATGATTATTTGTCACCATAGAAATGATCCACAAAGTAGAGTTGTGAATCACGCTCTCTCTCTCTCCCTCTCTCTCTCCATATATATATATATATATATATATATATATATATATATATATATATATATATATATATATATATATATTTATGCAAGGAAGAAGGAACCAAAGGCCAGGAGACCGTAAACCGTTCCTTCCAAGGAAAAAAAAAACAGTACAAAAGAGAGCCACATTCAAGATCAGTTATTTCGAGATGCCTGGACACACTGCGTTTGAAAGACTGGAGATCACAGGAAATATGAAATACAGACAGAGGAAGACAGTTCCGGAGTTGGCCTGTTGCATAAATGAAGAACTGGGAGTAACGGTTAACTCTTCCATTAGAGAGTTGGACAGAAAAGATTTGAGTTTGTTGCTAGACGGGTGCTACGCATCCGTCGTAGAGGTGGAGGGATGCAAGTAGACAGTGCAGAGGAGCAGTGACCAATGAAGTAGCAATAGAAAAGAGATAAAGCTGCAACAGTGCAGTGAAGAGACAGAGGTTAAAAGGAGCCAATAAAAGGAGGAGAGTTCATAAGACGAAAAGCATTTGACTCCACCCTATTGAGAAGAGCTGTATGTGGAGAGCCTCTCCACATATGAGAATTGTACTCCACACAGGGGCGAACATAACCCGTGTATAAAGTCAACAACTGTGCAGGGGTGAAGAAGGTATGGAGCCAGTTTAGCACACCTAATCTCTTGGAAGTAAATTTTCCAAGAGATGTAACATGACCTTTCCAAGATAAGTCCCGGGTGAACGAAACCCCAAGTATATTTAAGGACGATGCATGACTGAGCTGGATATAGTTAAACATTAATGGGTACTCCTGTGGAAGATTTTCTCAGGATGTTAAGTGCAAGAACTGAGTCTTTGATGCATCAAAAACAACATGATTACTTTTACCCCTCTCAGAGATACGAGCCAAGTCAGACATTAGGTGTGCCATAGTCTCATCCCTTGTTTGTTGAAGTAACTGCTGAGATGGACGTTGCGGGAACCAAATGGAAAGTTGAAAGATGGAGTCATCAGCGTATGAGTGGATAGGGTTAGATGTACAGCTTAGAAGGTCATTGATGAATAAAAGGAAGAGAGTTGGTGATAGAACAGAGCCCTGAGGAACACCACTGTTGATAGATCTAGAAGAACGATGGCCGTCTACAACAGCGGCTATAGAATGACCAGAAAGGAAGCTACAGATGAAGGCACAGATAAAAGGATAGAAACTGTAAGAGGGCAGTTTGGAAATTAAAGATTTATGCCAGGCTCGATCGAAAGCCTTTGAGATGACAAGTGCAATGACAAAGCTTTCGCCAAAGTCCCGAAAGGAGGATGACCAGGAGTTTGAAAGATAGGTGAGAAGATCACCAGTTGAGGGTCCCTGTCGGAACCCATACTGATGATCAGAAAGAAGGTTATGATAGGAGAGATGATTTACAATTTTATTGTTGAGAATAGATTCAAAAACTCTTGAGACACAAGAAGTTGAAGCAATTCGGCGATAGTTAAGGGGTTGAGAATGGCCACCCTTCTTTGGGACTGGCTGAATGAGAGCAATCTTCTAGCAAGAAGGAAAGGTACAAGTTGATAGACAAAGGTGAAAGAGTTTACCTAGGCAGGGTGTAAGCACAGAAGCACAGTTCTTGAGGAGAAGATGAGGGACCCCATCAGGCCCATATTGCTTGTTAGTATTGAGGCCAGTGATGGGAGAAAATACATCAGCGGAAGAAATTTTAATATCAGCCATAAGGAAGTCAGAGGGGGTACGTCATGGAGGAGCAGCGCTGGAATTGTCTAAGGTAGATTTGGAGGATAGTCTGAGTGAAGAGATCTGTTTTATTAGTACAAGAAATAGCTACAAAGCCATTAGAGTAGAAAAGAGGAGGGAAGGATGAAGAGGTAAAGTTGTTAGGTTTTTGGCAAGGTGCTAGAAGGAGCGGGAAGGATTGGAGTTGGAGAGTTGAGAGCATTTAGTACGGATGAAGTTATTTTTAGCAGAGCGATGAACAGACTTAGCACGATCCCGGGCAGAAACATAAGAAAGACGTGATTCAGGGGTGGATTGGCTTTGATACCTTTTATAGGCCTCCTCCTTGTTATGGACAGCATTAAAACAAGCGTGATTAAACAAAGGCTTTCTTGCATTAGTCAGAGGATATGGGAAAGGAATGTATGCTTCCATGCCTGAGAGAATAACCTTTGTAATGTGCAAGGCACACTCTGATGACTTCCAACCATGGAAGCAATAATCATTCCAGGGAAAATCAAAGGAGTACTGCTTGAGGGCCTCCCAATCAGCATCTCCAAAGTGCTACAGACAACGTTTCTTTGGAGGGTCCACAGGCCATACCAGAGTGATAGGACAGGTTAGGGTAATATGGTTGTGATAGGAGGAGCCTGACAGAAAGGAAAGATTAACAGTGTAAGCAGAAGGATTAGTTGTAAGGAAGACATCAAGTATGTTGGAACTCTCTCCAAGGCAGTCAGGGATACTGGTAGGGTGCTGTACAAGTTGCTCTAGGTCATTAAGGATAGAAAAGATGTATGCTTGTTCACCAGGTGGATCGGTGAAAGGAGAGGAGAGCCAAAGGTGGTGGTGAACATTGAAATCTCCGAGAATGGAGATTTCAGAGAAAGGAGAAACGGATAGGATGTGTTACATCGTAGTAGTAAGATAGTCAAAGAATTTTTCATAGTCAGTAGAATTAGGGGATAAGTAAACAGCACAGATATATTTAGTCAGAGAATGACAGGAAAGCCAAAGCCAGAGAGTAGAGAATTCAGAAGAATCAAGTTCAGGAACATGAAAGCAAGATAAGTCATTGCATACATATACACAACAGCCACCTTTGGCTATGAAATGAGTATAGAGAAAGTAGGAGGATACAGAAAAGGGTTTGCTGTCAGTTGCCTCAGACAGTTGGGTCTCAGTTAAGAAGAGAAAGTGAGGTTTAGAGGAGGAGAGGTGGTGTTCAACAGAGAGAAAGTTAGAGGAAAGGCCGCGAATGTTGTAGAAATGATGAAGTAAGTCAGATAGTGGGTCCAGGCAGCTTACTGAGTTGTCACCGGGAGAGGGGTGGATCGTGGGGGGGATTATGGTCCCCCCCCCCGGGGGCTCCGAGGCATGGTTAATATGCTCCATTTTTCTTCTTTAAAATTTGAAAAGGAAGCGTAGTGTGTACTGCGCATTGAAATTGGTGTTGACAGAGAAACTTGTATTGGAGATCATGCTCGTCTACTCTCTGTTACTGAAACACTGAAGAGGTTCAGCAAAGGGGGATGGTCAGGAGCTAGTCCCGAGGGCTGATGAAATGGGAGCTCCAGCTCTCCATGTCATCAGCTTTCCATCCACCTTGGGAGCACTGCCCTGCTCGACTGGTTCCTCCAACAAAGTTCAAGCTTCATTTCCATACGTTAGAGTTGGTATCACAATACTGTCATGTAGTAATTTTCTCACTTCCATGTTCATTTCCCTGTTTCTTATCACTGCTTTCAGGGAACTAGCAACCTTTATTCCTTGTTGTTCCCTTTCAAGCACTTCACCCTCTAAATTTTCATCCTTACTCATCACGCAACCCAAGTACTTAAACGCACTCACATTTTCCATTTCCTCACCATCCTACATCACTGTACATTCACTGACTTCACTTCTCTCTAAGATCATAACTTTACTCTAACTTTTATTCACCTTTAGATTCCATTTCTTACACACTCTCCCAAACTCATCCACCAAGTCTTGCAGCTCCCTTTCATCTTCACTTAACAACACAGTATCATTTGTAAACAACAGTACAGGGAGTTTCCAAACACTGCCCTCTCTCGCTAAGGCAGCTCCAACATCCACTGCCCTACTTTGTATCTCTTTTATAACCCCCATCCATATACAGATTGAACAACCATGGAGACATGACACATCCTTGTTTCAATCTAACCTTCAGATAGAAATAATCACTCAGTTCACTATCCACACGCACTGCAGCCTTAGCACCCTCATACATACTCTTGACAGCCTGCAATAACTTCCCATCTACTCCATATATTCTTTTCCACAATCCTTGTCTATCCACCCTGTCATATGCTTTCTCCAAATCCATGAAGGTCACATACAACTTCTTTCCCTTCCCTAGAAACTTTTCCACTAAAGATCAAAGAATGAATATCTGATCTGCACAACCTCTTCCCTTCCAAAAACCTCCCTGTTCTTCTCCGACTAATTCCTCTGTTATTTCCTTAACTCTGTAAATAAGAATCCTACCATATGCTTTTTTTTATTGCACAAAGAAGACAAATGCCCCTATGACTACCACACACATCTTTTTCCCCTTTTCCTTTGTACAAGGGAATAATTATACCTGACTTCCAATCCTCCAGTATTCTACCTTCCTTCCAGGCCAATCTGCACATCTTCCACATCCAGTCTACCACTATGTCTCCCCCATGCTTCAGCATTTCACCACACACTCCATCAATTTCTTGGGCTTTCACCATTTTGAATTTT
Source organism: Coenobita brevimanus (assembly GCF_032717465.1). Lineage (NCBI taxonomy): Eukaryota > Metazoa > Arthropoda > Malacostraca > Decapoda > Coenobitidae > Coenobita > Coenobita brevimanus. The sequence goes on from NC_137034.1 coordinate 7,775,103, forward strand.
TTGAATTTCTTCATTGCTTCCACAACTTCTGTCCTACTGATTTCTTCCTCTCTTCTCACATCCCTCCTTCTCCCAGCCATTCCCCAGTCACTTATACTCGCATTACTTTCATTTTCTATGTTCAACAATTCATTAAAGTGTTCTCTCCATCTGCCCACTTTTTCTCCCTTCTCTACTAGTAATCTACCATTTTTATCTTTCACTCCCCAACTAATTTCTATGGCACCCTGTCTAACTCTCTTTACCTCTTTCCAGAACATGTTCTTACATTCCCTCCACTTTACACTCAAATTCCTTCCAAATTCCTCATGCACTCTCTTCTTACTCTGTCTTACTAAACTTTTCACCTCCCCCTTCCTCTCTACATATAGCTCTCTCTTCCGTCTCTCAACTTCTCCCACGCCCCTGTTTCTGATCCACTTACTATATGCTTTCTTCTTTTGTGCCACAGCCCCTCTCACCTCCCCATTCCACCATGCTGTTCCTTGCACCCCCTTTCGTCCTCTCTTCACCCCACACACCACCTCCCTTTCTGCACAGATTTTTTCTGTGAATATCTTGTACACACCTTCCACGTCCCCCATCTGCTCCAGTTCATATTTACCCAGTCGCTACTCCGTTTCTCTCTTATATTCTGCCTTTTTTCCATCCTCTTGTAACCTTTCCACCCTCATTGTATGAACTACTTCCTTCTGTCCTTCCCTTCTTGTATTTTTCCATTTCATTTGGACTTTGATTCTGACCACTCCCCCAACCTCTATATACTCTTGCATCCATTACACACCTTCTCATCCTTTTATCCACACACGCATAATCAATCATTGCCTTCCGTTCATTCAGTTCACCAGCCACCCTTCTCATCGCTTGCCACGTACACCAGTGGAACATTTTGTGCCTGAAGAGTGTACTGGCTATCACCAACCCCCCCCCCCCCGGCACAAATGTCCACTAAAGCACTGCCATATATCTATCTATCTATCTATCTATCTATCTATATCTATATATCTATATCTATCTATCTATCTATCTATCTATCTATATATATATATATATATATACAGTATATATATATAAGACTTTCATAAATGCATGTGATGTACTGTATTATATGCAGTATAGCTTGCTAGGAAACAGAAACGTGGAATTATGGAATACCGTTCTTTCGTTTATTGTTAAAAAACATCTTCACATTATAAAAAGTGTCTCGCAGGAGAGCGGGGTTTATATAGTCCTCGACTACCATATCTCAGTTGCCAGATAGTGAATAAATTTTAGTACAGTTCGGAATATCTGCTAAAGTTAACATAAGATTAATGATGTGAATGCACGGAAACCCATCTCTAAATTCTTAACAAAAATATGAATATTTCCTAAGTATGCATAGTAATAATACATATGCATATATCTGTCTATCTATCTATCTATCTATGTATATATTTATCTATCTATCTATATATATATAATTATATAATGTTTCTAAAATTACACAGAACTTTAGTTCTTTCACGTTTAAGATTAAAGCCCCGTGAGTCTCTGACATCGTTAAAGATGGCTTTGGGACAATAATTTCCCGCGACAAGCCCAATAGTTTCCTATAACCGAGGAAGCCATTTACAGCAGTGGATGGTGAACATACATTATAACTATATTACGGAATGAAGTGAAGCTTGTTATGGTACGCCTGTTAACTGGGTCGAGGGACAGAAATGCGACGCCCATCCGGGAACCACAATTCCACACTCCTTCTCCCGCCTCGCTGTGGTGAAGTCCTGTCTACAGCAAGGTAACATCGGTTCACGACACGGGATGGCCTTGTAGGGGCAGTTCCTTGCTTGTAGTTGATGGGTCTGATTGGCCATACAGTCTGGGACTACCCAGCAAATAATTTCCCATCACATTCACCCAAGTATAGACTGCTTTTTTGTTTGTGTTTATATAGAGATTTAATCTGCAACTTGTTTTCGTAATGATGATAATAATTATTATAATAACAATTGTATATGAGCGGATACTTGTTTAGTCATCGCGATTTCGACACTGCAGGAACGCTATGAACCGACATTGGTCGTTGTCTCTGGCCAAAATTTGCAGCCTTAAGAAGGGAACGCTGAGAAGACTGTTTTACGTGTACACAACTGACAATTCATTAACTCAGCGTAACATGATGGAGTTCGGCAAAAAATGAGGCTTACATACAGTATCTCTTTCCAAACGATTTTGCGAGAGACAGAGAACTACTAGACTCCGAGAGTGTAACACATTTCACTCCTAATAAAGTGTCCAGTAGCAGCACGGTGCCTATAAGAATAACCTAAATTCTGATAGTATATCTACGGGCCTACATCTCACATTCTGGTGGCAGTGATGGGATGAACTTATCCTGTCTCGTACTTTGCAGCTGACTGTAGATGCTCATCAAATATCTTGTTTTCCTGTAGTAATAATCTACACATTTGTTACAGCATTCATCAAAGGAAGTAAACTTCCCCAGGAATCTACATCTTATGAGAGAATACACTCTTGAGTAAACATCATTTAGCATGCTTCTAAGGTATGCAGTCTTAGCACTGTCTAAGTCCATTGTTTGTATTTGCAGACTGGATATCACTAATTAAATCATAAACACTAGCAGTAGGATTCATGCTTGTAAATTTGGAATGCTATGCATCTTCCAAGATGGTCGTTTGAGGTGCAGGAGGGGATGTTGTAGGCTGAGTTGACATGGTTAAAAAAGTAGAGGGAAAATTTATTTTGGAACAGGAGTAACACAAGTGCTGGGAGAGGCAGGAGAGGATAAGGAAGGTGAGTTTCTATCTAAAGGTAACTAAGAAATGTGTGTTTACGGATAGAGTATGAAAGATCTTCAATGGAAGAATTAGTTGTTGCAACAGAAATAGGGATTTGTGGCTCAGCTGATTGAACGATTTCTCGTGAATAAGTCTTTCCGTCTCTCAAACGGGTATGATTGTCGTGTGAGCTTTCAGTCTGGGTCAGTTCTATTTCATCTCAGGAAGAATGTGTATTATCTTTTGATAAAAATTTAATTTCTTAAAATAAGGAAGTGTCATGAAGAAATAAGCCGGAAAGAGAAATGAAATAAGAAGAGAGTAGGCTACAATGAAAATATTATGCAAGTGGATACAAGTGATGAGATTTTTTTTAACCAAATAAAACTAGTATGTACAATAATAATTAAGAAAGGAGGGTCTTCGTACGAGTTAATGAAAAAAAAAAAAAGTGTTCATATGGATGAATATAGTAAAAGAATATCGGGAGTATGAGAGATGGTATGAGGAACTTGTTTTAAGCACAGTAATTTAATCGTGTAAGGGAAAAGGGAGAGTTACACAGAGTTACATATATACACAGACCACACAGACCTTACGGTCCCTACGAGGTGGTCCGGCCTTAATCCTAATATAGTGCATAGGAGCAGGAGAAAAGGATAGCACAGCAGAAGGCTCTCTCCCCCACCCTCCAGACCCTCCGGCATTTGCCGTACAGGAAACAAGAGAGGAAGTAATACCTTGCAGGACTGGAAAACCTGAAGGAATTTTATAGGATCGGCAGAAAGTAGAATAATATGGAAAAGGAAAATTTGGGCATACAGCCACATACTTACTCTATGCATGCAATTTTTTTATGTTTTTTTTTTTTTTTATCAAAAGATGAATAGAATGTTTATCTATTATTTATATTCTATAATATTGTCTGTGTCTTATAGACACATGAATGCAGAAGCGAATATGCAATAATTGCTCCATCCTAACTAAACGATACCAATTGCGTCGAGATACATGTCCAGTCTCTTTTTAAACATATTTATGGTACCACTTTCAATCACATTCCCAGGGAGTTTATTCCATTCGCTTACAACAGAGTAAGTGAAGAAGTTTTTGGTTGTATCAAGATTAGCCCTCCTTGCTTGCAACTTCATACCATTTCCTCGGGTTACAGTCTCGGCAATTACTGTGAATAGCTTGTTTGAATCAGTATTACTGAAGCCTTTTAGCATCTTAAAGCATTCAATCAGTTGTCCCCTGAGTCTCCGTTTTCTAAGAGAGAATAGGTTTAATTCCTTGAGACGGGATTAACTTGGTAGCCCTACGCTGGACCGCTTCGAGTATTTCTATATCTTTAATTAGGTGAGGCGCCCAAAACTGCACTGCAAACTCTAAGTGTGGCCTGACTATGTTTTTGTATAGGGGGAATACAATATCTTTGCTTTTATATGTAAAATGTCTTTTGATGAAGCCTAGGGTCCTGTTGGCTTTATTGGCGGCAGAGATACATTGATTTGAACATTTCAGATTGTCTGAAATTAGTACGCCTAGATCCTTAACTAGTGGGAGAGAGAGCGAGAGAGCGAGAGAGAGAGAGAGAGAGAGAGAGAGAGAGAGAGAGAGAGAGAGAGAGAGAGAGAGAGAACTCGTTTTACATACCCACTTTGGCCATATCTATTACTTTCATTTTCGTACACTTTCATTTGTTAGTGTTACCTGCCCGAACATTCCTGTCAAGTCATTCGAAGCTTCTGGTCTGTACATTGCCCCAAACCACTGCTCCATCGTGATAAATATTCTCTAAATACCCAAAACATCAACACTATGCTATTCATTCATATACCTTTGAAATTTTTGCAGCTATAAATATCTCCTCTACTTTCCCTATTGGTAATGTAAATATCATCTCTCCTCATCTTGACATAATTGATTACCTAAACAGTTCTGTCTTTGTTTAGATTCTCACTTCATTCATCACTCTTTTTTAAGCCCTCATTTCGTATATCCTCCTATTGCATTCACCCTACTAGAATTCTTGATCATGGTGGCTTTTGTCCATTACTATGCTAAACGTATGGAAAAAGGACTTCATGAAATTAGGTTACAACATGGAACAAGGAAAGCAGTGAAACTTGTTCAGTCTGAAAGTGATGTGAAGGTGCAACCTGATGCTGAAGTTGGAGAAATCTCAGCAGGGGCATGACGAAACTGACGACCCGCGACCCACTCCATCTCTGCTATAGTGTTGATTCGTGTGAAGACGCGTAGACATCCAACTATGTGAACATTATTTAGTTATTACGAGATCTTATTCTCTCACGATACCATTGTAAATTCTGTACAACCAAGTATTATATTATTGTAGTTTTATTGTTAGTCACTATATCATAAATCAGTATTTTATCATTCTCTTACGTATGTACAATAATTTAGTTAAATACCTAGTATTTAACTAGTATCCTCTTATTATTAATAGAGTAACTAGTATCCTCTTATTATTAACAGATTAAATCGCCATATAATTTTCTTATCATTCACTTATGATATCAGTGTTGTTTTATTATTTGAACTGTTCTCCAGTAATCTCTGTCTACAACATATCGGGAGACATCTTATTTACTGGGGGGGGGGGGAGACAAATGTAAGTGAGTGGATGTTTGTTGTTTGGTTGTCATAATTCAGACTGCCAGAATGCTATGAATAGACAGTGGTCGCTGTCTCTGGCCAAAATTTGCAGCCTCAGGAAGGGAATGCTGAGAAGACTGTTATATGTGTAACACAAGTGACAATTCCTTAACTCAACATAACGTGATGGCACTGGGTAAAACACGGACTCTCACTTACCTCTCTCCAAACGATTTTTAGGAGAGACGGAGAACTACTAAACTCCAAGAGTGAAGTATCCAATAGTGGTATGAGGTCTTTAAGAATAACCTGAATTTCTGATGGTATAACTACGGGCCTACATCTCAAATAATAATAATAATAATAATAATAATAATAATAATAATAATATAACAAAAACAAAAACAATAACAACAACAACAACAACAACAATAATAATAATAATAATAATAATAATAATAATAAAAATAAATAATAATAATAACTACAACAACAACAACAACAATACTAATACTAATATTAATACTAATACTAATAATATAATAATAATAATAATAATAATAACAATAATAATAATAATGGAAATAAGAATAATAACACCAACACCACCACCAACAACAATGTAACAACGAGAACTCAGGCCCCGGGCTGTTGACGGCAAGATTCGCTCGGTATGCCTCTGCCAAGCCTTGTGCAGGGACTCCCCATACAACCTCCATGACAGGGATCATTGTGTGTTGAAACGAGTTTAAAAAATAAACTAAGTCGACCCCATATGACCATGACTCTTGACCCCTCGACCTTGTTGACCTAATCAGTTCATCATCCCTTCACACTGCAACACTGGTCAAAATCCGTCAAGGGGTTCGGGAGATATTACACCCACAAGGATAAACTAAGTTGATCCCACATCACCTCAACCTTTGACCTTTTGGCCTAGCTGACCTAACCAGTTCATCATCTCCTCATACTGCATCACTGACAAAAGTGTCGTGGAAATCCGTCGATGGGTTCTGGAAATGTCGTGCCCACAAAAGTGTTATAGACGCATGCACGCACCCACGCACGGACAGACAGCAGACCAGTCACGTAATGCCTCCTCAACCATAGGTGGGCGGAAAGTTTGGTCAGGCACACGGACTCACCATGCAGTCTCCATGACAGGGTTCTTTGTGGGTTAAAATGAGACTACACATAAACTAAATTGACCTCATATGACCTTGGCCTTTGACCTCTTGACCTAGCTGACCTAATAAATTCATCATCTCTTTATACTGCTTCACTGACAGACGTGTGGTGGAAGAAGTTCAGGAGATATCGCGTCCACAAAGTGTTAAGGACACACGGACCCATGATGCACGCACTCACGCACGGGCAGAGCATTCACTTAGGCCCAAATGCGAGAATGGGGCTTGGGCTAGACTTGGATGTCTGACCTGGGACGGCCCCAAGGCGAGGCACAAAGCTTAATCAAGCATGGCTCTGCCAGCTTGACTCGGCCATATGCTGAATTGAAGCTCAAACCTAATTCACAAAGTCGGGGTGAAGTCGCGGACTTGTGGCAAACCTTCGATTATTTTCAGATCAGTCAGTCACAGTGCCAGCTTTCGAATTAAATTTATCAAATAAAGCAAGATCAATCAAAAGACGCATTATAAAAAGTCAGTTCATTATCTCCTAGTACTGCATCACAGACAGAAGTTTGTATAAATCCATCGACGGGTTAAGGAGATATCGGGCCCACAAAAGTTACGGACGTGCGCACGCACCCACGCACACACAGACGGAAAGACAAGCCACTTAATGCCTCCTCCACCATAGGTGGGCAGAAAGTTTGGTCAGGCACACAGACTCGCCATACAACCTCCATGACAGGGTTCATTGTGGGTCGAAATGAGGCTAAAGATAAACTATTTTGACCCCATATGACCTTGATCTTTGGTCCCTGACCTTGCTGACCTTATCAGTTCTTCGTTCCTTCATACTGTATCACTGAGAAAACTTTGGTCTAAATCCGTCTTGGGGTTCAGGAGATATCTCGCCCATATGACCGTGACCTTTAACCTAGTCGACTTAGAGTTCATCTCCTCATACTGCATCACTGACAAAAGTGTTTAGGAATTGTCGTGCTCACAAGAGTATTACGGACGCACTTACCAACGCACGCACGGACAGATCAATCACTTAATGCCTCCATCACCATAGGTGAGTGGAGGCATAATAATAATGATGATAATAATAGTAGTAGTAGTAGTGGTAGCAGTAGTAGTAACAGTGGTAGTAGTAGTTGTAATTATCAATAATGGTAGCTTAAAGATGATGCTGATGATGGCGACGATGATGCATTTGCAAAGCGACTATATTCAGCTTAGATCCCCCCCGTAAGGAAAGGTATATAAGCAGGGTCGTTGCTTGTCAGTGTTCACAACCACCAGAGCCTACTGCAGCTTAGGTCTGTATACCTTTTTTACGCTAACTTGGCCAAATTTGCCATCTCTCCATCTTGACTGCTGCAAGAGGACAAAAATCAAGGCCAGGTTAAGGTAAAAGGAGTATAGTAACCAAGGAGACTCAGTTCCACCTTATTTACTAAGGCATATAAAATACCAAGGAGACACAACTCGTTATTCAAGTTGTGGGATTTGCCAGCTCCGTCAGATGAACACAAACCTATTTAGAATCCAAGGAGACTCATTTTTTCCACGCAACATAGGCTCATCAAATTTTGTGCGTCCATGACAGTATTCAGGTTTTGAGAGTTGTCTAGTTCCGTCAGCTAAAAAAAAAATATTCATAGTAACCAAGGAGACTCACTGCGACCTCATAACTATCTATCAATCTATCTATTGCCAGACGCCTAAATCCTGTAAGGGGTGGCCACAAACAAATTGCCTCCATGTTGACCCGTCCCCCGCCATTTCACTGCCCTGCTTCCAGCTCACATCCCCCTCTCCCATATATCTCTCCACTCCATCCCTTCATCTCATCTTTGGCCTCCCCCTCCCTCTCCCCCCCTCCACCTCACTCACAAATCCTCTCCTCGTCAGTCTTTCACTCTCCATCCTCTCCACATGGTCAAACCACCTCAATGTGTTTCTCCTAACGCTTCCTATCACATCCACATCCACACCACAATGCTCCTTCACTTCGTCAGTTGTCAGTCTGTCTCTCCATGTGACTCCACTTCTATGTATCTATCTATCTATCTATTGCCAGACGCCTTAATCCCATACGAGGTGGCCACAAACAAATCGCCTCCACGTCGCCCTGTCCCCCGCCATTTCACTGCCCTGCTCCCACTTCACACCCCCTTCTCATATACCTTTCCACTCCATCCCTCTATCTCATCCTTGGCCTTCCCCTCCCTCTCTCCCCCTCCACCTCACTCATATACACTCATAATTATACAGCATCGAATTCCATGCAACCACAACTTAATATTCTAGTTGTGGGAGTGTCCTAGTTCCGTCAGATGAAAACAAATATAGTAGTGTAGACTTCGTCATAATTACGATTCATAAAATTTCATTCAACAAACGTTCTGGGAGAGGCCTAATTCCTTAGGATGAAAACAGACCGAATATTTCAACCAATGAGTCCCATTCCTACCTCGTAATTATGCAAATCGTATTTCATGCAGCCAAGACATATTGTTCATGTTGTTGGAGAGGCCCGGTTCCGTCAGGTGAAACAAACCAACTATGGTGACAAAATGAAATTCAGTCTTACTTCATAACAAGATCATCGAATTTCTAGCAACCGCGGCTTAGAATTCAAGTTGTGTTAATGGTCTGGTTCCGTCAACTGAAAAGAAATAGACAATCGTAACCAGAAAGATCCATTCCTGCCTCATAAACATGGTTCATAAAATTGAATGTACCTAACACTTTGTATTCAAGTTATAGAATTGGCCCATATCCGCCAGAACCACACCCATCACCAACATAGTAGTCTTCATCTACTTTACTATCCTTGTTTATTCAAGTACTTTACAAGAAGTCATAAATTTGTAGGAACTGCTTAGCATGGACCAGCTGGCCTACTGCAGTTATCCTCTCTTCCTATGTTATTATAGTTCATCAGAGCTCACCCTACCCTAAACTAACCCTCCTTACCTCTTCTATAACTATACCCAGCCCGGCCCAGCTGTACCCTGTAATACTTTGCTCTAAAGTACCCTTGCTTACCTTGCCCTACTTTACTCTGTTCTCTCATGCCTGATCCTAACCTGCCCTGTCCTGACTTGCGATACTCTGCCTTACCGTCTCTTGTCTTAGCCCATCTTGTCCTGCACTAGAAGTCTCCTATGCCACCAAAAATACGACCAATAATTCACAGGTATATAACAAAAAGCAAAAAAAAAAAAAAAAAGTCAAGATTTGTAGCCTGATTCTAATTTCCATACACTGAATTAAAATGTTATGCTGAAATTTAAGTACCACTTACGGTGTGATCAGAAAATTAGATTCTGGAATCTCAAAGCCTGGAAAAATATAAGGTGATCAGATTCTGGCTTTAGTCTCACAAGGTAGCATTGCCATATTCTTTAATAAAATTACAGATCTAAACTTGGATCTAGCATTTTTTATTGCCTCATAACGGAACTGAATATGAGTATCAGTAGGTGAGGAAGAGATTTGGAAGGAGACACAAAGATGTATACCAGTTACTTCTTGTCTCAGTACTGTTCGGACGTACGTCGTAAGAGTAAGATTAGCTTCAGTACTGTCCTGAGGTGTGTTATATGAGTTTTCTTTTTGTAGAGTTCATTTTACTTTATTATTTGCTTCAGAGTCAGCTGTAGTCTTTCTGGCAATGGCTACACGAGGTTGTGTTAACTTCAGGACAGTTTCTGTTACATCAGTGGTGAATATGTCATAAGGAAGCAACAGAAATACATTTAATATATTAAAGACTTTGTCAAAAAGTGATCTATTCATACTCTGAAGTGAAACTTGGAGGCCAGGACAAATCATGGGCTCTCGATAAAATATGATTTAGTTGCATTGAAGAACTAAGGCTGTCACGAGTCGGCGCGATTTTATATTTAAATAAGCTCGTGACATTAAAACTTTGGTGGGAAACAGCGAATTCTAGTGGAATCCCAGTATGTATTACTCAGTCAACCGCCACGTATTCACCCGATCGGGAGTGTTTTCAGAACCATTTTTCACTGTGTCATAAGTGATCGTCTTTGTCCTCTGCTGAGTGATTTGTTATGGGTGTATTTTGCCCATTCTAGCCGTTAGCAAGTGCGGCTCGACACTCGCCTCTTTCTCACGATTTGAACTCAGTCATGATTTGAGCGCCATGGAAGCAGGTTAGCAGCGTGTGTGTGGCAGCGTCCTTCCTCAGCCGACGCCCAGTTCCTGCCGCCGCCATTGTCCAGTTCCTGAATTCCCACCTAGCGTGATTTGGCGAGAGGCTCAGCATGTGCAGCGTCCTTCCTCAGCAACAACGCCCAGTCATCCGCTTAGTCCACTCTCTGACCAGTATTTCTTTTCCTTTTCCTAGGATTAAGAGTTTAGCTTTTGAGTGAGCGAGTGAGTGTGATCTCCTTTTTTTGAAGTCATTTGAGACGCATGTAATGTAAATTTATTTCATTGTAATCAATAAATTTAACAGTTCTTTTCTCTTGAGCTTAATGTAACGTAAACTCGTGTTTTATTTCTCCATTAAGCTTATTTCACTTATAGCTCCTAGTTTGCATAAATGCTTTGCATTATTCATAAATGGTACTTAGGCCAGTCCTTTTGTATTAAGCTTAAAATCCGTTGTGCAACCAGGAGTTAATTGCACCAGCAAGAACCTGTTTATCATTAATAGTATTAGTTACTGATTGTCAGGGGTGGAGTCACTTTCTCCAGAGGCCAACAGTACTAATAAACGGCATGAGTGAGTCATTAGTCTCTGCTGTGTACTCTTGAGAAAGTTTATAAATTCTCGTCCTTATAGAATTGGCGAAGTAAGCGGAATAAAGTAATCATTGCTTGATTTTCACAAGTCAATTCTTTGTCCCTATTCTCAAGTATTATTGAATATTATCCTTTAATATTGCATACTCTTAAAAACCCCTTGACAAAGGCAGTGGGCAAAAGAGACAAGAACATTTTTTTTTTTTTTTTTAGCTTTGTGTTCCAATGATCTGAAGAATCACAGCGATGAGTGCAACATTTGGACATTTAATCAAGTATACAACGCTAAGAATAGAAAAAAAAAATCTTTATCCAAACCTTCCATCTCCCTTATGACCAGATATACCCGTCCTAGTACCACCTGAGAACCTCGAAAACATACATTGTAGCTCTGACCAAGAAAGCGGTGGCAACAGCGATGATGAGGGCGTCAAGTGTGACAAGCGATAACACAGAACCTCAAGTTTGTTCTCAACATCAACTAAGTGATCTGGTCAGAGACTAGGGTCTTGTTAAGGAGTCTGCCGAGACTTTAGGTTCCAGACTTAAATCCAAAGATTTATTAGCACCTGACAAGTCGTTCCCCTGGTCCCAGAACCAAGAAATAGATTTTCTCCCATATTTTGAACAAGATGATTTGGTTTACTGCACAAATCCTGCTGCATTCCTAGAAAAGTTTGCTCTCATTTACAGTGTTGATGAGTGGAGACCAATTATTCTTTGAAAAGAAGTTTTTGGGCAGTTCTTTTACACTATGGTAACACGTAAGCTTCTGTTCCTGTAGCTCATTCAGTGAACCTCTAGGAAAGTTATGAAAACTTAGTGATGGTTTTAAATAAGATTAATTACAAAGGTTACAGATGGATGATTTGTGGAGGCTTAAAGGTACTTTTTATGAGGCTTGGACAACAGTTGGAATACACAAAGTTTTCTTTCGTGAATGGGATAGCAGGGCAAGAACCTCCATGAGTCTTAGAAACTATGGCCAAGTAGAAGGCAATTTTCACAAGGGGAAAGAAATATTGCACGAGCTTGTTTGGTTGTTCCCAAAAAGGTTCTTTTGCCCCCTATACATGTAAAACTTGGCCTAATGAAGCAATTTGTTAAAGATTTGCCATGAGACAGAGATAGTTTCCAGTATCTGTGCAAGAGGTTTTCAGGACTGTCGGATGCCAAATTTAAACAGGGTATATTTCTCGGACCTGATGTAAGGAAACTTGTCAAGAACAGAAATTTTGAGTACTTTCTTGTTGTTGTTGAAAAGAAATATGGATTGCCTTGGAAGATATCATTAAAAACTTTTTAGATTACTATAAGGATCAAGATTACAGAGACATTGTATGCAGGATTCTGGAAAAGTTTAAGGCCCCAGGATGTAACATGAGTCTCAAAGTACATTTCTTGATTGCTCATTTTGATTACTTTCCGCAAAAATTTGGGAGTTCTGTGTGAAGAACAAGGTGAAAGATTTCATCAGGATATTAAGGAGACTGAGAGAAGATACCAAGGAAAACAGAATGTCATCATGATGGCCAACTACTGCTGGATGTTGGACCGCGAGAATCCACCAACAACTCATAAACAGAGAAATTCCAGACAAAGCTTTGAAACATAAAAACAGCAGGTTTATTCAATTTGACTCAGTTGTGGAGCAGTGCCGATCGCGAGATACATTCCTGGTCCTAAGTGATTTCAGTGCGGTTACTGGCACTGATGGGGAAGGTTTTGAGGAATCTGTATGTCCCCATAGATCTGGAACCAGAAATTCCAGTAACATTTATCACCTGAATTTCGCAAAGTCCCGTAAACTTAGAGTTGCAGGATCCTGGTTCTAACAGTCAGATCTCCACTGCTGGACTTCGTATTCCAATACTGGAGGGGCTGCAAAAGAGATTTGGCACATCCTTGTTGGCACTCACTCGAGGATCCTTCAAACTTCAAGGTTTCCAGGGGTTCGGTGTTCTTTTCTACTGATCACAGTCCTGTCATTGCTATTCTAAGGCTGCAAAGAAAACTGAGAGAAGCTTAAGATGATACAAAAACAGCTTCATCTTGAGAAACTCAAGAATGAGGAGTGTGCTCATGAGTGTGCAGTTGCAGTCTCAGATCGGTTTGTGGTGATCAGTACTGTTGAGGACCCTGTTGAGTGATGATATCTTTAACCCCTAAAGGGCGGTCAACGTTCCAGAATGTCCGCAGTTGATGTTCCGGAACTCATTCCTATTCTGCGGGCCTATTATATGAAACAAATGGGAGATATGGCAACAGTGCCTGTTAGGACGTGAATACATCACACGACACCACCTTGAGTCACTTCCAGTTGATGCAAGTGGCCATAAACAACAGAGGAGGTGTGTTGTATGCAAGAATTGAGCGAGACGCCCATGTAAACACAGAGATGTGACTAAGTGGTGCCCTGAGTGTGGTGTGGGTCTCTGTGTCAATTGCTTTACAGAATACCACACACATATTAGTGTGAACAGTTGTAATATACAGTTGTACATATATATTTACAGAAGTACGATTTTAACTGCAGAGACGTAAGATAAGGAAAATTTTACATTATAATATAGTGTGGAGTGTTCAAAGTGCACCACGAAGACCCAGAACCGTGTACATAATGTAAAAATAATATATTTTAGGCTGCTGTTGCAAATAAGAGCAGAGAACAAGACTCTTTACCCACCTGCTCACAGTTGCTTGCCACTGACAGTGACCTTGACACGCCACTACCCCTCCCACTCAACACTCACCACCATCCAGCCGGCACGCAATCTGAAGTGAGTAACATCAAATTCTGTGTTATTTCAGCTATTCTAATCCATTTATGTATGTTTTGCCTGATTTCATAACACTATATATTTTCCAAAATAATCTTCCCTTACGGATGTAAAATTGGAAAGTTGCCCGCTATTAAAGGGTTAAGCATGTAACCATGGCAGTATCTGATGACTGTGTCGGAATACACCCGAGATCAAGGAGGGATTTGTCTCGCCGGGGACACTGGCCACAGTCAATAAGAGTCGTGCCACTAGACTGGCTGGAGATTGGGAGCAACACAGACTTCTGTCTCAATGGGCACGGGTTTTGCTGAAAAAACGGAGGTGGAAGGGAGCTTTCATGAAAATGACCTTTGACCTGTTTCCCGAGCCCTGAACAAGCTTCACTCCAGGCCTCCTTCTCAGGTTAATTCTATCTGGATAGCAGACAGATGGCTTGTGTCTGGGGTAAATGAGTATAGGGCAGGTATGGCAGCTGGTGTTTGTGGCATCCCAGTGGAACTGACCAAAGCTGAGATTGAAGCTAAGATCAGGGCATTATATACAGTCACAGAAGCCATCTAGTGGACTGGTATCATTCCTCCTGACTGGACAAGAGGTTTGGTCACCTCTCTGGAAAAGAAAAGGAGACTAGTATGACTGTAGTAACTACTGTGGTATTACAGTCCTTAGTGTGCCAAGTAAGGTTCTTGCTTACACTCCTCTGATGCATATTTGGGACAATTTGCTAAAGTTTCAGACTCCAAAGGAATCCAGATTCACACCCAAGAAGTTTACAGTTGACTGTCTTAGCTCTTCGAGATCTCATGGAACACTGCCTTCAGTATTGACAAGGTCTGCTTGCAGCCTATGTGGATCTCAAGAAGGTATTTAACTCAGTAAATCAAGAGGTACTATGGGAACTCCTGCGACTCCAGGGGATACCTACAGAGATAATCTGACCGATGCTGGCCTGAGAGAGCTGTCAAGAGTGGATGGGGAACATCCAACTTCTTCCCAGTAAGTACTGGTGTCAGACGGGGATGTGTCCTTGCTCCACCGCTTTTCAACACGTGCACGGATAGGGTACTTGGCCGAGTTGTGAGTTGATGTCATTGTGGAGTATAAATCAGCAGTTTCAGGGTTACTGACCTTGACTCTGTTGATGATGCAGTGGAGTTACTGGAGATATTACTGGATACTCACAAGGAACTACATGAGAATACAAAGCCATTGGGATTAAAGGTCTCTTGGGCAAAGACCAAGGTATTTGGCGGCTGTTTGGATGAAGCAGTTCAGTTTGTCCAGGTGTGTGATAACATGGACATCTTGGAAAGATTCACTCATCTTGGTAACGATGTCCATAACAACGGTAGTCAGATGATAAGATTTCTCATCACATCGATAAGGCCTAAAGGTTATGATTTAATTCAGCTTGGGTATTTCGCATTGCCGTTATTTGTGCGGAATGACAATAATTCGCATCTTCAAGGCTTTGGTGCTCCCATTCTTACTCTGTGGACACTAGACAGTGACTTGAAATAGTAAATTGCTCCTTTGGTATCAAGTGCTTTTGCAGGGTCATGGGATATCGCTGGTACAACTTGGTGCCTAACAAGCAACGACTCAATAAGATTGCATCAAGGCCTATTACCCACGTAATACGTTAGCGGCAACTCCAGTTATATGGGCATGTGGACCGTTTTCCTGAGGTTGATCCACCTCACAGGGTCATCTCTGAGGGAGTTAACCTGGGGCGGAGGAGAGCAAGGGTAAGTCTCCAGAACTCATGGCTGTAACAGGTCAGTTGCTCCTGTCGAGAGATACTTAAAGAAGGAAGAGCCTCTGACTGGAGGATTGCACAAAGGAACCCAAGCAGGTAGAGTCAGAGGGTGTGAGGCTAAGGGGCCTGCGGTGTTTGCCCCCAGTTGATGATGATTATGATTATTGTTATTCAATATTTACAGCTGCATATACACTTTCAGTTTTGATTTCTCTTGCATTATATGCCAGTTCATGCAAACTTTTGAGTGATTTTCATAATTTTGTGAGAAAACCTTACTTGATGGAGGATAACTGATGTGAAATGTGGAGGTAGCATCCTCCAAATATAGTAACTAAGCCAAAAATAACTGAAGCAAACTTCTATATGTTATATTTTGCAGACCTGTGTTATCACAGTTGTTGTCGTCAGAACTACTGATACGCTGGGCAACCCTACGAAGATGATGATAAGATAAAGTCTATGAATAAGTAACTGATGTCACGAATCTCGCCATCAGCACTCTACTGTTTGTTCACTCGAGTGACGGACGCTGTGTGGCTTCGTTCTATAGACCATTATTGTGTGTCCGGAATTTACAAGCGAAGCTTGGCAGTCAGAGAGGTAACTGTACCAGGATATACTGTATTTATTATTTGAAGTTACATACCTACATATAGGTAAAATGTGTGTGTGTGTGTGTGTGTGTGTGTGTGTGTGTGTGTGTGTGCTCAGCAAGGGTAGCAGTATGGTACAGTACGGTACGGTACGGAATTACGGTGCAGTATAGTATTTTTTCACCTGTAAGTACGGTACGAAATTACGGTACGATATTTCCTTTAAACTAAGGTACAGTACGAAATTACGTGATTTTTTCCGTACCTTTTCCGTACCCATTCCGTACTTATTTTTCCAAATGTGACTGTCCACTGTCCAGAATAATCCAGATGACAAAGAATGACTTTTAGATGGGGTAACCTAATTATTTCCCTGACGCATGTTCTTTTTTAAGATATAACCTTATGTTTTAGCGTGTGTGTGTGTGTGTGTGTGGTACAGTACAAGGTCGGTATGACTGTACAGGTACGGTGCGGGTGAGACGCACTGTCGCTGACCGAATAACCGCGTTCAGTTTCTGTCCACAGTCCACGTACTGCGTTGTAGCTAGTGGGCTCCAGCGCCAGCTCATTTGGCGGCACGGCAGTAGGCGCCTAGCAGTTGGCAGGGAGAGATGTACTAGCTTAGTAGCTTACTGAGATTGAAATTTGGTGCAATGTGCAAGTTTGTCTCGCCTGCAATTTACGAAGCTTCACCTGTCTTGGTGGCGCGATAGATAAGGTGTCTTGTACACTCAGCGTGAGATTGAGGGTTCGAATCCCATTGGGTTACCTCATTGAAAAATAAATTTTATTGCTTTCATTGACTTCATTTGGTGGGTTGGTGGAGTTAAATACATGATCATGTCCATGATAAATAGCTTATTGCCATTTCGATTTTTATTAGGCTATATTGATATAAGTTGCCAAAAATGAAAGTATAGTAATTGATTTTTCATTATACAGTTGTATAGGCGTACACGGTTTTGTTAACCTCTTAGAAGTTGTGAACTTAAGTCGCATTTTGAACACCCTGTTTTGGTTATCAAACTTATCAGATGATTGTATGCAGCTTAATGGATCTGTGTGGCTGACTTTAAAGGGTAAAACCTTTCCCAATCATGCCTCTTTTACCCTTCCTATTTGGAATAAAATTACTCATGTTAAACAAAATATTCTGACATATATACACATGGTACATGTGTCTGTATTGTGGTTACAGTAATTTCCTCTAACAGCAGAAAACACAAATATAATAACTGAGTACTGAAATTGGACGAGGAATTGCCTGCAAAAATAATTTGTATTATCGATTCATTTTCACAGAAACGTAATGGCAGAGGTACGAAATTAGGTACGAAATTACTGTACGAAATTTTATCGTACCAGTACGGTACGGTTCTTTAGGTATGGTACGAAATTACGGCACGATATATTTAAACTATCAGAATTACGATATTTTTTTCCGTACCGTACCGTACCGCAACCCTTGGTGCTCAGGAAACGGCGAGAGACTGTATGAGACAGCCCTAGCTTGTATTCAATATGGACGGTGGGTGGTAACGAAGTGGTGACATGTAGAGGTGTATGGTATGTAGGACTGCTGGGCCTTGATAGCAGGCCGTGAAGCCTATGCCCTGAGTCAAAAAAAAAAAAAAAAAACTCAGGCCAACGGAAGTTAGCCCAGAAGTAGACCCCGCCCTCATCGGTTTTAAGCTGGTTAAGGCCAGTGAAGATCCCCATCTTTACCCAGAGCAGAATGAGGGTGTCCTGCAGGCCCCCTCACCCATTATCTTTGATTCATTAGTACTATAAATACGACAAGGGTTACTGGAGTGGGTGGTGTTGGTAGGAGGGTGGTGCTGGTGGGCGAGTGAAGTAGGTAGGACAGTGTTGTAGGTGGGAGGGTGAAGAAGGTGTAGGTGGGAGGATTATGTAGATGGTAGTGTGAAGTAAGAAAGTGGTGTAGGAAATAGGGCGACGCAGATGAGAGGGTTAAGAAAGAAGGTGGTGTAGGTGAGAAGGTGGTGAAAGTGGGAAGGTGAAGTGACTAGTAAAACGGAGATGCAAGTGGAAGGGTAAAGTTACTTAAGAATGCAGTGTAGATGCGAGGGTGAAGTAAATATGAAGGAGGTGTAGGTGAGAGGAAAGTGTAGGTGGGAGGGTGAAATACATAAGAAGGTGGTGAAAGTGGGTGGGTGATGTAGGTGGAAGAGTGGTATAACTTATATCAGCTAAAGTGAATGAAAAGGGTAACGTAATAAAAAAAAAAAAAAAATCAGCAGGGAAGATGAGGAATGTGCCCAGAATTTCTTAACTAGGAAAACGAAATTTTGTTCTTAGGTAGACTAGTTCTCCAAGCAGGTTTAGGCAAAATAAAACCACAGATCACCAGCTACACCTGGAACTTGGAGAAGAAGGCATAGTTTACCGTTAACAATCGATGTGTAGGAATGGCGCAAGTGGGAGGGTTGATGAGAAGACAGGGTAGGTAAGTAGATGATATAAGTGAGGTTGGTTTCATTGTGAGTGGTATAAATGGGTTAAGGTCTGGGTGAGAAAAGGTAATGAAGATAGGTGGGTGACGTATGTGAAACGGTGGTAGTGTAGGTGAATGAGCGCTGTAGGAGGGAGTGTGATTAAACTCATATCAGCTGAAGTTACCAATGGGTGGAAAGATAAAAAAGGAAGGAAGGAAAGATGAGGAACAGTGATGACAGTGGTAGTGATGACAGCAGTGGTGTTAGTGGAAGTGATGACTGACATGATAACTGCAGTGATATATATCCCACTGGAGCCCGGTGTCCAGAGTATTGGACAGAATTGGGAATTTTCAGATCTTAATAAAGTAGGGAACCCCCGGGTAGGGACCTTTGAGCTTCGCGACCATGAGCCGATAGGCGGAGGGCGGTACGCTTAGTAACCTCCCAGTGCAGTCCCTCGCCCAGCAACTCTGGGATCCAATGGGATATAATTAAACAAGCAAATATATATAGATATATATATATATATATATATATATATATATATATATATATATATGGATGAGTTTGGGAGAGTGTGTAAGAAACGGAATCTAAAGGTGAATGTTGGGAAGAGTAAAGTGATGGTCTTTGAGAGACGTGAAGTCAGTGAATGTACAGCGAGGTTGGATGGTGAGGAATTGAAAAATGTGAGTACGTTTAAGTACTTGGGTAGTGTGATGAGTAAGGATGGAGGTTTGGAGGGTGAAGTGCTTGAAAGGGTACAGCAGGGAAGAAAGGTTGCTGGTTCTTTGAAAGCAGTGATAAGAAACAGGGAAGTGAGCATGGAAGTGAAAAAGTTACTACATGACAGTATTGTGATACCAACTCTAACGTATGGAAGTGAAGCTTGGACGTTGCTGGAAAGACACAAGTCAAGAGTGAGAGCAGTGGAAATGAGTTATTTAAGAGGAGCCTGTGGAGTCACATGGAGAGACAGGCTGACGAATGAGGATATAAAGGAGCGTTGTGGTGTGGATGTGGATGTGATAGGAAGCGTTATGAGGAACACACTGAGGTGGTTTGGCCATGTGGAGAGGATGGAGGTTGAAAGACCAACGAAGAGAGTGTATGTGAGTGAGGTGGAGGGGGGAAGTGGGAGGGGGAGGCCGAGGATGAGATGTAGGGATGGGATGGAGAGGTATATGAGAGAGGGGGGTGTGAGTTGGGAGCAGGGCAGTGAAATGGCGGGGGACAGGGCGACGTGGAGGCGATTTGTTTGTGGCCAAACGGGATTGAGGCGTCTGGCAATATATATATATATATATATATATATATATATATATATATATATATATATATATATATAAATGTAGATAGATACATAGACAGATATACAGATTTATAGACAAATAGATATAAAGAGAGAGAGAGAGAGAGAGAGAGAGAGAGAGAGAGAGAGAGAGAGAGAGAGAGAGAATATATATATATATATATATATATATATATAAAAAGATATATATATAGAGAGAGAGAGAGAGAGAGAGAGAGAGAGATACTGTAGATATGTATATTCTCTCTCTCTCTATCTGTAAATCTGTATATCTCTCTATCTATGTATCTATCTATATTTATGTATGTATGTAATACATAATTTATATATATATATATATATATATATATATATATATATATATATATATCAAGCTATCTATCGATCTATATATATATATATATATATATATATATATATATATATATATATATATATATATATATATATATATATACCATCTATTTATCTATCTATCTATCCATCTATCTATCTATCTATATATGTTAAATGTAACCTGGGAAAAAGAATTTCTGCACAGTTGTATTCCTTCACTTGGATCAGGTTTTGTACACTGCGGGTTTCCCACTCTATTAGGAATGTTGTTGCCTCAGTGAGTTTGAGACATTGCTGGTACACATAACCATAACTTTTTACCCGGGTAATGCTGGGTCCCCCTTTCTCAAACACACACACACACACACACACACACACACACACACACACACACACATTTTCGTAATGAATCATGATGTTTTTGCCTTAGTTTCAACCTATCCACAAAGATTGGCGTATATTGGATAAAATTTTATAAACTCACTTTTTCGTGCGATCTTAACCTTTGGCCTTGGGCTCCTAAAAACGCTTAAGTCTAGTCCTTTACTGATCCTGCACCCTTCCACAAAATTTGGTTAAAAGCAGATCAAAACACCTTTAGTTATTTTGTTAAATCACACAGGCTCGTCAAACTTTTACCTTGACCTTGACCTGTGACCCTTACTTTGAAGATTCTAAAAATTCAGTTACTTCTCTCTTGAGTTACTTTTTTTTTTTTTTTGTTAATGAATAGAGGAAGGAAAAACAAAGGAAAAAAAAAAAAGTCCATGTGCCTAAAGGCATCCTCCATTCATAAAATACTTATAACAATTGGATTTAAATTCGAGTGGATTAAATGTATGTGGGAAGCAACTCCCAGGAAGTGAATTCCAGAGAGTAGTAGTTCTGGGGATAAATGAATTTTGATAAGCAGAGTTTCTGCATTGCGGGGGAGAAAGTGTGAGTGTTCATGGGCGCTCCCAGCTGCCCGAGTATTTCGGGATAAAATGTGAAGGGGAGGCACAATTGAAACCAGTTCGTTAGAGCACTTACGGTAAAAATATCGATAAAATAATGCTAAAGAAGCAACATCTCTATGTACTGATAATGGAGGAAAGTCCTGCGTTATGGCAGGATTATTGATTAATCTAATGGCTTTAATTTGAATTTTGTCCAACTGCCTCAATGCAACTGCTCCACATCCACTCCACAGTGGTGAACAGTATTCGATCTGAGAACGCACATGACTTTTGTATATTGTGGCCATCTGCTCGTCAGTGAAGACCTCACGAACTCTGTACATAAGCCCCAGTTTTTTAGAAGCATTTTTAGCAAGGGATTTAACATAAGCTGTCCAGCTTAGGTTGGGGTTTAGAGTAACACCTAGGATATCAATTGTAGTGGATATGGGAATACTGACATCATTTAAAATTATGTAAGAGTCTGAGGGATTCTTTCTGTTGGAGAAATTAATGTATTTAGTTTTCTGAGCATTAAATGGGACCAGATTTTTTTGTACCCATTGATTATTTTTAGAAAGGTCCTGGTTCAGAGAAATTGCTGTGTTTATTTTGGGAATTTATAATATCAAATTGTGTAAAGGAGGTACTAAATGTGAAAGAACTATGAAGGGTCGAGTCATCAGCATAAGAGTGTATTGGGTTGTGCTTGACAGATAAGAGATCAATAATATGAATGAGAAAGAGGGTTGGCGCCAAAACTGATCCCTGAGGTACACCACCTTGAACATTTCTCTCAAGTTGGGTCTAAATCGGATTGAAAACAATTGTTTAAATTAGTTTTGAAGGTAAAACTTTGAGCTAGCCCTGTGAGCTTGATCTTTAACCTATTGTCGTAAAAAGTAAAAAGATTATTTCAGTGGCAGACAGTCAACCCTTCCACTGGAGTTGGTTAAATATGATACAAACTACTGTACATTTATCAAGTAATCAGTGTCTGGCCTGAGGTTATTACTCAGACATATTTCTTGTACACAGCTCATCCTCTTGGGGGTTATGCCACCACCATTATCCCTGCACCTCGCCTTGTAGAAGGGCCGCGTTCAGACCCTGACGAGCCGTTGTCTGGCATAAGAAGGCGGCTGCTTGTCTGTGATTGATGGGTCTACTCGGATAGACAGACTGAGCTAGGAGAAAGAAAACTTTATAATCGTTGCGACTCTGGCACGTTCATAGAATTTTTGTATCTTTGAATGGCCTCAGGACAAAGGTGGCAGTAGGGTACGGTACGGAAAAAAAAAAAATCGTAATTCTGATAATTTAAAAATATCTTACCTTAATTTCGTACCATACCTAAAGAACCGTACCGTACTGGTACGATAAAATTTCGTACAGTAATTTCGTACCTAATTTCGTACCTCTGCCATTACGTTTCTGTGAAAATGAATCGATAATACAAATTATTTTTGCAGGCAATTCCTCGTCCAATTTCAGTACTCAGTTATTATATTTGTGTTTTCTGCTGTTAGAGGAAATTATTGTAACCACAATACAGACACATGTACCATGTGTATATATGTCAGAATATTTTGTTTAACATGAGTAATTTTATTCCAAATAGGAAGGGTAACAGAGGCATGATTGGGAAAGGTTTTACCCTTTAAAGTCAGCCACACAGATCCATTAAGCTGCATACAATCATCTGATAAGTTTGATAACCAAAACAGGGTGTTCAAAATGCGACTTAAGTTCACAACTTCTAAGAGGTTAACAAAACCGTGTACGCCTATACAACTGTATAATGAAAAATCAATTACTATACTTTCATTTTTGGCAACTTATATCAATATAGCCTAATAAAAATCGAAATGGCAATAAGCTATTTATCATGGACATGATCATGTATTTAACTCCACCAACCCACCAAATGAAGTCAATGAAAGCAATAAAATTTATTTTTCAATGAGGTAACCCAATGGGATTCGAACCCTCAATCTCACGCTGAGTGTACAAGACACCTTATCTATCGCGCCACCAAGACAGGTGGAGCTTCATAAATTGCAGGCGAGACAAACTTGCACATTGCACCAAATTTCAATCTCAGTAAGCTACTAAGCTAGTACATCTCTCCCTGCCAACTGCTAGGCGCCTACTGCCGTGCCGCCAAATGAGCTGGCGCTGGAGCCCACTAGCTACAACGCAGTACGTGGACTGTGGACAGAAACTGGACGCGGTTATTCGGTCAGCGACAGTGCGTCTCACCCGCACCGTACCTGTACAGTCATACCGACCTTGTACTGTACCACACACACACACACACACACACACACTAAAACATAAGGTTATATCTTAAAAAAGAACATGCGTCAGGGAAATAATTAGGTTACCCCATCTAAAAGTCATTCTTTGTCATCTGGATCATTCTGGACAGTGGACAGTCACATTTGGAAAAATAAGTACGGAATGGGTACGGAAAAGGTACGGAAAAAAATCACGTAATTTCGTACTGTACCTTACTTTAAAAGAAATATCGTAACGTAATTTCGCACCGCACTTACAGGTTAAAAATACCATACTGCACCGTAATTCCGTACCGTACCGCACCATACTGCCACCCTTGCCTCAGGAAGCACTTCCTAAAATTAATACGGTAACTCTCACGCTCTGTATATATATTATGTCTGCGTGATAGTATGCTAGGCACAGATAAAGGTATTATATTTTGTTGCTGGCCATTAGTGACAAGACTCCTCATGATTTAAGATGTGATATTTCCATCCAGATAAGATACTGTGTGTTAACGTGGCATTAGTTTTGACAGGTTAGATTACTTGCCCTTAACTTAGCGTTTAACCCATACATTTAAAGCATCACAGGTATCCAAGGCTAAATCTACATTTAATTTATACTGAAGAAGTTCCACTCTGATATGACATTAAGACTTATATTTATTTACTTTGTTTATGCACAGAAAGGAGGTGAGGTAAGTTGCAAGTGCACAGGTTCTATTGTGAGAAATTTGTATACGTATCCTGTTTGATATACAGTAATGACCATTTTTATTTCAATCTTTTACCTTCATGTGTATATATACGGGTAAAAATATACTTGTTGGAACTAGGGTGGGGAAAAGAAACCTTCCTTCACTGCTCATATGTTAGGGAATCTCCTAAACAAAATCACCTGTTACAATACTAAACTACAGAAAGACATAATTGTACTGATGAGGCTAATACAAGAATGGGTTGATAATCGGTAACCATAATAGATTTACGGAATATTATACTTTTGTTATATTTTACCAGGTCACCAGTCACTGCAGAGCTCGACAGTCCCAGCTCTTCAAATATGGTAAGTGCACATACAAGTGGTGCTGGAGAGGGACGCCTTCACGTAGTGGCACTGGTATAGTTTGGTGACTCCACTGCCAAGTTATAAAAACGCCCTTCAGTTCCTTCCATATACCCCCAAAAAGAGGATGGTGGACTGCTGGAGAAGGGCAACTGCCTGTAGTCCACTATACGTTTTTGATGAACCAGGGATCATAACAACAACAACAACAACAACAACAACAACAATATTTACATGTGAGCGTTAAGGTGCTCTTGTACTTTGTATATGTGAGGGAGCAGGAAGCAGAAATGTATATATAATGTTCTCGGGACATGTATTACGGAGCTCATTATAGGGTTATTATCTATATAACAAATAACAGCACACACACACACACACACACACACACACACACACACACACACACACACACACGGTGGTTTTAGTTTGACGCAAAATACTTCCCTGACCCTCCCTCTTATTTTCCCAAAGCTGGGTAAAGCTTGCTAGGCACCCAGAAGCGGTGATAACAGGAAGATAAGTATGTGGGCTAAGTCCTCCTTATCGCTGTGGTGTGTAATCGGTGCAACTCTGGAAAATGAAGCTGAAAAAACATAAGATGATTAAAGCAAAGCTATTCATAATCCTCGGTGATAATTCTGTAAGTGATTTCTGTCTTTTTAACTGTGGTTTGTGAACATGGAGTAAATATGTGTTGCACTATGAGCTGGTATGACGTAATATTTTCATAAATCAGAGTGGTACTTTACATGTTTCGCATAAACAAATACTGCTTGAGAATATTCAAGATGTTTGCGATGCTTTAAAGATTACGCACTCCTAGCACTTATACAGAAAATCAACACTGCCTGCTTTAATTACAAAGTAGGCAGAAAGTGCTAAGTGTATTTTAAGTATCAGGGAAATATCTGTGCAAGGTAAGTAAACTCTCACCAAAAAGTTTTCAAAGCTTTTGAGCACCATGCATTCTGAGAATCAGGAACGTAGAGTTTAGAAACAACTCTCGGTGTTTGGCTGTAGCCTTGATTAACCATTATCTAGGTGAATGGTAGAGTTGTCAGTGGCTCATATCCCATGCCTGTTATGTTATCATAACGCTGTTTCGTCTTTGTCCCACGATAGTCGTTAATTCATTATCATTATTTTGAAGTTATGAATAGCAGTAATAAATACTCAGACAAGACTAACCTTCATTTGTGAGCCAGGTAGACTGTAATAATACTGTTAGATGAAAATCTGATGATTATTAAACCATCCTGGGTGACTCCGAATGTTGGTTGAGTGACATGTGAACTCAAGTTGTGACTCTAAACAACTTTTACTAATAACTCTTCCTTCTACAATCAGTACTTTCTGAGATTTGAGTTTTTGACACAGTCAGACAGACACAGATACATTTCATACAAAAATAATGACCAATAACTTTTATTGATAACTTTTCCTTCTACAATCAGTACTTTCTGAGATCTGAGTTTTCGAGACAGACACAGGCAGACAGACAGACAGACAGACACACACACACACACACACACACACACACACACACACACACACACGCACACACACACACACACACACACACACATTTCGTACAAAAATAATGACCATTGACTTTGTCTACCTGGCTCAATTATCCCACCATAATAAAAGTAGTTGGTTACATTTGGGGGGAATTTATTACTTCAGCATGTTCCTTCCCTTCAGCTGGATAAAATATTTTGGCATTAGCCGATGTGATATTACTTACGTATTGCAAAGATTAAAATTAGGACGTCGTCTTCAGGGAAAGGCTTATGATATAAGGTGGTGAGTGGTCCCTTGAAGCAACTCATCTATTCGGCTGCAACGCACAGCATTATATCGAAACGCCTATCATATACAGCGGTTGCTTCATGGAGGCCTGATACTTACATGTGGCAACTCACCTCTCTGTGGTTACTTATTCATTTCTAACACACTTCATTTTCATAGACTGATAGTAATACTAGGCGTATCAACAGTAAACTAAAATGTTGAATAGTTTTGCTGAGGGCATCTCAACACCCCCCGAAGGAGCCTACGGAGGGGCAAACAGAGCGCGACCTGACTCCGGGCGACAGGGACATAAGTCCGCCCTGGCCATGCTCCCCTATGGCCCGGAAATAACCCGCCGCCACCACAACAGGAAAAAGAGTCTACCTTCCGGGCGAGCTGACCACCGACAGGATCGGGGTGGAGCTATTACTCTAGCTCCAGGCAGCACTCCTGAGACGGCCGGTAGCTGCTCAACCCTCCTACAGGAGACAGCCGGTAGCCACTCTGGAGGTAATCAGGAGACGGCCGGTAGCCACTCTGGAGGTAATCAGGAGACGGCCGGTAGCCACTCTGGAGGTAATCAGGAGACGGCCGGTAGCCATTCCCGCCTTCGTCAGGAGACGGCCAGAAGCCGTTCTGAAGGTGCCCTACAAGAGACTGCCGGTAGCCGCTCAACCCTCCTACAGGAGACGGCTGGTAGCTGCTTCCGCCTTCGTAAGGAGACGGCCGGTAGCTGCTCCGAAGGTGCCCTACAAGAGACAGCTGGTAGCCGCTCGACCCTCCTGCAGGAGACGGCCGATAGCCGCTCCCGCCTTCGTCAGGAGACGGCCGGTAGCCGCTCTGATGGTGCCTTAGAGATGGGTAGTAGCTGCTCGACCCTCCTACAGGAGACGGCCAGTAGCCGCTCTGGAGGTAATCAGGAGACGGACGGTAGCTGCTCCGAAGGTGCCCTCGAGTTGGCCTGCAACCACTCCCCCACACAGACCATGGCCAGTAGCCGGGTCCTTGCGACGACTGGTAGCCATGCCTTTAGAAGGCCATGTCCAGTAGCCGGGCCCTATGAGAGGAGACGGCCAGTAGCCATTCCTCCATCAGGTGCTGCCTCCCTTCCACGAGACTACTACCCAGAGGGAGGTCCCAGCCTTGAGGACTGCTGGAGAGGCCGTGACCTCCACTGGGCTCTTCTCTCTACAGCCGGTCCCTGAGGGTCCTCGCCTGATGGACCCCGATGGAGGCAAATGCCGTAGCCAGCCCATGTCGTCACCGACCACCAGAGACCACAGCCCGCAGGACCTTGAGACCGCCCCCGGGACCCCTGGGCGGGACATCCCCACACCTCAACACCGGAGACCCTTGTCCTCGATCAGGCGCCTGAGTGAATGATTCAGGCAGCTGTTTGGCTCCAGTCCAGAGGGCCAGACTCCAGCTCCAAGCCCTGAGAGTGTGGGGCCCTTCGCTGCACACAGCCCTGGACCAGAAAGGACGCCCCTATGAGAGATCCCATGGCCCCTGAATATGGAGGCCCCTGGCGGAACTTAGCCCCGTCAGTAGCCGGGCTGAGCTGTTCCCTGCAGTCCTTTTCCTGGCCGCTACCACGCCCAGTCCCGATAGTGAATGACAGTGAAAGTACAGTGATAGTGATACAGTGAAACGAGGGCTGAGCAATGAGTTACTAGAAACACGGGAAGCCAGAAATAAAACCTGTCAGTGTTAATGTAAAAGGAAGGTAACAGTGAGACAGTGAACGTGGCAGAGCAGTGAATAAAGTGTCTGTCTGAGTGAACATAATTCTATCACAGTGACGTAGTCTCACGCTAAGACCAATCGTTGCTCCCAGAACCAAAGTAATGATTAACAGTGTAACAGTGAACTCAAGTAAACAGTCCAACAGTGATTACAGTGCCTTGTCTCCAGTGAAAGTGAACTCTGCTTAAACAGATTAAAATCTAGACTTCCCACGAGCGACAGTGATTGATTTCTCGGCCCTAGGACTCCTGGTATTAACTAACGTGCTATTCACTTTGTGCCTGATCTTGTCCCGAATAGTATCCTGCGTGTTACTACTCCTCACAATCTAAACATCTATCTATCTATCTATCTATAGCCCGACGCCACGCCCTAATCCCGCGAAGGGTGGCCACAGACAAAACGCCTCCAAGTCACTCTGTCACCCACCATTTGACTACCCTCCACCCAACTCACCCCCCCCTCCCTCATATACCTCTCAACTCCATCCCTCCACCTCATCCTCGGTCTACCTCTCCCTCTCCCTCCCTCCACCTCACCTACATACACCCTCTTAGTCAGTCTTTCATTCTCCATTCTCTCCACATGTCCAAACCACCTCAGTGTGTTTCTCCTAATCTTCTCAACCACATCCACATCTACCCCACAACGTTCCTTCACTTCTTCATTCGTCAACCTGTCCCTCCACGTCACTCCACATGCTCCTCTCAAGTAACTCATTTCCACTGCTCTCACTCTTGACTTGTTCCCCTCTTGCAAGGTCCACGCCTCGCTTCCATACGTCAGGGTAGGGATCACAATCTAAACATAAGGTTTATAATTGCCCAGAATAATTACACTTGTGACATCAGCCCGTTCCACTTGTAGAATTTGACAATACACGTGTAAGGTTGTTGCCTTGAGTTTTTGTGTCCTACCTCTCTCTTATTTGTCTAAGCTCCGGTCTGGAAAGAGAACCCAGCTACACACTAGGCGTTAAAGGGATGGGAAGCCGCCCCTAAAACACCTAGCATTACATAAACTATGTCACAGAAATACATCTTCCGGTTTCAGGAGTATATGCGACACACTTGACTTCATCAGATCTGATCAGTACAACGATATGCACTAGACAGTACTGTAACGGCTTGAAGTGCGTCACCAGACTCAAACACAACAACCTTTCCGAGATGACTCGCTGTGTTACGCTCATTTTCACATCCATCTTGGCCTGAGCTTCAAGAACTTTTGGGTGAGAGTGTACACTCTCACCCAAAAGCTCGTTAACTCCGCCAGTCAGCTGTTGCTGCATTGCCTGCTTCAGATGTTTCAAACTGAAGTACCAACCAGAACATGAAACTGATGCAAATGAATCTAAAGGTTCGAAGTCTCATTCCGAAGTTCACATATTAATCAACTGGTGCATTGTGGAGTTTTTGGAGGGGGGATGGGGATGAGTCTGGCTAGGAGAGATGGAAGAGGTGTTAGTGTGGTAGGGAAATATGTCGTGACGAAGTCACCCGGCCATGATACCGTTAACACTGTAACGTCGATATCCGGAATAATTTATTATGATGACAAAATATGAATAGTAAGTTTGCTTGCATGAATAATATACCACGATATTCGTTGCTGCAACATTTGTATTATGTTTTGAATTCGTACTGTAAATAGCACACATAATATATATATATATATATATATATATATATATATATATATATATATATATATATATATATATATATATATATATATATATATATATATATATATATATATATATATATATATATATATATATATATATATATATATATATATATATATACATGGAAGGTGTGTGTAGGTTATTTACAGAAGAAATATGTGCAGCATGTGATGTGGTGTGTGGAACGAAGAGAAGACGGAGGGGGGTGCAAGGAACAGCGTGGTGGACTGAAGAGGTGAGACAGGCTGTGGCACAAAAGAAGAAAGCATCCAATGAATGGATGAGAAATAGGGGCGTGGAAGAAGTTGAGAGGTGGAAGAGAGAGTTATATGTAGAAAGAAAGAGAGAGGTGAAAAGATTAGTAAGAGAGAGTAAGAAGAGAATTGATGAGGAATTTGGAAGGAATTTGAATGTAAAGTGGAGGGACTGTAAGAAAATGTTCTGGAAAGAGATGAAAAGGGTAAGACAGGGTGGAAGTGAAGTTAGCCGGGGAGTGAAAGATAAAAATGGTAGATTACTAGTGGAGAAGGGAGAAAAAGTGAGCAGATGGAGAGAACACTTTAAGGAACTGTTGAACATAGAGGATGGAAGTAATGCGAGTATAAGTGGCTGGGGAATGGCTGGGAGAAGGAGGGAGGTGAGAAGACAGGAAGAAATCAGTAGGATAGAAGTTGTGGAAGCAATGAAGAAAGTTAAATCTGGGAAAGCCCCAGGAATTGATGGAGTGTGTGGTGAAATGCTGAAGCAAGGGGGAGAGATAGTAGTAGAATGGATGTGGAAGATGTGCAGATTTGCCTGGGAGGAAGGTAGAGTCCCGGAGGATTGGAAGTCAGGTATACTTATTCCCTTGTACAATGGAAAAGGGGAAAAAGAAGTGTGTGGTAATCATAGGGGCATTTGTCTTCTTAGTATAATAGGAAAAGTGTATGGTAGGATACTTATTGACAGAGTTAGAGAAAGAACAGAGAAATTAGTTAGAGAAGAACAGGGAGGCTTTAGGAAGGGAAGAGGTTGTGTAGATCAGATATTCATTCTTAGATCTTTAGTGGAAAAGTTTCTAGAGAAGGGAAAGAAGTTGTATGCGGCTTTCATGGATTTGGAGAAAGCATCTGACAGGGTGGATAGACAAGGATTGTGGAAAGTGTTAAGAATATATGGAGTAGATGGGAAGTTGTTGAATGCTGTGAAAAGTATGTACGATGGTGCGAAGGCAGCAGTGCGTGTGGGTGGTGAACTAAGTGAATTTTTCTCTTTGAAAGTTGGGTTGAAACAGGGATGTGTCATGTCTCCATGGTTGTTCAATCTGTATATGGATGGGGTAATAAAAGAGGTACAGGGTAGGGTTGTGGATGTTGGAGTGGCCCCGGTGAGAGAGGATAGTGTTTGGAAACTCCCTGTACTGTTGTTTGCAGATGATACTGTGTTGTTGAGTGAAGACGAAGGGGAGCTGCAAGGCTTGGTGGATGAGTTTGGGAGAGTGTGTAAGAAACGGAATCTAAAGGTGAATGTAGGGAAGAGTAAAGTGATGGTCTTTGAGAGATGTCAAGTCAGTGAATGTAGAGCGAGGTTGGATGGTAAGGAATTGGAAAATGTGAGCACGTTTAAGTACTTGGGTAGAGTGATGAATAAGGATGGAGGTTTGGAGGGTGAAGTGCTTGAAAGGGTACAGCAGGGAAGAAAGGTTGCTGGTTCTTTGAAAGCAGTGATAAGACACAGGGAAGTGAGCATGGAAGTGAAAAAGTTACTACATGATAGTATTGTGATACCAACTCTAACGTATGGAAGTGAAGCTTGGACGTTGTTGGAATGACACAAGTCAAGAGTGAGAGCAGTGGAAATGAGTTATTTAAGAGGAGCCTGTGGAGTCACATGGAGAGATAGGCTGACGAATGAGGATATAAAGGAGCGTTGTGGTGTGGATGTGGATGTGGATGTGATAGGAAGCGTTATGAGGAACACACTGAGGTGGTTTGGCCATGTGGAGAGGATGGAGGGTGAAAGACTGACGAAGAGAGTGTATGTGAGTGAGGTGGAGGGGGGAAGAGGGTGGGGGAGGCCGAGGATGTGATGGAGGGATGGGGTGGAGAGGTATATGAGAGAGAGGGGTGTGAGTTGGGAGCAGGGCAGTGAAATGGCGGGGGACAGGGCGACTTGGAGGCGATTTGTTTGTGGCCATCCCAAACGGGATTGAGGCGTCTGGCAATATATATATATATATATATATATATATATATATATATATATATATATATATATATACATATATATATATATATATATATATATATATATATATATATATATATATATATATATATATATATATATATATATATATATATATATATATATACTGTATATATATATATATATATATATATATATATATATATATATATATATATATATATATATATATATATATATATATATATATATATATATATATATATATATATATATATATATATATATATATATATATATATATATACAGTATATATATATATGCAAATAAACATTAGTATGTAGTGGATATGGTTGCTTTTCTAGGTGGGTTGACATATTATTGATCTGTATTTAAAAAAACTGTTATGTCCCCACCCCACACTGCCTTAAGCTCCAACAGCAGTAATACAGTACTGGAAGGACGTTGCTCACTGGATTGTTCTTCCTATGGTTAGCCTTTAGTTGTACAGTATACAGGATCAGCTGAGGCGTCGTAAATAAACACTGGCTTCCTAAGTTCACTGTCTTTACTTTTCAGATAATTACACTCTGTGCTTTCCACCTTCACTTCACTATTCTTACAAGCACTGGAGCTATACAAACTTTACTAACTGCAATCACACTCAACCCATTGGAGCCCGGTGTCCGGAATACTGGACAGAACTGGGATTTTTCAAGTCTTTATAAAGTAGGGAACCACCGGGTAGGGAACTGTGAGCTCCGCGACTATGAGCCAACAGGCGGAGGGCGGTACGCTTAGTACCCACTCAGTGCCATGCCTCGCCCAGCACCCCTGGGATCCAATGGGCTAATGCTTGACAACTCTGTTTTTCACAAGTCTCGATAATGTACAAACTTCAGTAACACTTCACTGTTTGCCACACTGTACTACACTCAAACTGAACTGAAAACTGAATGAACATGTTCTAGTATCTTATCCATCCTTATATAAACTTGCATTGTTCGAGAATGATTTTCTTCTCCACAGTCCTGGTGTATTCTAGAGAAAGAGCACTGGTACCAACTCGGAGACAACCAAAAAATGCTAGAGTTTTCTTACATTACATTCTATTCTATTCTATATACCTAGGCTGCTTCCCCCAAGGAAAGGAAGGTAGCCATGACAGGACGACACACTCCCAATTTACTCATCCACTCAAACACATTCATTCGCATCTTAGCCCCAAAGGGGAGAAGGGACAGATCCTCACTGCACCACACCGCACGAGGGTCAACTGCACAGTGCAATCAATGACATCCACAGTAGGGCCCGACAGCAGAGCTCGTTTACCCCTGCCACATCCTAATAGACCCATCCCCTTACCCGCACCTGACCTGATTAGCTGATCAAACTATATGCGGGAGAATATTCCCTCAGGGCTGCATCAGCATTTAGTCGTTCACAATTTCTCTCCATTTTTTTCTGTCACGCACAGCCACTCTTCCTTGCTTAACAGACATTCCTCTCGCGTCTAACGCTCTCTTCACACTGTCCATCCATCCTATTCGTGGTCTCCCGCTCAGCCTTACACCTTTCACATCAGATCTAGTATCTTTTTCACCAATCGCTCAGTATCCATTCTCTCCATATGCCCAAACCATTGCAACACCCTCTGCTCAACTCGATCAGCCATTTTCCGAACAACTCTGGTTCTCCTTCGCACTTTATCACTTCTCATTTGATCCATACGCATCACTCCACACATACTCCTCAGACACATCATCTCCATTACATTCAAACTTTTCCTCTCTGCTACACCCATATTCCATGTTTGAGTCCCATATAATGCAGTCGGTACCACAACACCCTCATACAGCCTTCTCTTTACATCCATTCTAAGCACTTTTTCATTCCTTCCAGCACCTTTCCTACTTCATTCATTCTAAACTTCACTTCTGCATCTATTCTTCCATCCACAGCAACATGTGACCCTAAATGCTTAAAACACTCTACCTTCTCAAGCAACTCGCCATTCGAAACTATATTCATCCTCCTACCATCTACCGACCTCGTACACATCATCACTTTACTCTTATTCTCATTTACTATCAATTTCCTCCTTTCACACACCCTTCCAAACTCCTCTACCAACTGTTTGAATCTCTCCTCTGAATCAGCCACCAATGCAGTATCATCTGCAAACAGCAGCTGCTTCAGATTCCACTCTCTACCATCAACATTCACCAGACTCAGACCTCCACCTAAAACTCTTGCATTCACCTCCTTAACAACACCATCCATATAAATATTAAACAACCAAGGCGACATCACACATCCCTGCCGCAGCCCCACTCTCACGGGAAACCAATCACTCACAATATTTCCCACTCTTACACACATTCTACTATTTACATAAAAATTTTTCTTCCCTTTTAGTACTCTACCATCAAGTCCATACAATCTTAAAACAGTCCACAAAGCCTCCCTATCAGTTCTATCATATGCTTCTCTAAATCCATGAATGCCCAAAACACATCCTTGCCTTTCGCTAAATACTTTTCACACACTTGTCTCAGCAAACATCTGGTCCACGCATCCCATCCCTCTCTTAATGCCACACTGCTCATCACCAATCACTCGCTCTGTACCCTCTCTAACTTTTTTAACACACTACCATACACCGTACCTACTACACTCAACAGACTTATACCCCTAAAGGTAGTACATTCATACTTATCACCCTTGCCTGTATACAACAGAACCACGCAAGCACTTGCCCAGTCATTTGGCACCATATCTTTCACAAAGCACACATTTAATAATCTTACTAACCAGTCAACAATAATCGCTCCACCACCCTTCATGCATTCCACAGCACACCCATCCATACCTGCAGCTTTCCCTTTTTTCATCTCCTTTACTGCCTCCTGCACTTCCTCCTTCATGATCAAAGAATCATTCAACTCTCCCAACACATTTATTCCTTGCACCCTTCCATCTGCCACAATCTCAGCCACCTTTTCCTCCTCTACATTTAACAATCTTTCAAAATACTCTGCCCATCTCTTCCTTACTGCATCCATCTCAGTTAACATCCTTCCATACTCTGCTTTTACTCACTCTTCCTTCCCAGACTCTCCCTTTCGCACCCTTTTCACCTCCTTCCAAAACATTTTCTTATTCTGTTGAATATTCTCAGTCAACTGTCTACCCCACCTCTCATCTGCTGCCACTTTAGCATCACGCACAGCCCTTCTTGCCCTATTCCTCTTTTCCTTATGCCTCTCATATGACACCTCATTCTTCCTCTGCAGCCACACTTCATATGCACGTCTCTTCTCAGTCACAGCCATACTTACTTCCTCGCACCACCATTCACTTCCTTTTCTTACACCACCACCCACTTGTCTCACACCACACACAATACACCTCTTCCGCATGCCCCACCACAGCACTCGTAAACTAACTGCCATTCCTCCTTATTGCCATTTTCCTGATCTTTCACTGCATTCCACTCATCTTTAAATTTTCCTGATACTCTATCATTTTCTCTCTTTTATCCAAATCACTCACTTTCAAAACCTCCCTGCCACACCTAACTCTCCTAGCTCTCACCCATCTCTTACCTGCTCCTAACTTTCCCTTCACCAGGTAGTGGTCCGACATACCTCCACCCTCCCGTCTCAGAACTTTCACATCCAACAATCTTCCTATTACATTCCTGGACACAACCACATAGTCCATCAATGCTCTGTCAACGACCCTTCCACCCTCCTGTCTCACCCATATATACTTATAAATATCATTCTTCTCAAACAGGGTATTTCCAATCGCCATATCTCGCTCAACGCACATCCCTATCGTTCATTCCCTATTTTCATTTCTTCCAGGCACACCATGCATACCAACTACACCTTCAGCTGCTACATTTCCCACTCTAGCATTCAGATCTCTCATCATTACCACAGTCACATTCGCTCCAAAACTCTGCAGACACTCATCAACATCATTCCAGATAGACTCCCTCTCATCTTCATCCCTTTCACTACCAGGCCCATATGCACTACAGACACCCAGAACTCACATTCAAATTTCGCTTTCACCCACATCAGTCTCGATGACACATCCTTCCATTCAGTCATACACTTGTGTACTTCCGGACTCACTAACAAGGCCACACCTTCTCTTGCCCTTTCTCTATCAACACCTGACAATCTTCCATTCACTCTTCCAAACATAGACTCACCGTTCCCTTTCATCTTCGTTTCACTCAAAGCTAACATATCCAACTTTCTGCTCCCAAACATTCTCCGAATCACCTCCCTTTTAGCTTCAATCGCACTACATCCATGCACATTCATAGACCCAATCTCTGGCCTGTCTCTCTTTAGGAACTAAAAAACAGAGGAGGGGGTGCCTGGTCCCCTCACCCCGCCCCTTTTAGTCGCCTTTTACGACACGCAGGGAATACGGTGGCAGTATTCTTCCTAACAAAACCTGGCCACAGAGTAGTAGTATCATCCCATAGTGCGGACAGATTGTGTACCCCCCACCACAGGGGGACATTACATAATATTGTTGATTATTTACCATATAAATTTAATTTAAATTACATATTTTAACAAGCAATAACATAAATAAAACATTATTGAGGAAAATAGCACAAAATTAATGGATAACTTATGAAATAACTACGCTCACAAACAGCAGGCAAACTGGCAACTCTGACTCGTACCAGAGCTAGCTACCATAAACATCGGGAAACATTGAGATGCTTCTGGACTACCCAGCTGGCAAATCTCACTTCTTAACACTACCCCCTCCCTAGTCCATTGTCGTCCCGACAAAACTATACAATACATACAAACATAAACCTTAATCCTAATGAAACATCTATCATTACACAAAATAATCCTTCAACTTATCAGGTCTTCTATGCCGCTTTCGATGATGTCCTTTTTCCTCCACACAGTCCACTTCCCCTGAAAGGTCTTGGTCCTCTTCCTGATTCACTTCTTCCCTCGGGAAACAATCACTATCCTCTTGCACTTCAGCGCTGTGGTCCTCCTCAACATCCTTGGCTGCA
Source organism: Coenobita brevimanus (assembly GCF_032717465.1). Lineage (NCBI taxonomy): Eukaryota > Metazoa > Arthropoda > Malacostraca > Decapoda > Coenobitidae > Coenobita > Coenobita brevimanus. Next base: position 7,812,452 of record NC_137034.1, read on the forward strand.
GGAGAACACGATTTCTTGGAAATGTCCCAGCTGTACTGTCCTGGCCCATGGTACTGCCACAGACGATTCACGTGTACCACCTTTGGGCGAGACTTCCTGCCTCCCTGAATCTGATACATTACATCTGATAGGTGATCCAGCACAGTGTAAGGCCCGTCCCATGGGCTCTGCAGCTTCGGTGACTGTTCCTTCTTTCACTGAGGATTGTACAACCAAACTTGGTCACCATCCTTGAAGCTCACTTCACTTGCCTTGGCATCATACTTGCACTTCACATCTCCTGAAAACTTGAGGACTCCTTATGCTTGATAATGTACCTCAGCCAGCCTTTCCTGAAGGTGCTTTACATAGCCGGTGGTGTCTGTAGGAAGCTCTTCACCAGGTGGTCCTCCAATTAACAAGTTAATAGGTAAGCATAACTCGTGGCCCAACATCAGTTTTGCAGGGGTGTAGTCAGTAGACTCATGGGTGGCAGACCGATATGCCATCAGTAACGCAGGTAATTCCTGGTCCCATTCTGTTTGTCCCTCTACACAGTACTTGGTCAGTTCTTGTCCCAGGGTCCAACTGAATTGCTCCGCCATTCCATCTGACTGTGGCCTTAGTGGGGTTGTCCTGGTCTTCTTGATCCCCAGTACCTTGTGCATTCATGGAACACAGCAGGCTCGAAGTTTCTACCCTGGTCTGAAGGTAGCTCTTGTGGCATCCCAAAACGACAGAAAAACTGGTCAACCAACACCTGAGCAACAGTTACACCCTCTTGCTCGGGGATAGCATAAGCTTCTGGCCACTTTGTGAAGTAGTCCATGGCGACACATATATACCTGTTCCCTCTTTCATCGTGTGGCAGAGGTCCAGCAATGTCCACTGTGACTATTTCTATAGGTGCACCCACTTGGTACAGCAGGAGAGGGGCACAACCACGTTCCTTGGGTTCCTTCTTGGCACAACACACATCACAGGTCCGACACCTCTCTTTAACATCCTGACACATGACAATCCAGTAGAATCTCTGTCGCAGCCAGCTTAGAGTTTTCTTCGCTCCCAGGTGCCCACTAGTGATCTGGTTATGGGACTCATCCAAGATTTTGGACCTCATCTTCTTCTGAAGCACCAGTTGCCAATACTTGCTGAGAGCATTGGCTGTCTTCCACTGACACTCCAGTAGTCTGTTGTTCAAATGAAGGAGGTCCCATTGACTCCAGTAGCTCTTGGTCGCAGGGCTTAACTTGGAAACTTCTTCCCAAGATGGTCGCACTGTACTCCGCTGCATCCACTCTAGCATTGGCTGTAAATCTGCATCCTCCATCTGCATCCTCTTGAGGTCTTCTCCATCTGATGTTGGCCCTGTCACAACCGAACGGCGACATTCCTTGCCAAGATTGACATTCCTACTGCACTCCTTGCCGTCTGTTCTTCCATCTTCTCGCACACTATTCATCAAGGTTCTCCTGGATTTCTTCAATGGTGGGGCTTCTTGGGAAAAATTAGCTGGCTGTTGCCTCTCGTCACCAGCCTTCACTAATTTACCCTCATCCTTCTCAGTTGGACGCTCATAGCTGAAATGTCCAACCTCATCACAAGTCCAACACCCGTTTGTTGCAATCAGGGATTTCCTTGCACTGCTGTGTTCTTGCTCCTTCCATTTGTGACAATCTTCCTTCTTGTGCCCCAACTTCCTGCAGAACCAGCAGCCTCCTTTGATCCTCTGTTCTCTCTTCCACTTCTTGCAACCCACTTTCCGATGTCCTGGTTTTTCACAGTGCCAGCATCTTCCTTCAAAATTTTCTACTTCCCATACCTGTACCTTTCTTGCCTTGAATCCTGCACTATGACCTGCCTGAAAGGTGGATGTACTGGAACTGACGTAGGACTCAAACTCAAGAGCCCTGGCTAGTGCTTCTTGCATGCTTCTTGGTTGTGCCTGCTTCACTTGCACTTTCAACTCTGCACTATCAAGAGCATCGGTGAATTGGCCCCTCAGAAGAATAGCCAACAGGTTAGGTGCAGCTCCAGGGTATGCCTTATATGCCATACTCTCCAGGTCATGAGCAAGTTGTTGTTCGGGTTCTCCTCGAGCCCATACACGGCTCTGGAATCTTGCTCTGTAAACCTCAGTCTGGTACATGGTCCCATATCTGTGCTCCAGCACTACTACTAGGGACTGATAAGTGTTCCTCTCCTCTACTGACATCTGGCCCAAAATTTCCATTGCGTCACCCTTAACCCCTACACGCTGGGGGTTTTCCGATGTTGTATGCTCCTCCCTAAGAGGGATATCTGTGATGGAAAAAAATACCATTACTTCAAACCTTAATATCTGCCGAACTGTAATAGCTAGAGAAAAAAATGAAGATTCATAATAATCACCAACTCTTTCTCTTTCAAATGAAAGGATCCCCACATCTCTAGGTGGTCCTGTCGATGAGTAAGATTAAGTTAAAGTTCAAAGGGTAGTGGGAAGATGCATGCGGCTATACACGTCAACCGGAGTTGTTCTACGCCCAAAATCATGACTGCTATACATGTCAGCTGGCAGTTAGGAGTCAAGACTAGTAGCAAGCTACATTGCCCTCTGCCTATCATCCCAACCATTCTGATCCGCAAGTAAATCAGACTGTGCATGGTGAGCTTCCCAAGATACCCTACCATCAGATTCCTGAGGTTTCTTTTTAACTGGACCCCCATTATAGCCATGCACTTCTCTGGTTTGGGGCCTAAAAACTGGGGCATCATAATTAAGGCCAGGACTTAAAACTTCTGCATTCTGATTATTCAACCCTGTAATGCAACCTTTAGATGCTTGGGATCCGTCAAGATTCACCATACACTGTCCTTTCCTATCATATGCTCCATGTACACTAACCTGAGGCTCAGCAGTGCAATAGTTCTCTACAGCCTCAATTTTCTAACTAATTATCTTCACATGTCAACTACATGTTTCAACTGGTTATCTACTGTACATGCTCTCTGCACTCCAACACTATTCCCTCACTAATTGTCTTCAACTGGTCATCTACAGGCTGTTTGCACTTTGTCACTAATTTTTCACTAACTGACTTCAACTGGTCGTCTGCATGTTGTTTACACTTCATCACATTATTGCTTACCTCATACTTCTGCTGCTCTAGCTTGGCATCTACTTCCTCTTTAAACTGTTGTTGTCTTTCCTTCCTTTCCCACATGAAAGCATGTAGCTGTTCTCGCATTCTCAACTGTAATTCCCATTGTTGTTCCTGTAATGCCTCTTGAAGTTGTTCATAGCGTTCTTTCTGTTCTTCGTTCTGTGCCTGCAATTGTTCTTTGATTTCGTTCCTGAGCTCTTTCAGTTCTTCACTTTGGACTTGTAATTGTTCTTGGAGTTCATTTTGTCCTTCATTCTGTGCCTGTAATTGGACACTGTGCTTGTAATTGTTCTTTAATTTCTTTCTTTCAAGCTTGTAACAGCTTCATAATTGCAGCCAGGGTCACAGCCAGGGTCACCTCCTTCTCCTGCCCAGCTCGGGATCCTGTCTGCACACTATGTTGATCAGACTCACTGCATTACCTGAATTATCCCACTCAAAACAACAGTGTTACGGCCCCACCCCACACTGCCACAGGCTCCAACAGCAGTAATACAGTACAGAAAGGACGTTGCCCAGTGAGTTGTTCTCCCAAGGGTACCTACACACTTATAAGAGTAGCGTCATAGGGGGTCTCGGTATAACAGAAAACGGGGTCACTGGTCGCCATTTTGACTCCAACTCGTCCATTCACTCACTGCATTGTAATGTCTTCTTCCAGACAGTCGCTTGAATCTTGATGATAAAAATGGACGTGAAGCCATGCTGCTGTGTGTATGGATGGACGAATAGGTCAGAGAAAGGGTTTATGCTGCACTGATTTCCTGCAAATCCAGAAAGAAGGAAAATATGGATAAACAAAGTCCATCACTGATGAATGTGAGCAGGACTTGTCAATGACAGAGAGTGATAGCTTGTACAACTTGATAGGTTATTGTGCTCACAGCATTAAAAATAATGAGTGCTTAGGAGAAGTTATAGCGTCACCCGATCAGGTAGTTCACAAAGCAGCAGACCTTACTTTGCTAAAGGAGTATAAAAAATGAGAAATTAATGCAGTGTCAGACAAAGCATATGACAAGCTCCTCAAAGTAGAGCTTATGTTTAGGAAAGGTTAAAGTGATTTAATAGGAAAGGCAAATGTTAAAAACACTCATGGATGAAATAATAAATTTAATCCAAGACTGAACTTCCCACATGTCACAACCTTAAGAATTAAGTTATTATGAGTTCATTAACGCTCACATGTATTTCTACAGAAAAAAGGTAAATGAAGAACTTTAAAAAACCCAGGTGAAAAAGAAGATAAAACTTGATAGTAAAGTTATAGCAATGAGAAAACTAGTAAAAAATATAGAGTAATCAATAGGTCTTGTCTCACAGTGTTGCATGTACTGTTAAGCCTAGCTTTGTATAAAGTAAAGATTGATTGTAAACATCCTACTTCTCACTCATCACCTACTCTTATATTACGCTCTCCTCATTATTCACAGAAAGTACTGTGGCTTTGCACTAGAGAGAGAGAGAGAGAGAGAGAGAGAGAGAGAGAGAGAGAGAGAGAGAGAGAGAGAGAGAGTAATGTGGCTTTGCACCAGAGAGAGAAAATGTTATGCAGCGTGTTCTGAGTCCCGACTTCTCGGTCACAGACACGGTGCGGTTCTGGGTTCTTTGTTCCCGACCGGGTCAGTAATGGCAGGGAAGGAAAACACAAACACCACTGGTCAAAAGGCACTCTTATATATTACCAAAAGGCAAATACAGACACCGTTCTATGAGCAAAACTGAGGAACTTACAGTGACTCAAAATAGTGGTTGCAACAACCACTTTCCACCTTGTTCAGCAAGTCTGAGGAGTTACACCTTCCTTATGTAGAGTAATGTCCACACAATGTCACAGACAATATTTCACAAATATGTCAGGTACATTATGTTCAGCACACACGGACAACATAGTACAGTATACCCAAAATGACATGTGCGTGACACGGATGACAATATATGATTCTAGCCCTTAAGTCTAGGTATTCACGTGACATAGACGGATTCCTAGTTAGTACAATGCATCTGCGTGACATTGACGGTACCCTAGCTAATCTTAGGCTATGTATGTGTTACATAGGACGAGAGTATATAATGTCCTGCATTGGTAAAAAGGGGGGGAGGGAGGGGTATTAGTGAGTCTAGGGTGGGTCTGTTCGTGTGTGGACGGGACCTGTGGGGGGGGGAAAGAGAGAGTGTACTGGGGAGGGTTACACTGACATATGATGTTCCGTGGGGCGACACTGGGGGAGGGTTGTCACTGTCAGGGAGCCGACCCATGTGTGGGTGTTGAACACACGCGAGATCACAAGTAGTAGAATTCACTATGGCACACTGAGGGAGGATAACACCGTGGCTGCCAGGGAGGGGAAGAGAGGATAGAGCACTGGGGTGGGGTTGATCAACACTGGGGGAGAGGCACCACAGTATGAGGGGGGAAGTCACAGTGGCTGGTTCACTGTGGGGGGATTCAACAACACTGGGGGGGGTGCACAATCATAGGATCTAGTACTCACGATTCTGGTGGAGTGGAAGGCACAGACCACGGGCAGGAGGGGCTACGCTAGGAGCTTCAGGTGTCAGCTGAACGTGGGAGGTGGGCCGCCCGGCGAGTAGTACAGGGGAGTGTGGTCTGTGTGGTCACCACAAGTCCTGGAGGAGTGGGAGGGTGGTGTGTTGGGCAACCCCCTAGCAGCTATGGCCTGGCAGGAGGCAGGGCTCTCTGGGCTAGGGCCGAAGAGGGCCAGAAGGCGCGCTGCTCGGCTCTGGCCCTTAGTCGTCATCAGGGTCCTAGAGAGGAACTGGAGAGGCCCAGGGCTGGGGTCGGGCATGGAGCGGCGGTGCCCGGGGTGTGCTGCCGCCTGGTCCTGCAGAGGCGGCTGTCAGGGAGGGTCTGTGGCTGCCATCGCTGAGGGGGCCTCGGCTATTGCAGCAGGCACTGGGGGAGGTCTGCTGACTCTGGGGGCTGCGGTCTCATCGTTGGGAGGGGGCCGGCAGGGGTGAGCTGCGGCCTCTCGTCCTGGAGGAGTCCAACAACACCTGGGGCTGCAGGGACAGGACACCGGGCCTCGGGGACTTCACGCCCTCTCTGGTCTCTGATGGGGTCCCTGAAAAGGAGCAGAAACCGCCCACTCATGTAGAGGGGCGGGGAGAGGGGCACCTTACTCGGTCACCGGAGTGGTGGCTGGGGCAAGAGGTACCTTCCTCTGCAGGAGCCTGGGGATGAGTGGAGGGAGAGCGGCCAGGGGCCAGCTCTCCTACTTGGTGGGACAGGGAGGCCCTGCCAGAACTCCAGTCCTGGCTGGACGGGGAAGGTCCAATGGACTCTCCCTCTGTCAGGCAGCCCTGTTGGGCACTGCCTGGGCTCCCACGGGGGACAGAATGGCAAGAGGAGTCAGGGGAGGCTCCTCTGGGCACTACAGACCCTGGCGGCGGGGAGTAGGCTCTCAATGGATACGCCCGGCTATTGCCACAGCTCCGATGGAGGCTGCACTCCAGCTGTAGTCTTGTTGGCGGGGAGAAGGCGCCTGACGGATACACCCAGTTTTTGCCACAGCTTCGACAAAGGCTGCACTCCTACCGTAAGGTCTGGGATTCCTGTCCCAGAGACAGCACTGGGTGATGTCGATGTTTCATCCCGCATGGTACCTCTGGCAGAGAGTACCCCAGGACCCGCCTTCCTCCTTGGGGCTACTGGTGAGGGTCATCTGGTGGATGTGCCGATGTGCTGGCTCCCGAAGGAGGTTGACAGAGGGTGGCGAACTGACGGTCCTTCAACCCAAGTATCCCCGGTGGGTGATACTGTGCTGCTGCTCCTTTGGAGGAATAGCAGCCCTTGAGGCTCCTCCTGAGTCCTCTGTTAAAAAGGAGGCCAATCCGAGGGTCTGCTTGGGATCTTGCCACTGCAAGTTCCACCCTGATTCTGGCGAGCATTCCCTCTGCCGGAGTTTAGTGTAATTTTCCTGCACACTGCTGGGTGGTCTGGCTGTGGAGAAGAGGGGTGTCGGGTCGCGGGGGAGATAAGACGCTCTTGCCTGGAAGGTATGACAGGTAAGCCAGCCTCCCTGTCATCTGGAGGGGTGGGTATAGCCCCCCCGTACTCTCCTCCTGGGATGGTGTCTGGCTTACTCCGCAGCGCGGGTATTTCAGAAAGCACTGTGGCTTTGCACCAGAGAGAGAGAGAGAGTACTGTGGCTTTGCACCAGAAAGTACTGTGGCTTTGCGCCAGAGAGAGAAAGAGAGAGAGAGCAGCATGCATGCCGGGCAGCAAGGAGTCAGCGCGCGCGCCAGGCTGGAGTCAAAATGGTGTCCAATCTCTTGAGTTCTCTCTACTTGCAGTATGTAGGTACCCTAGTTCTTCCTATGGTCAGCCTAGGTGTACAGTACACAGGATCAGCTCAGGCGTCGTAAATAAACACTGGCTTCCTAAGTTCACTCTCCAGATAATTACACTGAATGCTTTCCAACTTCACTTCACTATTCTCACCAGCACTGGAGCTGTACAAACTTTACTAACTGTAGTCACACTTAATGCTTGACAATGGATTACTGTTTTTCACAAGTACCAATGATGTGCAAACTTCAATAACACTTCACTGTTTGCCATACTGCACTACACTCAAACTGAATTGAAAACCGACTGAACCTGTTCTAGTGTCATATCCATCCTTATATAAGCTTGTATTATTCGAGAATGATCTACTTCTCCACAGTCCTGGTGTATTCTAGGGAGAGAGCACAGTTACCAACTCGGAGACAACCAAAACATGCAAGAGTTTTCTTACATTACATAACACTGTAAATAATTTACCATACAAATTTAATTCAGATTACATAATTTAACAAGCAATCACATAAATAAAACATTATTGAGAAAAATAGCACAAAATTAACGCATAACTTATGAAATAACTATGCTTACAAACAGCAGGCAAACTGGTAACTCTGACTCGTATCGAAGCTAGCTACCGTAAATGTTGGGTAACATCGAGATGCTTCTGGACTGCCCAACTGGCAAATCTCGCTTCTTAACAAAACATTAGTGTAAAGGGATATGCTTGTTTTCTCCCCATTAATTCAGTGATATAAACTCTTCCAATATTGTAATGACACATCCAATGGATATATTTATCATTAATAACGTCACTGTCTTCCACTGCATTTCTATAAACGAAATGGGTGGCCACAGGAGGCTGATATAAAGTCCCTGTGTATGTGAAAATTACAGACTTATGTGGCAAATGTTGAGAAATAACTTTGAAGCTATTGATGTATGACAAATGTAGACTGCTTTACTTCGTTTACTAACACTTAATCAGACAGCACATCTTTATGCCAGTAAGCTCCTGTCTCACAGTATATTATTATTTATGCAGGAATGCTGTGCGTCTTGCAAGTGTTTTGCACATAAATGTTCTGCTACATGAATTAATGTAAACACCATGTTTAGTGTTTAATCTAATAATTATAATTATAATTATAGCTTACGAATTCAATAGGGTATGGCAACATTCTCTCATATTTAAATCTTTAAATACTGATTATTTTTGTTATAATGACTTATGCTTCACGCTGCTGGGAATCCTGTCCCTGATCAGGTTGCCAGGTGCTCCTTACTGTTCATTAAAACAGGATATCCGAACCAACAAATGAACAAAGACATATTGTATATAATAATAAACCTGACTTCTGATAATTATTGCAAAAACATTGTTCGCGTTATGCATCTATAAAATTACAGTTATGAGTTTATTCAGAAACTAACAGTCCGCCATTATTTTGGTATGTCAGATCTAGAGTGTCTGGACTGGAGGCCTTTTGGTATTGACTCTCCTCCCCGTTCTGCACTGAATATTCATTTTTAAATCGGACAGTATGGGAAAAATAGGTGTCACATAGGACAGACTGGCCTTAAAAGAGGACACACCTGCCAACTCTCTCCGGACCCAGTGGACGTGACACAACTACATCATCATGCCCAATGAGTGGCCGTGCTGCACTCACACTTATTGAGTGGCCACTGCTATATCATGACAAGTTTAAGTTTACACAGTATATGAGAAACTCTGCATCAGTTTCTTTATTATTGTAATAAACACCTGTTTACCTACCTCTGTCATGGGATAATAGGCCTTGTCCTGATTTAACAGAATAATCGGCTAGGCATCTCGTCGCTCATTATCACTGTTTCATCGGGATCGTGGTCTTTTAGCACTGGAACATGAGAGAGCAATCTATATCAAACTCATTGGCTATAAAGAATGACGTATGTTCAACTGATCAGGACTTATGGTTAAGTAGAACCACCTACTATTGGCATGGTTATCGAGTGATAACGACTCAACTTAGTGGTGTGCCACTCTCCTTATATGGAATGGCCTCGCATTTTGCTTCAGTTTTCTAACATTAAATTGTTTTGTGGAGGAGGGAGAGGGAGGGGGAGGCCAAGGATGGGATGGAGAGATGGAGTGGAGAGTGGAGTGGAGAGATGGAGTGGAGGGGGGGAGTGAGCTGGGAGCATGGCAGTGAAATCACGGGGGACCGGGTGTCGGGGAGGCGATTTGTTTGTGGCCACCCTTTACGGGATTAAGGCGTCTGGCAATAGATAGATGGATAGACATTGTCCATTAATGCAGTTATGTAGCGCGTCATCAGTCATCTACCAGTTCTTCAGCGAATTAGTGGTTGACTTCTATACAGCATGACTTCAAGGCATAGCAGTTCCACACCGTGATGTGTCAATGCACATTAAAGCAACATATGTATTTGATATGTTTTTGTTTAGCGTAACCAGTACGTAAATCTTGCAACGTACAGTACGGACCGATTATTGATAACTCCCATTATCTGTGGCAACAACGGAGCGCTTTGTATTTACTTCTACCACAACAATTGCAGGTTACGTTAATAACCATTACACATGTATATTAGTTACGTAAATACTCACAGTGACACTGGGGCGTTTCCTATGACCAAAACGTTTACGTTGCTGTGGTCATTCATTATAAGACATGACGGCTAATAGTAATAACACTCCTCTCCGTTACTTGATAACAGGTGATGAATGCAGGTGTGTAATGTAGAATGGCATTATATATCTGCAGTGATGGTGTTCTCTTGGTCAATGTATTTTTCCCATTAGTGCAGGTCTAGTTATTTGTATCTGTAGGTTTTAGTATTGGTTAGTGATTTGCCTGTTAGGTTCATTAGGTTTAGCGTTTTTAAATTAGGTATTTTTTCATAAGTTACGTATCGAAATAAAAAACAAAAAATAAAAAAAATGAAAATAGTAATATATATATATATATATATATATATATATATATATATATATATATATATATATATATATATATATATATATATATATATATCATAAAATGAAAATGTCATAAAATACTTTGTGGTTCCTTTGTGGTTGAGTTATATATATATATTAGACTTGTAGACGAGCGGTTTTTATATCTTGGAGTAGCTTCCCATTTGTCATGTAGTGACAGGAGAGGTAAAGAATAGTATGGGACTATTTTTATTTGTCTTGGAAATATTAACAAGTCTCTCACACAGAGCGGAGTATAGAGTCCCGCTAGCTATCTCTCTGTCTCGCTCTGGCTCCTTTCTCTCTCTCTCAAGTTGCTAAGCCCTTTCTTTTTCTGACCTGCCTGTTCTAAGGCTTGTCTCCTTCTGAGCTCTCTTTCCTAAATTCTGGTGTAGCAGGGGTGTGTCACGTGTGTTCCTTGTGAGTGGAAAGTTCTAGCAACCTGTGTGTGAGTATGTGTGTATGTGTGTGTATGGTCACTAGGTCTTTGTTCACAGTTGGACTGCTGACAACTAACTGCATCGTCATCTGTCGTCAGCTTTTCCTCAGTGTAACTTGCAAGCTCATTTCCTTTTCCCAGGCTCGCATAGGGCTGTCTATCTATCTATTTATCTATCTATCTATTATGATTTGTAATTATAATACATTGCTCGGTCACGCGAAAATGGCGTACCATCGCAGTTAATAGTCCTAACATATTAATACATATTATATACATTATAATGAACTTATAAGCTAATTAAGTGAAATACATAATATTGTAAAAGTAACATAATTGTAAGAATATTGTATACATATATTATTCATAGTAAATAGTGATTATTCAGTAATATTACATTTTAAACAAGTTGTATACATATTTGAATAAATGCATTAAAGTAAATTATTTAACTGTAATACAGTATGTACTTGGGTTTTTGTAGTGAAATGCATACATGTGTTGGCCTTATAACTGTAGTTACATTTTGTTAATGTAACTGTTACATAAGTGTCTTGGCCTTATAATTGTATTATATTAATGCAACTGTTAATTGGCAAAGTGTAACATAATGGAATCGTTTGTCGTTACATAATTGTTACATATCGTTTGTAGTTACATAATTGTAGTTAAAGTTACATAAAAGTTACATCTTGTTAATGCAACTGTCACATAAATGGTACATATTGTTTGTAGTATTGTTTGTAGTTACATAATTGTAGTTAAAGTTACATAAAAGTTACATCTTGTTAATGCAACTGTTACATAAATTGGTACATATTGTTTGCAGTTACATAATTGTAATAAGTGTAACATAATGCAATCGTTTGTCGTTACATAATTATAATATGGAGTTACATAATTGTAATAATTGCAGTCCTAACATATGCTGCGGTCGATGATAGTGATGATGTGTCATGCCACATGTTTGTGGAGACAACAATTTGCTTTTTTTGTTTGTAGTTTATGTGGTATTTTGGCATATGTAGTAACACTTACACTTATTTTCATTTGTTTGTTATGTGATCTTACTCTATTTCTCTCTTTTTTCTTTCTTACTTTTTCTTTCTTTTTTTTCTTTTTTTTGTATTGATTTTCTATAGATTGTTTTTCTTCGCTTGTGTACGCTTTTTCTATGTTGTTCATGGTTGCATAATTACTGGCTAATTTCCTTGGGATACTTTTTTAAAGTTTAGTTTATATTGCACAGATACTATAAAATGATATTATATAGTCCCATATTTTGTTATTTTATATTAAAAATATATATACATATATACAGTATTAACTATATACACTGATTTATTGTTCACTTGTACCTATCGTGGGTAATATGTGTGTCAGCACTGTGTGGAAATCATTGTCTTCACGATTGTGTTGAAGATGTTCACTCTTGCTAACGTCATTTGTGTTGGCCATTTTTTTTTTTCTCTAGTTTACCTTGTAACTTAATTTATATGTTTCCACTAGGTAGCTTTAATTAATAAATGTTTAATACAGTTCTATTAATCGCTCACTGAGTAACTGTGATGGTATATTTTCTTTATCACTTTGTAGATATAATAATGTATAGTTGTATGTATGAAACACGTATTTTATGTAGGTATAAATGGTAACACTCGTTGGTAGTAAATAAATGTTATAATAAATGAATGAATATATACTGTGTAGAATATTTATTGTTGGTGCAAGTATTTAATGATTGAATTATGAAGATAATTGAAGTAGGTATGTGTATTTAAGTTGTAACTATACAGCACGTATTATATGTTTGTGCAGAAGCTTATTGTCTATCACTGTGTATTGTATAAATGAAGTAACTATGTAACTCACTAATTTTTACCGTGGAGGAAATGGTGTGAGTGGTGTTGGACGTGGTGATAGCGTTGTTCTTCACGGGTTGATTGGCGTGTTGTCGTCTCAGCACATGGTGAAGTCGGCTTCCCACACTGGTAGCTGTGGTGAATACTGAGTAGCGATGCTTAAGCTGGGTGAAGAAAGGTAAGTAAGTCGCGTTATAAATGTGGCTCTGGTGTTTTGCTGCGTGTCTTGACCTCTGCGTCAGGCGGGAGAGAGTGGTGTGCTTGTTGCTTTGGTCTTTCCTCTTCTTTACTTGCTTTGTTTTATATTCTTCTTGTTGCTGCTTGAAGTTACGTGAAGATTATAGAGTTGTTTTGTAGACTTGTAGACTATTTGCATTGTAGGCTGTATTTTGTAGAGATTCACTGTAGAACTGAAGCTAATCTTGTAGAGTCTCGCCTGCTTTTGTAGAAATTTGCTTTTAATTCAGAGACGATGTCCGTAGATTCGCTGGTTCGTCGTAGAAGTTGCAAGATCGTATCAATATTTTGTTAAACTACTTGCAAGGCGTCGTGTGATCTCTTCACCTCTGCATCAGCATGATAATCGGGGAGACGGAGGGGGCTGGTTGGAGAGAATACTGTCAGGAGCTGGTTGTGTTGTTGGTTGTGAGAGGTATTCTTTTTGTTATCAATCTTGATATTTTGTAGGAATTCAATGTTTATTCGTAGACGAGGTTCGTATACGTTCGCTGCTACCAAATGTCATAAAATGAAAATGTCATAAAATACTTTGTGGTTCCTTTGTGGTTGAGTTATATATATATATATATATATATATATTAGACTTGTAGACGAGCGGTTTTTATATCTTGGAGTAGCTTCCCACTTGTCATGTAGTGACAGGAGAGGTAAAGAATAGTATGGGACTATTTTTATTTGTCTTGGAAATATTAACAAGTCTCTCACACAGAGCGGAGTATAGAGTCCCGCTAGCTATCTCTCTGTCTCGCTCTGGCTCCTTTCTCTCTCTCTCAAGTTGCTAAGCCCTTTCTTTTTCTGACCTGCCTGTTCTAAGGCTTGTCTCCTTCTGAGCTCTCTTTCCTAAATTCTGGTGTAGCAGGGGTGTGTCACGTGTGTTCCTTGTGAGTGGAAAGTTCTAGCAGCCTGTGTGTGAGTATGTGTGTATGTGTGTGTATGGTCACTAGGTCTTTGTTCACGGTTGGACTGCTGACAACTAACTGCATCGTAATCTGTCGTCAGCTTTTCCTCAGTGTAACTTGCAAGCTCATTTTCATTTCCCAGGCTCGCATAGGGCTGTCTATCTATCTATTTATCTATCTATCTATTATGATATGGAGTCCTGATATATATATATATATATATATATATATATATATATATATATATATATATATATATATATATATATATATATATATATATATATTGTTTGTTAATGAAATTAAAAAACTTTTGATGAGCCTCTTCATTAATGAAAATTAGAAGTAAATCATCTACATACCTTCTAAAGTAAATTAGTCTAAATTCTATCTATATATCTATCTATTGCCAGACGCCTCAATCCCGTTTGGGGTGGCCACAAACAAATCGCCTCCAAGTCGCCCTGTCCCCCGCCATTTCACTGCCCTGCTCCCAACTCACACCCCCCTCTCTCATATACCTCTCCACCCCATCCCTCCATCTCATCCTCGGCCTCCCCCTCCCTCGTCCCCCCTCCACCTCACTCACATACACTCTCTTCGTCAGTCTTTCACCCTCCATCCTCTCCACATGGCCAAACCACCTCAGTGTGTTCCTCATAACGCTTCCTATCACATCCACATCAACTCCACAACGCTTCTTTATATCCTCATTCGTCAGCCTGTCTCTCCATGTGACTCCACAGGCTCCTCTTAAATAACTCATTTCCACTGCTCTCACTCTTGACTTGTGTCCTTCCGACAACGTCCAAGCTTGACTTCCGTACGTTAGAGTTGGTATCACAATACTGTCATGTAGTAACTTTTTCACTTCCATGCTCACTTCCCTGTTTCTTATCACTGCTTTCAAAGAACCAGCAACCTTTCTTCCCTGCTGTACCCTTTCAAGCACTTCACCCTCCAAACCTCCATCCTTACGCATCACACTACCCAAGTACTTAAACGTACTCACATTTTCCAATTCCTCACCATCCAACCTCGCTGTACATTCACTGACTTCACGTCTCTCAAAGACCATCACTTTACTCTTCCCTACATTCACCTCTAGATTCCGTTTCTTACACACTCTCCCAAACTCATCCACCAAGCCTTGCAGCTCCCCTTCGTCTTCACTCAACAACACAGTATCATCTGCAAACAACAGTACAGGGAGTTTCCAAACACTATCCTCTCTCACCAGGGCCACTCCAACATCCACTACCCTACCTTGTACATCTGTTATTACCCCATCCATGTACAGATTGAACAACCATGGAGACATGACACATCCCTGTTTCAACCCAACTTTCAAAGAGAAAAATTCACTTAGTTCACCATTCACTGGGACAATAATCTCCCTATTGCACAAAAACAATATAAAAATATAAGGTTCACATGTGAATTAGAAAATAATGGAAGTGTATCATTTTTAGATATAAAAATTGTTGAAAGTAATGAAGGACTAGTTACATGGGTACATACAAAACCAACTTTTACAGGTCAAGGCTTAAATCGGTACAGTTTTTGTCCTGTGATATACAAAATTAATGCAATTACAGGCTTACTGAATAGAGCATACAATGTTTGTTCGAATTATATAACTTTGCATGAAGAATTTCTTACACTTAGATTTATTTTCTGAACAATAATTATCGTATAAGTATTTAAAGTCTTTCCTCTAATTAAACCAAAAAGTAAATCTGTATGGTTTGAGGTGAAAAAATTGGTTAAATATGTTAAAATGCCTTTCTGTGGAAAAATCAGTTATCAGTTTCGCAATTAGATACTTAAAAAAAAAAAAAGTTTCCTATCTCTAAATATTAGGATTATGCTTACTAATGACTTCAAGATAAAGAGTTTTTTCACCCTTAAATTAGGGTGCCTACTCCTCCATGCTCCCTGTTTACAGCGTTATGTAATGTAAGAAAAATCTGTCATGTTTTGGATGTTTCCGATTTGGTAACTGTCGGTGCTAGAGTAAACTGCAAGATTCAAGTGTAATGCAAGGCTATATATGGAGGTGGAAGAGCCTCGGCGAGTCAGTTTCGTTGCAGTTTTTTTGTTTGAGTGCAGTTCATTGCCAATGCAGCCTAATGAAGACTGTATAGCTCCGGTACTTGTGAAAACAGTGAAGTTCGCAAGGATTAAGTGTAATGATTTGGAGAATAAAGACCGCGAGCTTGAGAAGTCAGTGTTTATTTACCACGCCTGAGCCGATCTTGTTGTTGCACACCAAAGGCTGACCATAGGAAGAATAACTCACTGGGCAACATCATTCATATATATATGTATGTATGCATGTATGTATGTATGTATATATCTATCTATCTATACTTTACGTGTCCGACTCTGGGCAAAGGCTTCACTGACTATTCCCAAGTCCCAGTAGTCCTCCCTGGGGCCCAGTAGTCCTCCTACACCTCCACATGTTATCACTTGGGCGCTAACACCAACCATTCATATTGAATACATGCCAGGGCTGTCTCACACAGACTGGTGTACTGGTATTAGCTGGGGTACTTTTATGACATGTCAGCAGGTCATCTGGTAGATCATAAAAGTCTGCTTTTTATGAAATTCAAATCCTTAAACTGTTCCCTGCCCCAGCTGGGGTTTGAATCTAGGTCCATTAGGACTGCAGGCCACTTCTCTACCAATTCTGCCACCGCTGTTGGAGCCTGTGGCAGTGTGGGACTGGGGACATAACAATGGTGTCAGAAGTGGGATCATTAGAAAAGTGCTACAGTGAGTCTAATCTTCGACAAGGAGCAAGGGGGTGTGCAGACAAGGAGCCGAGCTTGGCAGGAGGAGGAAGTGTCCCTGGTTGCAATTATGAAGCTATTACAAGCACAAAGTGTACAAGTACAAGCACAAAATGTACAACTACTAGCAAAGAATTAAGGACAGGAAGAACTCAAAGAACAATTACAAACACATAATGAAGGACAAAAAGAATTCAAAGAACAATTACAAGCACAAGGGTACATACTACTGTGTGACCCGTAAGGAGCTCTTGGCAGTGATGAAGAGCCTTGATTTCTTCCATCCCTACCTGTATGGGTCAAACTTCATCATCAGGACAGACCATGCGGCACTCAAGTGGCTGAAAATGCTAAAGAATCCAGAAGGACAGCTGGTACTCTGGCTCGGGAAGCTAGACCAGCACAATCATGAGGTGCAACACCGTCCTGGGCGGTTACATGACAATGCTGACAGCATGAGTCGTCGGCCTTGTGATCCAGAGTGCCGGCAGTGTAGTAAAAAGGAAGATCATGGTAAGAAATGCAGCCATACTGCAATGACAGGGCCAGGGTCAGATGAAGACCTGAAAAGGATGCAGATGGAGGATGCAGATGTACAACCAGTGCTAGAGTGGCTGCAGTGGAGTATAGTGCAACCATTTTGGGAAGAGGTTCCCAGATTCAGCCCTGCAACTAAGAGCCACTGGAGTCAATGGGACCGTCTTCATTTGAACAAGAGACCACTGCAGCGTCAGTGAGAGACACCCAATGGCCTCAGCAAGTATTGACAACTGGTGGTTCAGAAGAAAATGAAGTCTGGGATCTTGGATGAGTCTCATAACCAGATCACTAGTGGGCACCTAGGAGTGAAGAAAACACTAAGTTGGCTGCGACAGAGGTTCTACTGGGCTGGCATGGATCAGGATGTTGAAGAGTGGTGTCGGGCCTCTGAGGTATGTTCTACCAAGAAGGGACCCAAGAAACGTGGTTGTGCCCCTCTCTAGCTGTACCAAGTGGGTGCATCTATGAAAATAGTCGCAGTGGACATTGTTGAACCTCTGCCACTCACTGAAATAGGAAACCAGTATGTACTATATGTGTTGCCACGGACTACTTCACAAAACGTCCAGAAGCCAATGCCATCCCCGATGAAGAGGATGGAACTGTTGCTCAGGTGTTGGTTGACCAGTTTTTCTGTTGTTTTGGGATGCCACTAGAGCTACAGTCAGACCAGGTTAGAAACTTCGAGTCTGCTGTGTTCCATGAGTGCTGCAACTTACTGGGGATCAAGAAGACAGGACAACCTCATTAAAGCCACAGTCAGATGGGATGGTGGAGAAATTCAACTGGTCTCTGGGACAATAACTGGCCAAGTACTGCATAGAGGGACAAATGGAATTACCTGCGTTGCTGGTAGCATATCGGTCTGCATCCCAGGAGTCTACACCCCTGCAAAACTGATACTGGGTCACGAGTTATGTTTACCCGTTGACCTGTTAATGGGAAGATCACCCAGTGAAGAGCTGCCTACGGACACCTCCAGCTATGTCAAGCATCTTCACAAAAGACTGGGTGAGATACATCATCAAGTGCAAGTAGCTCTAAAGGTTTCAGGCAAAGTGATGAAGTGCAAGTATGATGGCAAAGCAAATGAGGTGAGCTTCAAGGATGGTGACAAAGTCTGGATATACAATCCTCAGCAGAAGAGGGGACAGTTACCGAAGCTGCAGAGCCCGTGGTACGGGTCCCACACTGTGTTGGACCGCTTATCAGACACAATGTACCGGATTCGGGGAGGAAGGAAACTTCGCCCAGAGGTTGTGCACGTGAATCGTCTGTGGCAGCACAATGGGCCAGGACAATACAGCTGGGTCGCCTTCGAGAAATCGTGCACACCCCCAGCCAAGGATGTTGGGGAGGACCAAGGAGCTGAGTTACAAGAGGATGGTGACAGTTTCCCTAGGGAAGAAATGAACCAGGAAGAGGACCAAAACCTTCCAGGAGAAGTGGACTGTGTGGAGGAGCAGTGATGTCGTCAGAATTGACATAGGATATGACATGATAAGCTGAAGACTGATTTTGTGTATAATTAGTTGTTTCATTAGGAAATGATTATGTCTCTAAGTACTGTGTAGTTTTGTCGGGACAACAAAAGGACTAGGGAGGGATTAGCGCTGAGATGCAGGATTTGCTAGTTAGATAGTACTGGAGGGTTCCCGGTGGTTCCCGTAGTTTCTGTTACGTGCCAGGGTTGCCAGTTAGCCTGCTTTTACGATAAGTTATTTTGTACCAGTATACATTAATTATTATTCTCCTTTTCTTTATAATGCTTTATTTTGATGTTTGTTTGTTAAATTACGTAATTTTATTTCAGTTTGTATGCTAAAGCATTTGGAGTGTTCTGTAATGTAAGAAAAATCTGGCATGTTTTTGATGTCTCCGATTTGGTAACTGTAGGTGTCAGTGTAAACTAGAAGATTCAAGTGTAACACAAGCCTATATAAGGAGGTGAAAGAGCCTGGGGGAGTCAGTTTTGTTTCAGTTTTTAATTTCAGTGCAATTCATCGTCAATGAAGTGAAGATTGTATAGCTCCAGTACTTGCGAAAACAATGAAGCGAAGCTGGCAAGCATTAAGTGTAATTTTTTGGTGAATAAAGACAACACTCTTGAGAAGCCAGTGTATATTTACCACACTTGAACCGATATTGTTGTACACTGAAAGGCTGACCATAGGAAGAAAAACTCACTGTGCAACGTCCTTCCTATACTGAACTACTACTGTTGGGGCCTGTGGCAAGTGGGACTTGGGATGTAACATTATATATATATATATATATATATATATATATATATATATATATATATATATATATATATATATAACTGGGGTTTGGGGTTTCTGGCAGGGTTTAAGTGTCCCCCAGATTCCCCAATCCAAAATCACTTAATCATGGCAGTTGTTTCAGAGAGCCTCGGAGGGCCCAATACCTGCCCAGGGCCCCAACCAAATGGGCAGACTCGTGTGGCCATGTGGAATGTGACAGGTGTGAATGAGGAGAGCAAGAGGGTGGAAGTGGTGAATGTGTTCAAGAGTGCAAGATATGCTGTGATGGCATTGTGTGAAAAGAAGATGAAAGGGTGTGAAGTGGAGGAGTGGGAGGGGGTGAAATGTGCAAGAACGGGAATGAATGGGAGAAGAATATGCAAGGGAGGAGTTGCTTTGTTAATGAATCAGGTGTGGCAGAGTGGAATGAGAGACTACAAATGTGTCAGCTCAAGGTGTATGTATGTCAAGTTCAAGGTTGAGAAGGTGGAAGTGGCGGTGATTTTGGCGTATGTACCGTGTGAGGAGAGAAGTGAGAGATAGAACGACAGGTTTTGGGATGAGCTGGGTGAAGTAGTGGGAGAAATGCCCAGGAGCTATAAAGTGATCGTGATGGGGGATATGAATGAAAGAGTAGGCGCTGGTCCAGAGGATGACATAATGGGTTGTTAGGGAGTACCAGGAGAAAATGATAATGGAAATTGACTGAAGGATATGTGTCAGGAGAGGAGGTTGTGCATTTGTAATTCGTATTTCAAACACAAAGATGTACATACTGTACAGTACTGGAAATATTATTATGGATTTTTCTGAAAAATTAGCATTTTTATGTTTAAACATTGCTTAAAACTCATTTACAGATCAAAGTGCATCTGCATTTTGCTAAACCTATATATACACACATTTCTGTCAGGTTTTGATGTAAAAAGAAACCTCTTTATGGCAATACTGATAAAGCAGGGTGGACATGATTGAACTTGACTCGGCTTGGAACCCACAGCACCGCCTAGGACCTTGTAGCAAAGATGTGACCTGCTATTCTCTGATACCTAACAACGTTTATATGCATAAGGAAGTTTTTCTATGATATTTCCACTTACCTTGTGCATTTATTTTTCTTGGTTTTAATTTCAGGGGCATATTTTTTTTATATTATATGATTTACCGAAGATGGGAAAGATTAAAGATTTGAATCTTAGAAAAGTTGGACAAATCAAGGTTCTCTTGCAAGAAACATGTATGGAACTGCAAAGAAATTGAACATTTCACCAAAAGCCGTTAGTTTTTCCAGGAAAAAAGCAGAAAATGGTTTAAATTTGAACTAAAAAAAGATGGGAGAATGAGAGAAAAAGGAAAACTATGCCCGGAGTGGATAGGAAGATGATGCATATGGCTCTTAAGAACCGAAGACTATCATGCAGAAATATTGCAAGTTTGATGGCTGAGGAGGAAGTGAATCTGCACCCCAGAACGGTGAATAACAGGTTTCTGGAAGCTGGGTTGCGCGCATATTGTCTAAGGAAGAAACTGCGACTTTCGAAGACGATGATGCAGTCCCTTTGAGAATGGGCCAAGCAACATGCTCAATAGACTTCAGATGACTAGAAAAAGGTAAATAATCTGATTTACTATTCTATAGTTTAAATATGAGCTATTAAAATAAAATCATGTGAACTTCACTAATACGGAACGATATCTTCCCAAAAAAGAAAGCCTCATCTCAAATTTCTGTTGACACATGACTAGCCGTCACAAAGTTTATTCACTCTCCTTGTATTAATTCTTGTTTCAGTTTGCTTTAGTTGGCGTTGTTACATAGCCTATGATTTCATCATCCTTTGTGTAATTTTAACGTACAGTGTGCTGCCTGTTTGATCACGAGCGTGTTCTGCCTCAGTCCCCCCCTTCTACCGTTATAGTAGAGTAAGTCGTCCTTTCTGTTATTCAGTGCGGGATTGTCAACTCTTTGTCCCCATGGCTTCATTTGCGCATCCTTCTTACAAGTTGTATCAAGCTCTGCTGGCCCCTATATAATGAGCTCAGTCTCTGCATCATTGCCACTTAGATCTACTCCTCATTTTGTTCACATCTCTGTCCTCCCCTGTACCGTTATTATTGAGTGCTCAGGAAGTCTCCAACCATCCAGCAGCTGTGTAATTTGAGTATAAGTGTTGTTGCATTTTTGCTTGTACTGTGTAGCATAAGTTTAATTTGTAGGCCTAGTGAAGTTTTTGTAATTCATGTAGGGATCTTTATGTCCATCAGTTTTAATATTATTTTGTATCTGTAATAATTTATCTTGTATTAACTGAGCATTGCCCGGTGTATTTTTCATTTTATCAGGGCTGACTGAGATAAATTTACTCTTGCTAATTTCGTGTTAATAGAGGCTATTGCAGTTAACCATATATTTAACCTGTTTTTTGCCATTACATTATCCTTATGAGTCCTGAATGTTTTGTTGTTAGTTTGAGCATTAAACTTTAACTTGTAATTTTACCTAACTCTTTTGTTTTGAACCTGGAACTTTACGGGACAGTAGTGATTTTTAGTATTCTCACTTAAAGTGTACATTATCTATCTCTGTTCCGTAACAGTGTTCTTTGAGATGAGTCCATCTTCCAAGTACTTGATGATCGCATCCAGACTGTCCGACGAAGAGCTGGAGAGGAATTCATGGGAAATGTCTGAGGAAAACCGTGAAATTTCCACAGAAAATCATGGTGTGGGAGGCCATATCAGTGAATGGTACGAGTTGTTTGCACATTGTTGATGGCACCATGAACTAAGATATGTACACCCGCGAACCAAAGTTTCGGTACCCCCCCTCGATGGAAGGAAGTGGAAGTCAGGGTTAGGGAGAGGGCAGGTGAACGGACAACCGTGAGTGATACTTTGGAACTGAGCTACGAGGCGAATAGTGAGAAACCTAATGACACTGGATTCGAAACATTTCCATGCTATTCACCTGCAAAACATTATGCGTTCGTAACATACATACTGTAACATATAACATAGACTACTGTGTTATCATGGTGTCCTGTGATACTGACCCATCTGTTTCGGATCCTCATCACACAAACAAAGCACCGAGCCAGTTGTATATAAGTTGCAACTTGTCATTATAACTGCAGTCATAATTTTTGTGAATGTTATCCCTGGATTGTCTATAGCTATAATAAAGAATGATTGTGAATTTAATGTGGATTTTCACAGTAGTTGTGCGGATGGTTATA
Organism: Coenobita brevimanus; assembly: GCF_032717465.1. Taxonomy (NCBI): domain Eukaryota; kingdom Metazoa; phylum Arthropoda; class Malacostraca; order Decapoda; family Coenobitidae; genus Coenobita; species Coenobita brevimanus. The sequence goes on from NC_137034.1 coordinate 7,835,155, forward strand.
TATGTGGCAATTATTTTATGTGGACGACTAAACCACATTGTGATGGACAGCGGAGAGCATTCGCCAATGATTTACTATAACCAGATGAAATTAGATGCAAACAACACAAAATATTATGAGACAACGAAGACACAGCTGTGGTATCCTGCTCCGCCTTGTTATCAAGGCCTTAACTGTTGCTTCACCTCATACGTGCATTATTTTCCTTCAGTCTCTGCCTTTTTTATTACTCTTACTTCCCGGTATCCTCTTACTGCGAGTCGTCATATTCCTTGGAGGGTTTCTTGTCGTCCAGTCCTATAACCCCTGCTGTATTACATTATTCCTCGCATCATCACTCCCAGACAAACAACGTTAGCACAAGACTGCTGAATCTGTTAATACCATTATTGCCACTGCCACTACTACTGTAATCCCCCTTTTCCTATTGTGTCTAATTTCCCTCACAGTACTACTACTGCTGCTCCTATTACTACTCCACTATAAATCTGTATAATAATAAATATGATTGTCCTTATGTCTGTGTGTCTGTTAATCATAATTATTGTCCCTGTCCCACCGTTGACAACTCGTCACTGACCCGGCACCGCTACTCCAGTTCCCACCCACCATGGATTCTATTCCTCCCCCACTCCGACACCACATTACCCTTCACCTCATCCTTGGGCCAGAAGGCCTGTTGTTCACCCTTTACCGGTGAATATACGTGGCATGCATTAATAATAAAAAAGAAGGCATTTGAGAGCTAAACGGTAATCGCCCTCTAAAATATTCTGTTTGCCAAGTTCAAACTTTAGGCCATATTTTGATACCATGAAGGTTTTATGTTGATAGCTCAAGCCATTCATGAGATTTAATGGTGCTAAAGGCAGGCAATAAAAACTAGTTGACCTTTAGCAGTTAGTTTGGTGACCTTGACTCTGACCCCGAGTTGCCATTTTCGAACTCCTCCAAGATTTTGACCATATCTTGATACGCTGAAGGCTTCACGTTGATAGCTCAAGCCGTTCATGAGATATAATAGGAACACACACACACACACACACACACACACACACACACACACACACACACACACACACACACACACACACACACAGATGCAGTTAAAAACAAGATCGCTCCGCCTTCTAAAGGTAGGCGATAATAATATAATAATAACAGCAACATCGTAGATGTGTACAGTAGTGTTCCTAACATTACACTTAATAAATGCAGACCCAAACGTGCTTATATTACGGAGCACTGATATATTAAGCACAAAACCGACCACAGATTGTTCTTATCATTATCATTGCACCTTCCCTATAGCACTTCACCATGGTAATACAACCCATTGTAGTCCTCTGTGAGATCGCTACACGTGTTTGGGAAAATTAACAGTGCACAACATGCCTACAAACCACTAAAATAAGCATATGATGTTTCACTGACATCCATCAAATAGCCTAGGAGAAGTTAGTGGACAATCAAACAAACGACTGGACACAGACAGACGGATGCAGAATGTCTCGCATCGGTATGTAACGACCTGAAAAAACTCTTGTGATCCTGCATTGCAGGTGTCATCACAGTAATAATAATAATAATAATAATAATAATAATAATAACAATAATAATTAATCACATGTTATTACGCACGGTACTGAGAAGGACACACACTGGAATAGCATGTGTCGACGCAATGCAGAATCTGTTTGCCATGACAGAAGGTTGGGTTGCGGTCAAACATAAATTTAGTATTACTATAACCCTACCATTACAGCATATTATGGCACTGTTTGGTTTTATATGTCACAGCTGTTTTCACTTGTTTTATCAGGGAGATTATGGTGTTTGTCCTCCTCTGTATCATGGATATTAACGTGATTCCTACTACTACTACTACTACGATTATTATTATTATTATTATTATTATTATTATTATTATTATAACTATGATGACACCTACAAAGCAGGATCGTAATAGTTTTGTCAGGTTGTCATATACCGATGCGATACATTCGGCCTCAGTCTATGTCCAGCCGTGTGTTTGATTGTCCGCTAACTTCTAGGCAATTTAATGGATGTCAATGAAACGTCACAGGTGTATTTTAATGGGTTGTAGGCATGTTGTGCGCTGTTATTTTTCCCAAACATGTGTAGTGTTCCCACAAAGGACTTCAGTGGGTTGTATTACTATGGTGAAGTGCTACAGGTAAGGTCCAGTGGCAATGATAGGAACGGTCTGTGGTCGGTTCTGTGGTTAATATATCAGAGCTCCGTAATATAGGCACGTTTGGGTCTGCGACTTTTATAATTATGTAATGTTCGGAATGCTGCAGATGTATGTTGTTGCTGTCAATTTTATGATTATTCTTATTCATGCATGCCACGTATATTCACCGGTAAAAGGTGAATAACAGGCCTGGTGGCCCAAGAAGGAGGTGAGGGGTAAAATGCTTCGGAGTGAGGGAGGAATAGAGCTCATGGCGGGTGGGAGAGAGAGGGGTGGGGTGCAACTGGGGTAGCGGTGCGGGGTAAGTGACGAGTTGTCGACGGTGGGACAGGGACAATATGATTAACAGATACACAGACATAAGGACAATCATGTGTATTATTATACAGATTTATAGTGGAGTAGTAATAGGAGTAGCAGTAGTAGTACTGTGAGGGGAATTGCAGTAGACACAATGGGGAAAGGGGAAATAGTAGTGGCAGTGGCAATAATGGTATTAACAGATTCAGCAGTCTTGGGCTAACGTTGTTTGTTTGAGAGTGATGATGCGAGGAATAATGTAATACAGCAGGGGTTATAGGACTGGACGACAAGAAACCCTCCAAGGAATATGACGACTCGCAGTAAGAGGATACCGGGAAGTAAGAGTAATAAAAGAGGCAGAGACTGAAGGAAAATAATGCACGTATGAGGTGAAGCAACAGTTAAGGCCTTGATAACAAGGCGGAGCAGGATACCACAGCTGTGTCTTCGTTGTCTCATAATATTTTGTGTTGTTTGCATCTAATTTCATCTGGTTATAGTAAATCATTGGCGAATGCTCTCCGCTGTCCATCACAATGTGGTTTAGTCGTCCACATAAAATAATTGCCACATATATAACCATCCGCACAACTACTGTGAAAATCCACATTAAATTCACAATCATTCTTTATTATAGCTATAGACAATCCAGGGATAACATTCACAAAAATTATGACTGCAGTTATAATGACAAGTTGCAACTTATATACAACTGGCTCGGTGCTTTGTTTGTGTGATGAGGATCCGAAACAGATGGGTCAGTATCACAGGACACCATGATAACACAGTAGTCTATGTTATATGTTACAGTATGTATGTTACGAACGCATAATGTTTTGCAGGTGAATAGCATGGAAATGTTTCGAATCCAGTGTCATTAGGTTTCTCACTATTCGCCTCGTAGCTCAGTTCCAAAGTATCACTCACGGTTGTCCGTTCACCTGCCCTCTCTCTAACCCTGACTTCCACTTCCTTCCATCGAGGGGGGTACCGAAACTTTGGTTCGCGGGTGTACATCGAGGTCTTACAACTCGCCTCATGCCTTAAACAAGGGAATGGCATGGAGAAAGACCATACATTTTTCAACAGGAGTCTGTCCCATGCCTTACAGCAAGAAAGTCAAGTCATGGTGCAAGCAAAATGGTGTTCAATTGCTACCATGGGCTTGAAAATCACATGATACAATTCCAATTGAGAATTTATGGGATGAACTGAAAGATGAAATACACGAAGCACCAATAACAGACAAAACTGAACTCATACAGCGACTAATACATGTTTGGTTCCATTCAGCAAAAATCAAGGAACTGTGTCAATCCGACATTTGTGGAATGTTACGACGTGTCAAGAAACGTTTTTCAGCAAAGGGTGGTCAAATAAATTACTAAAGCAATGTGTGTATATAGATTTAGCAGAACACAGATGCACTTTGATCTGTAAATGGGTTTCAGTGATCTTCAAACATAAAAATGCTTGTCTTCAGAAAAATCCATAATAATTTTTCCAGTACTGTAAATATACATGGTATAGAGGAAACGGGGATCGTGTTGAAAGAAGCCTGATTGACTACGTGCTCGTAGAGAGGTCGATGATGGGAATGGTTGCTGATACGAGGGCTGTGAGAGGACGATGTGGAGGTCTGTCAGATCATATGATTGTGGTATCCAAGATCAAGCTGAGAGGAGTGAGGTGGATCAAGAAAGAGAAGAGCAGTCAGGGTGAAAGACTGAAAGTTGAGAAGCTGAGGATCAAAGACATGGCAGATGATTACAGGACCAAAGTAGAGGATGAGTTAGATTCAATGAACTGGAATGAATGGGATCTGGACACCCTGTGAAGAGGAAAAAGAAGAAGGTAAATGATGATCTGGGAAGAAAAATGAATGCAAACTACTCTGAAAATAGGAAGTTATTCTGGAAAGAGGTGCAGAAATGTAGAAGTGAAAGCGGAAAGAAATGTGATAGTGTGAAGGATGCAGGTGGTAGGTTACTAACCTATGGAGATGAAGTAAGGACCAGATGGAAAGAATATTTTGAAAGCCTGATGAATGGGAATAGAGAGAGCAGAGCAGCGGTAAACATGATGGGTTTTGGGGGTGTGCAGAGAAGGAGTGCAGTGCCAGGAAACGTGACACTCGCACAGGTGAAGAGCTCTGTGAAACGGCTGAAAAATGGGAAAGCAGCTGGGGTTGATGAGGTGTATGCAGAGATGCTTAAGTGTAATGGAAAGAGTGGAATGAAGTGCTTGCTGGAGATATGTAAGAAGGCATGGATGAGTGAAACTGTGCCTGCAGAGTGGAAAAAGGCTGTGATTGTACCCCCGTACAAAAATAAAGGTGAGCGAAGTGAGTACAAGAATTATCGTGGCATAAGTTTATTGAGTGTGGTAGGGAAGGTATATGGAAGAATTATTATAAAGAAAGTAAGAGAGATATCAGAAGTCCTAGTGAGTGATGAACAGGGTGGCTTTAGGAGTGGCAGAGGATGTGTGGATCAAGTATTTACAGTGAGGCAGATAACAGAGAAGGCTTGTGAGAAGGACCATAAGGTGTTTATGGCATTCATGGATCTGGAAAAAGCATACGACAAAGTAGACAGAGAGTGATTGTGGAAAGTTTTGCGCATGTATGGCATAGATGGTAAGCTGCTAGGTGCTGTCAAGAGTTTTTATGATGGTAGCGAAGCATGTGTAAGGGGTAATGGGCATCTAAGTGAATGGTTCACGATCGGTGTGGGCGTGTGACAAGGTTGTGTGATGTCCCCATGGTTGTTCAATGTATATATGGATGGGATGATGAGAGAAGTGAAAACACGAGTAGGCTAATGGAGAAAGGGATAGCGTTGGTAATGAATGGTGATGGATGGAATATCTCAAATTTGTTGTATGCTGATGATGCAGTACTGCTTGCAAGTACCGGCCAAGAACTTGGTAGACTAATGCAGAGTTTTGCTGATGTCTGTGAGCGTTGTGCTTTGAGAGTAAATGTAGAGAAGAGTAAAGTGATGGTTACTGAGAGAGAGAAGGGGACTCCCAGTGTGACGTCACAGTGAATGGAGAGAGACTGGAATTGGTGAGAGAGTTCAAATACTTGGGTACAGTGACAGAAAAGAGAGGAAAATGTGCAAAAGAAGTTGAAAGTAGAGTGACACAAGGAAGAAAAGTAGATGGTGCAATGAAGGCCTTGATAAGAAACAGAGGCTTGAGTGTTGCAGCTGCACGAAGCTTACATGAGGGAGTGTTAGTGCCAACTCTAACATATGGGTGTGAGACTATGGTGTGGCATGAAAATGAAAAGTCAAGAGTAAAAGCAATGAAGATGGGATTGTTGAGGAATGTATGTGGAGTACAGAGGGTGGATAGGATACGAAATAATGTGATTCGTGAAAGATGTAGGGTGAGGAAGTCGGTGGACACCAGAATCGAAGACAGTGTCCTGAGATGGTATGGTCATGTGGAGAGAATGAATAACAATAGAGTGGTGAAAAGGGTATACCTGAGCGAATTTGAAGGAGGGAGGAGGCGAGGTAGGCCAAGGAGAAGGTGGAGAGATATGGTGGATGAGTGTTTGAGGAAGAGAGGTTTGGAAGACGGTGAGGCTAGGAAACTGACAAGAGATCTAGCTGGCTAGATGAATGTTGTGAGGAGAAATGCATGATCAGGGATTTTGACACACCTTGTGAGCATGGCAGCGTCCGGATTGACTCCATCGGATACGTTTGTGTGAAGCTGCAGAATGTTGGGAATGTCTTTTGGCATATCTGGTAGAGCCAGGATTCCTGGGGCTTGAATGATGAGTGAATGGAAGTGTGGCCTATTTGGATTGGGCAAGTTTGTGCTGTCTGGACATTGCTACTCCTCACCCTACCCTTGGGTGGGAAAGGAGATCCGGATGATGATGATGATGATATATATATATATATATATATATATATATATATATATATATATATATATATATATATATATACATACAGGGTGTTCATGAAATGTATATACAAAATTTAATGGGTGATAGGGAACACGCATAATGAACATTTTTTCTGCCAAGGAGGTGTGTCTGAAAACGTTTCCTTACGGTGCTACAGGAAAGAAAACATCAGAGTCAAGCATTATTTCCTAAAGGCACTACAATGTAATACTACTGACAAGACAGCATGTTAATTGAAAGAAAATGCCCACATCAATGTCATTTCATTATGGTAGGCAAGATGATGTGGGCTCGTCTTGCTCAGTCCTGTAATTTGTGGATCAGACGCTGTACATGTAACATGGAGCTTTTCACGAATGCTGAAATGGCTGATATTCACATGGTGTATGATGCTGCTGATGGAAATGTGAGAAATGCTATGAGGTTGTACAGTACCAAGATCGTTTCCCGAATAGACATTTGCCGAGCCATCAGATGTTTACCTCTTTGCACAGGCGACTGAGTGAAAGGGGAACATGCACTGTAAACGTGCATGACAATGGTTGCCCTAGAATGTACGAACTCCAGAAATGAAAGAAGAGGTACAGTACTACAGATGTTTGCAAACAATCCGGACACATGCACGTGAGATGTTGCACGTACTCTCGGTGTCTGTCATGTCCTGTTGTGGGAAGTGTTACGTGACCAACAGCTTCATCTATATCATCGACAGAAAGTCCAAGCATTGCTACCTCGAGATTATCTTTTATGCATGGAATTTGCACAGTGGTTCCTGCAGCAGACAGTAGTGCAACCTGATTTTCCATCTTTTGTGCTGTTCTCTGATGAGGCCTTGTTCAACTGTGATGGTGTGTTAAATATGCACAATGATCATGTTCAGGCAGAAGTAAACCCACACGCCACGCGAGAGCATGGGCATCAAGAAAGGGGCAGCATTAATGTTTGGGAGGGTATCATTCATGATAAGTTGATTGGGCCGTACATCCTGCTTCCCCGACTCAACGGGCACATGTAGCAGATATTCCTCGAAGAAAAGTTGCCCAACCTGCTGGAAGATGTTCCTTTGGCCATCTGCTGAACAATGTGGTTTCAACATGAAGCCTCAGCACATTTCAGGGAGGATGTGCGGGAATATTTGAACGCCACTTTTCAGAACCAACGGATTGGCCATGGTGGTCCCATCGCTTGGCCACCAAAATCCCCTGATTTGACATACAGCGATTTCTTCCTCTAGCGACACATGAAGAGACTCGTGTATGAGACACCTATTGAATCAGATGAAGACCTCGTTGTGAGACTTGTTGACGCCACTTCAGTTATTGTTACACGGCCCGGAATCTTTGAACATGTGAGTGAATCAATGCTACGGCGCTGTCGTGCATGCGTGCATGTAAACGGTGGCAACTTTCAGCATTCTCTGTAAACTCAAATGCTGTTATGATTACATTCTTTTGCCTTTTATAAAACAAATTTGACTTTGAGCTGTGCATTTTCTTTAAATTATTTTTTTTTGTTTACACTGATTTCCCTTAAATAAAACTATTTCGATATTGATGTGTACATTTTTTAAAACTGCTGTTTCGTTTACACTGGTTTGTTTTTATTAAGCAACTGTGACTTTGATATGAGGTTTTCTTTGAATTACATGCTGTTTTGTCAGTAATATTACACTGTAGTGCCTTTAGGAAATAATGTTTGATTTTTCTTTCCTGTAACGCCGAAAGGAGACGTTTCCAGACACCTCCATGGCAGAAAAAATGCTTATTATGGTGTTCCCTATCACCCATTATATTCTATATATACATTTCATGAACATCCTGCATATATATATATATATATATATATATATATATATATATATATATATATATATATATATATATATATATATATATATGCAGGATGTTCATGAAATGTATATATAGAATATAATGGGTGATAGGGAACACCATAATAAGCATTTTTTCTGCCATGGAGGTGTCTGGAAACGTCTCCTTTCGGCGTTACAGGAAAGAAAAATCAAACATTATTTCCTAAAGGCACTACAGTGTAATATTACTGACAAAACAGCATGTAATTCAAAGAAAACCTCATATCAAAGTCACAGTTGCTTAATAAAAACAAACCAGTGTAAACGAAACAGCAGTTTTAAAAAATGTACACATCAATATCGAAATAGTTTTATTTAAGGGAAATCAGTGTAAAAAAAAAAAAAATAATTTAAAGAAAATGCACAGCTCAAAGTCAAATTTGTTTTATAAAAGGCAAAACAATGTAATCATAACAGCATTTGAGTTTACAGAGAATGCTGAAAGTTGCCACCGTTTACATGCACGCATGCACGACAGCGCCGTAGCATTGATTCACTCACATGTTCAAAGATTCCGGGCCGTGTAACAATAACTGAAGTGGCGTCAACAAGTCTCACAACGAGGTCTTCATCTGATTCAATAGGTGTCTCATACACGAGTCTCTTCATGTGTCGCTAGAGGAAGAAATCGCTGTATGTCAAATCAGGGGATTTTGGTGGCCAAGCGATGGGACCACCATGGCCAATCCGTTGGTTCTGAAAAGTGGCGTTCAAATATTCTATATATATATATATATATATATATATATATATATATATATATAGCCAGACGCCTCAATTCCTTTTGGGGTGGCCACAAACAAATCGCCTCCAAGTCGCCCTGTCCCCCGCCATCTCAGTGCCCTGCTCCCAACTCACACACCCCCTCTCTCATATACCTCTCCACCCCATCCCTCCATCTCATCCTCGGCCTCCCCCTCCCTCTTCACCCCTCCACCTCACTCACATACACTCTTTTCGTCAGTCTTTCACTCTCCATCCTCTCCACATGGCCAAACCACCTCAGTGTGTTCCTCAAAACGCTTCCTATCACATCCACATCCACACCACAACGCTCCTTTATATCCTCATTCGTCAGCCTGTCTCTCCATGTGACTCCACAGGCTCCTCTTAAATAACTCATTTCCACTGCTCTCACTCTTGACTTGTGTCCTTCCAACAACGTCCAAGCTTCACTTCCGTACGTTAGAGTTGGTATCACAATACTGTCATGTAGTAACTTTTTCACTTCCATGCTCACTTCCCTGTTTCTTATCACTGCTTTCAAAGAACCAGCAACCTTTCTTCCCTGCTGTACCCTTTCATGCACTTCACCCTCCAAACCTCCATCCTTACTCATCACATTACCCAAGTACTTAAACGTACTCACATTTTCCAATTCCTCACCATCCAACCTCGCTGTACATTCACTGACTTCACCTCTCTCAAAGACCATCACTTTACTCTTCCCTACATTCACCTTTAGATTTCGTTTCATACACACTCTCCCAAACTCATCCACCAAGCCTTGCAGCTCCCTTTCGTCTTCACTCAACAACACAGTATCATCTACAAACAACAGTACAGGGAGTTTCCAAACACTATCCTCTCTCACCAGGGCCACTCCAACATCCACTAACCTACCTTGTACCTCTTTTATAACCCCATCGATGTAAAGATTGAACAACCATGGAGACATGACACATCCCTGTTTCAACCCAACTTTCAAAGAGAAAAATTCACGTAGTTCACCATCCACACGCACTGCAGCCTTCGCACCATTGTACATACTCTTCACAGCATTCAACAACTTCCCATCTACTCCATATATTCTTAACACTTTCCACAATCCTTGTCTATCCACCCTGTCATATGCTTTCTCCAAATCCATGAAAGCCGCATACAACTTCTTTCCCTTCTCTAGAAACTTTTCCACTAAAGATCTAAGAATGAATATCTGATCTACACAACCTCTTCCCTTCCTAAAGCCTCCCAGTTCTTCTCCAACTAAGTTCCCTGTTCTTTCGCTAACTCTGTCAATAAGTATCCCACCATACACTTTTCCTGTTATACTAAGAAGACAAATGCCCCTATGATTACCACACACTTCTTTTTCCCCTTTTCCTTTGTACAAGGGAATAATTATACCTGACTTCCAATCCTCCGGGACTCTACCTTCCTCCCAGGCCAATCTGCACATCTGCCACATCCATTCTACTACTATCTCTCCCCCATGCTTCAGCATTTCACCACACACTCCATCAATTCCTGGGGCTTTCCCCGATTTAACTTTCTTCATTACTTGCCGAAATGGTGACATGTGGAGATATAGGAGGATAATATATATATATATATATATATATATATATATATATATATAGGCTATAAGTATACATATATATATATATATATATATATATATATATATATAACGTGTCCGACTCTGGGCAAAGGCTTCAGTGCCTATTCCCAAGTCCCAGTAGTCCTCCTTGGGGCCCAGTAGTCCTCCAACATTTCCACATATCACCACTTCGGCGCTAACACCCACCATCCACATTGAATACATGATAGGGCTGTCTCATACAGGACTGGCGTACTGGTATTAGCGGAGGTACTTTTATGACATGCCGGCGGGTCATCAGGTAGATCAGAAAAGTCTGCTTTTTTGTGTGTGAAATTCAAATCCTTAAACTGTTCCCTGCCCCAGCCGGGATTCGAACCTGGGTCCATTAGGACTGCTGGCCGCCTCTCTACCAATATATAAATACAGAGGTGGGCACCCGGTACACAAAAAGTACCGTCGGTAACGGTACCAGTACTTGCCAAAAAATTGTAGTGTCACAACCGGTACCGGCACAAAAAAAGAGAAGTAGCGAGTACCGACTCGGTACTCCGTACTCGGTACATGAATATAAATAAAGTAAACTTATTATTATTATTATTATTGTTATTTTTTTTTTGTTACCCAGAGACCATTCTTGTCGCAGAGGCGGACCTGAGGAAAGATGAAAGATGTTGTCAGACAATATTGTCACAGTCACATTAACTATGGGGTAACTAAAGCATAAGGTTTTGCGACCGTTCAGTCCTTTGCTTTCAATACATAGATCGCAAACCTTTAAGTGGCCACTGTAATTCACATTCTTATACACCTAGTTTAGTGTTTATCAAAATAAACACAATTTTATGACTACATCATGTCATTACATGTACAATAAGCCAGATGCTTCAACAAGAAAAAGGACAGACGAATGATAAAACACACACACACACACACACACACACACACACACCATACCCCACACTACATCCAGCCACACCACACCCCACACCACATCATTCAGCCACTCAGGACTTCCACGAGTAAATATTTTTTGCCCTAACTCCTTGAAACGCCTTAAAATAGGACAAATTACCCTAGATTCATCAAATTGATATATATGTTGAAATTTTCCTACGCTGTATATAACATGTTATTTAATGAAAACTTTACCATTACCATAAAATCCCTGAATGTTACCCTAAAATTGGTCAAAATACCCTAAAATGGGGTATTTTACCCTAAAGTGGAAGCACTGAGGAGCAGAGAGAACACGCGGCAAATTCAAAATGATAATACCATACTGACCATAATGCTGTCCTCAAAACTTTTTTTTTTTTTTAATCACACGATGCATGAATATATATAAATAAAATGTACTGGTACCAAGTATCGACAAAACATGTTTTAAAAATGTACCGTCGGTACCACTTTCGGTACATGAAAAAAGTAGTGTGACTACTGCTACTGGTACTCGAACTATAACTCGGTATGTAACTCGGTAGTTTTGTACTATATATATATATATATATATATATAAACACAGGGAGTAGGCCAGAATGTTCTCCAGTATAAGTTTCTCTAACTGTCATCACCAAACTACATGCACAGTACACACTACAATTCCTTTTCAAAATTAAATACAGAAAAATGGCACAATTAAATCTGGCCTCGAAGTCCCCAGGGGGAGGGGGGACCATAAATTCCCCCATCATCCGCCCCTCTCCCGGTGACGACTCAGAGAGATGCCTGGAACCACTGTCAGACTCACTTCTACTTCATTTCTGCAACATTCGCGGCCTTACCTCTAACTTTCTCTCTGTTGAACATCACCTCTCCTCCTCTAAACCTCACCTTCTCTTCCTGTCTGAGACTCAGCTGTCTGAGGCAACTGACAGCAAACCCTTTTCTGTTTCCTCCTACTTTCTCTATACTCATTTCAGTGCCAAAGGTGGTTGTTGTGTGTACAGTATGTATGCAACGACTAATATTGCTATTGTGTTCCTGGACTTGATTTTTCTGAATTCTCTACTCTCTGGCTTTGGCTTTCTTGTAATTCTCTGACTAAATACATCTGCACTGTTTACTTATCTACTAATTCTACTGCTTATGAAAATTCTTTGACTATCTTACTTCTACGATGGAACACATTCTATCCATTTCTCCATTTTCTGAAATCTTCATTCTAGGAGATTTCAATGTTCAAAAACCACCTTTGGCTCTCCTGTCCTTTCACTGATCTACCTGGTGAACAAGCTTGCATCTTTTCTACCCTAAATGACCTAGAGCAGCTTGTACAGCACCCTACCTGTATCCCTGACCGCCTTGGAGAGAGATCCAACATACTTGACCTCTTTCTTACAACTAATTCTTCTGCTTACACTGTTAATCTTTCTTCTCTGTTGGGCTCCTCCGATCACAACCTTATCACCTTAATCTGTCCTATCACTCCGGTACGGCCTGTGGACCCTCCAAAGAAACGTCAACTGTGGCACTTTGGAGCTGCGGATTTGGAGGCCCTCAGGCAGTACTTTTTTGATTTTCCCTGGATTGGTTATTGCTTCCATGGCCGGGAACCATCTGAGTGTGCCTTGTGCATTGCGGGGGTTATTCTCTCGGGCATGGAAGCATACATTCCCTTCTCATATCCTTTGACTAATGCAAGAAAGCCTTGGTTTAATTATGCTTGTTCTAATGCTGTCTGCAACAAGGAGAAGGCCAATAAAAGGTACCAAAACCAACCCATCCCTGAATCACATCTTGCTTATGTTTCTGCCCGAAATCATGCTAAGTCTGTTCTTCGCTCTGTTTAAAATAATGTCATCTGTACTAAATGTTCTCAACTCTCGAACTCGAATTCTTCCCGCTCCGTCTGGCACCTTGCCAAAACCTTTCTAACAACTTTACCTCATCATCCTTCCCTCCTCTTTTCTATTCTGATGGCTCTGTGCTGTTCCTCCATCACTTCTCCCCTCTGACTTCCTCATGGTTGACATTAAAATTTCTTCAGCTGATGTATTTTCTGCCATCACTGGCCTTAATATTAATAAGGCATATGGGCCTGATGGAATCTCTCCTGTTGTCTTCAAAAACTGTGCTTCTGTGCATACACCCTGCCTAGGTAAACTCTTTGGCCTTTGTCTGTCAACTTGTACCTTCTTTCTTGCTGGAAGTTTGCTCTTATTCAGCCTGTTCCAAAGAAGGGTGACCACTCCCAACCGTCTGAATATCGTCCAATTCCTTTAACATCCTGTGTCTCAAAAGTTTTCAAGTCAGTTCTTAATGGAAAAATTTTAAAGCATCTTTCCTATCACAACCATCTTTCTGATTGTCAGTATGGGTTCCGTCAGGGGCGCTCCACTGGCGATCTTCTTACCTACCTTTCAGACTCCCGGGCATCCTCCTTTCGGGACTATGGCGAAAGCTTTGCCATCGCACTTGACATCTCAAAGGCTTTCCATCGAGTCTGGCATAAATCTTTAATATCCAAACTGCCCTCTTACGGTTTCTATCCTTCTATCTGTGCCTTCATCTATAGCTTCCTTTCTGGTCGTTCTATAGCCACTGTTGTAGACGGCCATCGTTTTTCTTCTAGATCTATCAGCAGTGGTGTTCTTCAGGGCTCTGTCCTATTGCCGACTCTCTTCCTTCTATTCATCAATGACCTTCTACGCTGTACATCTAACCCTATCCACTCGTACACTGATGATTCCACCCTTCACCTTTCCATTTGGTTACCGCAATATCCATTTCAGCAGTTGCTTCAGCAGACAAGGGATGAGGTTATGGCAAACCTAATGTCAGACTTGGCCCGTATCTCTACGGGGTAAAAATAATCTTGTTGTTTTTAATGCATCAGAAACTCAGTTTATACACCTATCAACCCAACACAATCTTCCACAGGAGAATCCACTAATGTTTAATAATATCCAGCTCAATCCTGCAACATCCTTGAACATGCTTGGGGTTTCATTCACTCGGGACTTATCTTGGAAAGATCATATTCCATCTCTTGTAAAATCTGCTTCCAAGAGATTAGATGTGCTAAGCCGACTCTGTACCTTCTTTACCCCTGCAGTTATTGACTTGATACACGGGTTTTATTCGCCCCTGTTTAGAGTATAACTCTCATGTGTGGGGAGGCTCCCCACATACAGCTCTTCTCAATAGGATGGAGTCAAAGGCCTTTCATCTCATCAACTCTCCATCTCTTTTTGGCTCACTTCAACCCCTGTCTCTTTGCCACACTGCTGCATCTTTATCTCCTTTCTATCGCTACTTCAATGGTCACTGCTCCTCTGAACTGTCTGCTTGCATCCCTCCACCTCTACGACGGGCACGTAGCACCTGCTTAGCAACAAACTCTCATCCCTTTTCTGTCCAGCTCTCTAATGCAAGAGTTAACCGTTACTCCCCATCCTTCATGTATGCAACATGTCAACTCTGGAAGTGTCTCCCTCTGTCTGTATTTCATACTTCCTATGATCTCTGGTCTTTCAAACGCAGTGTGTCCAGGCAACTCAAAATGAACGGATCTTGAATTTGGCTCTATTTTGTATTGTTTTTGTCTTTTTCTTGGAAGGAACGGTTTGTGGGCCCCTGACCTTTGGTTCCTTCTTTCTTGCATTAAAAAAAAATATATAAATATATATATTTCTATATCTATCTTATCTATCTATATATGTATCATCATCATCATCAGCCGTTTGAGTATCCACTGCAGGACCGGCTTATCCCGACAGAAGTCGGGACGATACAGCCAATGTATCTCTACCAAGTGGCTTAGGCTGTCTGGTAGAGATTGTTTGTAGGGTGAGAAGTGCTTGTAAGTGTAATTGTAGTGTTGGAGTGGTTTTGGATGTGTGTGTACAGTCTGTGAACCAAGTGTAGTCGTCCCGCTTAAGCCAACTGGGTGCAAGCATACTTGTAAGTAAGCGACACTGGTTGAACCACAGCACCCCTTGTGTCCGCCAAAGTAGTACGTGGCTGGGTGAACACTCCCAAAGTTTATTACCCTGGCGGGGCACGATCCCTGGCTCACCCGCATACGAAAATGCACACTCTACCACTGTACCACAGAGGCTATATATATATATATATATATATATATATATATATATATATATATAGTATATTTTGTATAGATATATAAACTGATATTGTCAAGAAGCGAGATTTGCCAGTTAGGTAGTCAAGCAGCTTCTCGACGTTTCCCGATGTTTACCGTAGGTTTCAGTACGAGTCAGAGTTGCCAGTTTGCCTGCTGTTTGTGAGGGTAGTTTTTTTTAATGCAAGGAAGAAGGAACCAATGGCTAGGAGTCTGCAACAGTTCCTAGAAAAAAAAAAACAGTACGAAAGACAGCCAAAGTCAAGATCCGTTCATTTCGAGTTGCCTGGAAACACTGCGTTTGAAAGACTGGAGATATAATAGGAAGTAGGAAATACAGACAGAGGGAGACATTTCCAGATTTGACATGTTGCATAAATGAAGGCCTGGGAGTAACGGTTAACTCTTGCATTAGAGAGTTGGACATAACAGGGATGAGAGTTTGTTGCTAGACGGGTGCTACGCACTTGTCGTAGAGGTGGAGGGATACAGGCAGACAATTAAGAGGAGCAGTGATCATTGTAATAGCGATAGAAAAGAGATAAAAAGGCAACAGTGCAAGCAAGAGACAGAAATTGATGGGAGGCAGTAAGACGAGGAGAGTTAACGAGATGAAAAGCCTTTGACTCCACGCTATTGAGAAGAGCTGTATATGGGGAGCTTCCCCACACATGAGAATTGTTTCATAAGTTATGCATTAATTTTTGTGCTCTTTTTCCCAATAATGTTTTATTTATGTGATTGCTTGTTAAACTGTGTGATTAATTTAAGTTTGTGTGGTAAATGATTTAGTGTTAAGTAATGTAAGAAAACTGTGGCATGTTTTGGATATCACTGAGTTGGCATCTGTTGTTCTCGTAGAATGTAGAAGTTTCTCGAGTAATGTAAGGCTATATAAGGATGGGGAAGAGACTAGAGGAAGTCTGTTTTCAGTTCAAGTGCAGTGCAGTGTTAGTGAAGTGTCAGTGAAGTTTTCGGTACTTGTGAAAACAGTGAAATGTTGGCAAACAGTGAAGTGTTAGTGAAGTTTGTGTATCATCGGTATTTGTGGAATAGTTAAGTGTTGTCAAGTACTGAGTGTAACCGCAGTTAGTAAAATTTGTACAGCTCCAGTGGTTGTAAGAATAGTGAAGTGATGTCGGAAAGCATTCAGTGTAATTATTTGGAAAATATAGACAGTGAACTTAAGAAGCCAGTGTTTATTTACGACGCCTGAGCTGATCCTGCATACTGTACGCCTAAAGGCTGACCATAGGAAGAACAACTCACTGGGCAACGTCCTTCCTATACTGAACTACTGCTGTTGGAGCCTGTGGCAGTGTGGGACGGGGATGTAAAAATTTATATATATATTATACATATATATATATATATATATATATATATATATATATATATATATATATATATATATATATAATATGTATTTATTTTATTTTTTTTTAATGCGAGGAAGAAGGAACCAAAGGCCATGAGCCCGTAGTAACAGTTCCCTCCAAGAGAAAAACAAAATACAATATAGAGCCAAATTCAAGATCCGATCATTTTAAGATGCGTGGACACACTGCGTTTGAAAGACTGGAGATCATAGGCAGCAGGAAATACAGACAGAGGGAGACAGTTCCAGAGCTGACCTGTTGCATAAATGAAAGACTGGGAGTAACGGTTAACTCTTGCATTAGAGAGTTGGACAGAAAAGGGATGAGAGTTTGCTGCCAGACGGGTGCTACGCGCCCGTCGTAGAGGTGGAGGAATGCAAGCAGACAGTTCAGAGGAGCAGTGACCATTAAAGTAGCGATAGAAAAGAGATAAAGACGCAACAGTGCGGCGAAGAGACAGAGGTTGAAGGGAGTCAGTAAGAGGAGGAGAGTTAATGAGACGAAAAGCCTTTGACTCCACCCTATTGAGAAGAGCTGTATGTGGGGAACCTCCCCACACATGAGAGTTGTACTCCACACAGGGGCGGATAAAACCCCTGTATAGAGTCAACAAATGTGCAGGGGTAAAGAAAGAGCGGAGTCGGCTTAGCACACCCAATCTCTTGGAAGCAGATTTTACAAGAGATGTAATATGATCTTTCCAAGATAAGTCCCGAGTAAATGAAACCCCAAGCATGTTCAAGGATGATGCAGGATTAAGCTGAATATTATTAAACATTAGTGGGTATACCTGTGGAAGATTTTGTCGGGTTGATAGGTGTAAGAACTGAGTCTTAGATGCATTAAAGACAACCATATTATTTTTACCCCAGTCAGAGATACGAGCCAAGTCAGACATTAGGTGTGCCATAACCTCATCCCTTGTTTGTTGAAGTAACTGTTGAGATGGGCGTTGCGGGAACCGAATGGAAAGGTGAAGGGTGGAGTCATCAGCGTATGAGTGGATAGGGTTAGATGTACAGCTTAGAAGATCATTGATGAATAAAAGGAAGAGAGTTGGTAATAGGACAGAGCCCTGAGGAACACCACTGTTGATAGATCTAGGAGAAGAACGATGGCCGTCTACAACAGCGGCTATAGAACGACCAGAAAGGAAGCTAGCGATGAAGGCACAGATAGAAGGATAGAAACCGTAAGAGGGCAGTTTGGAAATTAAAGATTTATGCCAGACTTGATCGAAAGCCTTTGAGATGTCAAGTGAAATGGCAAAGCTTTCACCAAAGTCCCGAAAGGAGGATGACCAGGAGTCTGAAAGGTAGGAGAGAAGATCGCCAATGGAGCGTCCCTGACGGAACCCATACTGACGATCGGAAAGAAGGTTGTGATAGGAAAGATGCCTTAAAATTTTTCTATTAAGAATTGACTCAAAAACTTTTGAAATACAGGACGTTAAAGCAATTGGACGATAGTTGGAGGGTTGGGAGTGGTCACCCTTCTTTGGGACTGGCTGAATGAGAGCAAACTTCCAGCAAGAAGGAAAGGTACAAGTTGACAGACAAAGGCGAAAGAGTTTGCCTAGGCAGGGTGTAAGCACAGAAGCACAGTTCTTGAGAACAACAGGAGGGACCCCATCAGGCCCATATGCCTTGTTAGTACTGAGGCCAGTGATGGCAGAAAATACATCAACTGAAGAAATTTTAATGTCAGCCATGAGGAAGTCAGAGGGGGGAAGTGATGGAGGAACAGCACTGGAATCGTCTGAGGTGGAATTGGAGGAGAAAGTCTGAGCGAAGAGATCTGCTTTATCAGTAGAAGAAATAGCTACAGAACCATCAGAGTAGAAAAGAGGAGGGAAGGACGATGAGGTAAAGTTGTTAGAAAGATTTTTGGCAAGGGGCCAGAAGGAGCGGGAAGAATTCGAGTTGGAAAGTTGAGAACATTTAGTATGGATGAAATTATTTTTAGTAGAGCGATGAACAGCCTTAGCATGATTCCGGGCAGAAATGTAAAGATGATGTGATTCAGGGGTGGGTTGGCTCCGGTACCTTTTGTAGGCCCTCTCCTTGTTGCGGACAGCATTAGAACAAGAGTGATTAAACCAAGGCTTTCTTGCGTTAGTCAAAGGATATGAGAAAGGAATGTATGCTTCCATGCCCGAGAGAATAACCTCCGTAATGCGCAAGGCACACTCAGATGGCTCACGGCCATGGAAGCAATAATCATTCCAGGGAAAATCAAAGAAGTACTGCCTGAGGGCCTCCCAGTCCGCGGCTCCAAAATGCCGTGGACGACGTTTCCCTGGAGGGTCCACAGGCCGTACCGGAGTGTTAGGACAGGTTAAGGTAATAAGGTTGTGATCGGAGGAGCCCAACGGAGAGAAAAGATTAACAGAGTAAGCAGAAGGATTAGTTGTGAGGAAGAGGTCGAGTATGTTGGAGCTCTCTCCAAGGCGGTCAGGGATACGGGTAGGGTGCTGTACAAGCTGCTCTAGGTCATTAAGGATAGAAAAGATGTAGGCTTGTTCACCAGGTGGATCCGTGAAAGGAGAGGAGAGCCAAAGGTGGTGGTGAACATTGAAATCTCCAAGAATGGAGATTTCAGAGAAAGGAGAAATGGATGGAATGTGTTCCATCGTAGAAGTAAGATAGTCGATGAATTTTTGATAGTCAGTAGAATTAGGAGATAAGTAAACAGCACAGATATATTTCGTCAAAGAATGACAGGAAAGCCGAAGCCAGAGTGTGGAGAATTCAGAAGAATCAAGTTCAGGAGCACGAGAGCAAGATAAGTTGTTGCGTATATATACACAACAGCCACCTTTGGCTTTGAAATGAGTATAGAGAAAGTAGGATACAGAAAAGGGTTTGCTGTCAGTTGCCTCAGACAGCTGAGTCTCCGTTAGAAAAAGAAGGTGAGGTTTACAGGAGAGGTGGCGCTCAACAGAGCGAAAGTTAGATGAAAGGCCGCGAATGTTGCAGAAATGAAGAAGTCGGACAGTGGTTCCAGGCACCTTGAGTCGTCACCAGGAGAGGGGCAGATGGTGGGGGCATTTATGGTCCCCCCTCCTGGGGACTCCGAGGCTTGGTAAATCGACGCCATTTTTGGTGAATTTTGAATAGGAAGTGTAGTGTGTTCTGTGCATGTAGTTTGGTGAAGATAGTTAGAGAAATTTGTACTGGAGAACATGCTGGCCTACTCTCTGTGTAACTGAGACACTGAAAAAGTTCAGCAAAGGGGGATGGTCAGGAACTAGTCCTGAGGGCTGATGAAACGGGAGCTCCAGCACTCCCTGTCATCAGCTTTCCATCCACCTCGGGAGTACTGCCCTGCTCGACTGGTGCTACACTCTCTCTCTCTCTCTCTCTCTCTCTCTCTCTCTCTCTCTCTCTCTCTCTCTCTCTCTCTCTATATATATATATATATATATATATATATATATATATATATATATATATATATACACCAGATTCACTCCTGTTAGGGTGACACCGAATTCTTTCCCACCTCTCTCTAGGGGCCCGGTGCAGTGCTTCATTCATTTTCATTAGTTTCATGTTCTGGTTAGTACTGAGACATTTTTAAACATCTGAAGGAGGCAGTGCAGCAATAGCTGGCTGGTGGAGTTAAAGAACTTCTGGGTGAGAGTGTACACATACGCATCATCCCAGGAAGCCAAAGCTGCTTACCGCTGAAAGTGGGCTAGAAATCGAACATACCGGACAGACTGATTGTTTCAGAATACACCGTCCACAAATAGCGCACATATATGTCCGATGTGCTGTTAGGCTGAAACTTTGGCATATTATTTTTTTCCTGCTGTAAGTGGGAGCGCGGTAGCTCGGTGGTAGGGTGTCGGGCTCGTAATCGTGAGGTTGCGAGTTCGCGCCCCGCCCGGTGGCTGCCGTGCAGGGAGCGGTAGCCTCTCCTGTAACCCTAGCAGGGCTATATGATCTGATGAGGTCTAGCTCAGGGATTAATCCCCCCCTTTTTTTTTCTTTCTTTTTTCTGTGTGTAAATTGCAGCAACACAGCCACATTCATTATGATATGCTTACAGGTGAGTAAAATGTTCACACAGAGTCTTTATGAAGACAGTTCTGCTCACGAACTCTCTGTTCATGCTGGTATACTGACAACGTAATTAGGAATTTAACGAACTCTGAATATTTCACTTTCGGAGTACTTTTGGCAGTAAGATTTAAATCGTCTGGCGTTGGATGGAACATAGCCTGAAACCTATAGTATATCGTAGCTGCCAAAGGGTTAAACAAGTGTGTGTTGAGGATGGTCCAGGGCAGTGGTAGGTGGGTGGCGATCGGGTGGGAGTTTGCTAACGACAGTGCTGATGTTTGGTACTGGTGAAGACGAAAGTGATGGTAGTGGTGGCGGTGGAGCAGGAGTGATGTTTTGGGTGGAGAGGCAAATGAGTGTGCTAAAGAGGTAGGGGGCATTATGGTGGTTATGGTCGTAGACGAGTTAATAATTACATCTACTTATCTACGTATCTATGCAAAAAAAAAAAAAAAAGGAAAGGAATGCATCAGTATCTAAATGATAAAAGCAGCCATACTTCACTGTGTGTGTGTGTGTGTGTGTGTGTGTGTGTGTGTGTAAACTTACAAGTCATTCTTCAAGTGCAATATGGTGATTTGGTGGTTTGGCTGGTGGGAAGATGGGTGGATGGGTGGGTGAAAGGCAAGTTGAGAACAGTGGGCGGGATGGGGTAGATGGGCAGGGCTTGATGGGTGGGCTGGGTAGATGGTTGGGTAGGTTGGGTGAGGAGGGTGAGGGAGTGAGCAGGTTGATACGAAGAGGTGCTAGGTTGGTATGTGAGTGGGTGAGACAAGTGGGTTCGCAGGTTGGGTCGGTGGGAAAGGTGGCCCAGGTGGGTATGAAGAGTGAGTGGGAAGTGTAAGTGGAGTGGGTGGGTGGAAAGCTTAGGTGGAGTGGGTGGGTGGTTAGGGTAGGGTGGATGGGTTGATGGGTGGGTGAATGTATGTGTGGCTCCCCAGAGGTCATAGCAAGAGGCTAGACTTAATACATAGGGTGAGTAGGTTGGGATATGAGTGGGTGGACTGTTGGATGGTAGAAAAGAGGTCCTATATAGAATAGATCAATGGTGGATAATGGGTTCATGTAGGAAAATATGTTCATAAGGGAATGCGGTCCTTCGGGAAAATCGGCCCAAGAGGAACCATTAGAAAAAAAAAGTCCATGGGGGAAGTAGGTCCATGGGAGGAAATAAGTTTATGTGGGGATTAGGAGTTTCCCTGTAGGGTGGGAAAATGTAAATGGAAAAATGGATCTATTGAACATTTGGACCATGGTGAACATAGGTCTATGGATAAATTAGGTCATTTGATGGAAAACGGGTTCTTAGAGGTAAAATTGGCCCATGGGGAATGTACAATACCTTCATGGGGAAAGTATGTCCATGGGGGAAATGAGTCCATGGGGAGAAGCAGGTCCATGGAGTAAAAAAAAAAAAAGTTCCATAGAGGAGATACACACATACACACACACACACACACGCACACACACACACACACACACACACACACACACACACACACACACACACACACACACACACACACTCAGCTTGGTTAGAGGAAAGAGGGCCAACAAGGGGGAGGGGGGTATTAAGTTCACAGGTAAATATGTAGGCTATATATTTCTTGTTCGGGAAGTAGGATTATTGGGGAAGTAATTTCACACCGGAATAAGGTGTATGGGGGAAACTAAGTCAGAAAGTGATAATAGGTCCATGGAGGGAAATGGATCCATGGTGTGAAAATAAGTCCATTCTGGAAAAATAGATTAGTGGGGGCAACACTTAAAGCCGTGGTTCACAACATTTTTAGGGTCGCACCTCCATAACAGCTGGTGCTCATGGCCACGCTCCCTCCCACCAGTCTATATCTGATTAAGTTCTAGCTTCTTGTGTGTGTGTGTGTGTGTGTGTGTGTGTGTGTGTGTACCACTATATCTACACCATTATAAACACGATCACACCTTGTCATCATAAACACCAACACCCCACATCGTCATTAATACCACCACAACATCGTCATTAACACCATCACAACATCGTCATAACACCACAACATCGTCATAACACCACAACATCGTCATAACACCACAACATCGTCATAACACTACCATAATATCGTCATAAACATCACAACATCGTCATACCATCAAAGCATCGCCATAACACCACCACAACATCCACATAACACCACTATAACATCGTCATAACACTACCACAGTATCGTCATAACACCATCACAATATCGTTATACCACCAAAACATCGCCATAACACTACTACAACATCGTCATAACACCACCACAACATCGTCATAACATCATCACAACATCGTTATAACACCACCACGACATCGTCATAACATCATCACAACATCGTTATAACACCACCACGACATCGTCATAACACCATCACAACATCGTCGTAACACCATCACAACATCGTTTTAACACCACCACAACATCGTCAAAACACCATCACAACATCTTGCGATCTATTCACAGGCCAGACGTTATTTGCTTACGGGGGATGCACTTAGTGGATCACTCTGATCCTCCATGGCTCAAACATTACCAATCATATAAGAGATCTGATGGTCATGGAGTTGCCATACACATTCACAAATCATACCACACGAACAGAAGTGGTTCTAAATTCTACTGTGGAAGCTGTCACGTGCAGAGTAAAAGTGAATAACACATATCGGTCTATCTGTTCTCTGTACTGCCCACCAGATGGCTCCGTTGATAATGATGCTTTATAATCAATTTTTGATCATCATCCTGGAAATAAGTTAGTTTTGGGAGACTATTATGCCCATCACTATCAGTGGTGTGGCTTGAGAACTTATGGTCGTGGGGAGCAGGTAGCTGACCTTTTACTACTGTCCAACCTCCGTTTTCTGAACGAAGGTAGAACGACTCGTGTAGATGATCGTACGGGTAATTTTTCGGCCATCGACTTATCTCTGGCCTTTCTAGGCATACATCAAGTTTTCTCGTGGGTACCTGATGACTCCTTGAGGTGTAATCATTTATCCATGTCTTTCTTATCCACTTGCAAAATTTAACTTCAAGGAAGCAGATCGGTGATCTATCTCAACGAATGCTTATTTTATATATATATATATATATATATATATATATATATATATATATATATATTGTTACATGGCCTATGATTTCATCATCCTTTGTGTGATTCTAACGTACAGTATGCTGCATGTTTGATCACGAGCGTGTTCTACCTCAGTCCACCCTTCTACCGTTATAATAGAGTAAGTCGTCATTTCTGTTGTTCAGAGCGGGATTGTCAACTCTTTGTCCCCATGGCTTCATTTGCGCGTCCTTCTTACAATTTGTATCAAGCTCTGCCGGCCCCTATATAATGAGCTCAGTCTCTACATTAATTGCCACTTAGATCTACTCCTCATTTTGTTCACATCTCTGTCCTCCCCTGTACAGTTATTATTGTGAGTGCTCAGGAAGTCTCCAACCATCTAGCAGCTGTGTAATTTGAGTATGAGTGTTATTACAGTTTGTTCTTGTACTGTATAACATAAGGTGTTAATTTGTAGGCCTAGTGAGGTTTTTGTGCTTAGTGTAAAGTTTTACTATCAGCCATCATTAATAATATTTTGTATCTGTAATAATTTATCTTGCATTAACTGAGCATTACCCAGTGTATTTTCATTTTATCAGGGCTGACTTAGGTAAATTTACTCTTGCTAATTTCGTGTTAATAGAGGCTATTGCAGTTAACCATATATTTAACCTGTTTTTTGCCATTACATTATCCTTATGAGTCCTGAATGTTTTGTTGTTAGTTTGAGCATTAAAATTTAACTTGTAATTTTACCTAACTCTTTTGTTTTGAACCTGGAACTTTACGGGACAGTAGTGATTTTGAGTATTCTCACTTAAAGTGTACATTATCTTTCACTGTTCCGTAACATAAATTTGGCTACCCTGCTAGGATATTCAGGATATTATCATAAGGATATTGCTTGATATTTTGTGACTGTGATTTATTCATGATGTCTACTATTACTACACTTGATGAAGCCAAAGATTTTTTGTCAAATGTGCAAACAGTGTGTGATGTAGAAAACAGAACAAAGAATGAACTTAAGCTTGTTGCTCAACAATTGGGAATTGCTGTTCGCTCTCATCATTCTAAAGATCAAATTGTTGACATGATTAATGAAAGCTTGTTTAATGTAACTCCTCCAAATGAGCAAACGCAGATTGAATTAGCTAAGTTACAGCTAGCCCTGCAGGAGGCTCAGGCTAAGGAGGCGGAGTCTCGTGCTAAGGAGGCTGAATTTCAGGCCCGTTCTAAGGAGGCTGAGGCACAAGTTGAAATTGCTAGGATTCAGGCAGACCATGAGTATCGCATGAAACAAGGTGGAACTGGATCATCTAGCTCTGATGATTTTGATGTGGCTAAAAATGTTAAACTTGTCCCTCCTTTTAATGAATCTGATTTAACAAAGGACTGACCAAACGATGACGACCCAGGACCGGACAAAGGACTTGGTAATGAGTACATGGAATGTAAGAGGAGCGAATGATGAGGTGAAAGAGAGAGAGATTGTCCAGGTGCTTGAGGGTGCGAAAGTGGATGTATGTGGAATAACTGAAACAAAATGGTGAGGAGAAAGTGTGAGAGAATGGGAGTATGGATGGGGTATATGTGCAGGAGTAGATGAGAATGAGAGGGCAAAGGAAGGAGTGTGTATAGTTGTGAGTAAAAGATGGAAGAAGAGCATAAGACAGTATGGATCAGTTGGGTCAAGGATTGTGTGGGTAAAGTTGAAAGTTGGAATACAAATGTGGGCGATTGTGTGTGTGTATGCGCCAACGCAAGATCGTGCTAGAAGAGTGAGAGAAGAGTTCTGGACAAATGTGGAAGTGTGCATGGAAAAGTTTGGAAGGAATGAGAGAGTGTTTTTGATTGGTGATATGAATGGTAAAGTTGGTAATGTGAAGGTGGATGGAATAGTTGGTGAGTGGGGTGTGCCTGCTGAGATAGATGAGAATGGGAGTGCGTTAGTGGACATTTGTGCTGGGAGGGGGTTGGTGATAGCCAATACCCTCTTCAGGCATAAAATGATCCACAGGTATACATGGCGAGTGATGAGAAGGGTGGGTGGTGAACTGAATGAAAGGAAGGCAATGATTGATTACTACTAATATATATGTACAGGAAGCCAAAGATATGGGACTTCGTGACCCCGATCAAATAAAGGAATATGTCCTCTCTCGGTTTAGTTACAAGCAGCAGCTTGAGAATGATGCTTGTGAAGAGCATCGAATTCAGCGTGAGGAACGCGAGAGAGAACGTGAACACGAGTGAGAACAACGTGAACACGAGCGAGAACAACAAGAGAGATTCATAGCTCGTTTCGAAGACATGGCTGAGCTGTACGAGCTGGATGAGGCAGCTAAGCAGCTCCAGTTTCTTAGCTTGTTTGAGGGCCCTGCTCTCGATATTCTCCACAGAATTCGTGGAGACAATCTTACGTATGAGATGATGAAGGCCGCACTTGTCAAAGCGTACGGTCTCACAGTTGACGACGCCAAGTGTCAGTTTATGAGGGCACGTCTACAAGAAAAGGAGACTACTGTTCAGTTTCTTGACCGGCTTGTTGCTTACTTAGATGAGTGGATGGAGAAAGATAAAACTCCTCCCACACAAGAGGGGATAATTGACCTTATGCTGTGCATGCAGCTAGAAAAGTCGTGGCCTGCTGAGCTTATGGCTCACCTTAAGATCTACCAGGTAAGGGATGCCAGCCAAATGGTGGAGAAGGCTGATGCATTCTTCACTGCGTACGGGTATCAAACTCATAAGCAACACACTTGGAACAGGAAAGCTGACAAATCTGGGAAACAGTCTCAGACTGAATCCCAGCATCAAGGCCGTTCTCAGAATAATGGCCAAGGTCCAAACAAACCACAGAAGAAGGACAAGGGGCAAAATACCCAGAAACCTGAGTGGAAGCGGTACGACAACCAGTACCGTAACCAGCAGCAGTATCAGCCATGCAGTCAAAGGTCGGGACTATCCTTTCCTGCAACAGCCCCCAGTGTATCAGAGGCAGGAGGCAAATGCACCCTTCATTCCTCAACAGCAGTACAGTGGTGTCCCTAGCAGTATGGGTACTTCCCCACAGTTCACTAGTTCCCCAGCGACAGTGAACCCTCCGCCACAGGTGGTCAACGCTCCATCTCCCCAGACATACAGTACAACCCCTCAGGTATCAAATTATCAGGGCACCAAGTTTGCCGCATCATTCATTCAGCAGCCTCATCAGTGGCTGGCTGCTTCCTCCACAAGCCCTCCCACAGTGCCTTCCTTGTTCAGCTAGGGTTTGCGGGAGGCATTCCTGTAAAGGTCCTGAGAGACAATGGGTCCTCAGGTTGCTCTGTCAGGCAGAGTCTAGTTCAGCCTGAGGAGTACACAGGTCGACAGATCCAGGCTCAGCTTATTGATGGATCAGTGAGATTGTTCCCTGAGGCACGTATCCAGGTGGGATCCCCATTTTACACTGGTACGACACTTGCAGTTGTCATGCCAGAACCTTTATTTGACCTCATTATTGGCAACATAGCAGGTGCCAAGTATAGTTGCACTGTAGATGACACTACTCAGACTTCGGCTGCAGTAACACAAGCCGTGGCTGAGGCTCCAAACTGTCACCCCGTTGACCATTGCATCGTCGCAAGATCTGATTTGTAGCCAAGATGTTGTCCAAGAACAACAGTCTGACCCAACACTTGCTGCTGTGCTGAAGAAACAAAAGGGTAGAGTGATTAAGTATTCACAGGGAGGTCAAGCCAGGTTCCTTTGTAAACAAGGACGGCTGTACCGTGAGTCATGAACACCCCAGGCAAGGTTTGACTGCAGTTTGTCATTCCTGCTAAGTATCGCCAAGCATTATTAGAATGAGATCATTGTTCAGCCTCAAGAGGTCACATGGGCAAAAGGAAAACCCAGGGCCGTATCTGTGCTGACTTTTTCTGGCCAGGAATGGGATAAGAAATAGATAGCTTTGTGCATTCCTGAAATGTGTGTCAACGTACCACTAATCAGGGACATGTCCTTCCTGTGCCGTTTGAATCCACACCCATAATCTCTGAGTCAGTTGAGAGAGAGGGCAGTGGTAATGTGGGTGCAGACCTGACATCTTGCCCGTTGGTCCCACAGGACACATTACGTCCAGGATATATATACATGTATACCGTAGGTTAAGGGAGAGTTCGAGACCCCCGTAAGGACAATCTGAGGCTGTGTTTGAATTACCTTGTGGTGTCTCGTGCTGTGGACCCCGCTGAGGATTCCCGGAGAATGCTCCCACATAAGTGTTCACACACACGGTGGGTGTTAAAATGTGACCTGCCTGAGATTGCATAGGGATTCTCAGCTTGCCAGTGTTAATCGTAAGTGTAGAGTAGGGTTTAACCCACCCCGTCCCGGCCACTTTTCGACCACTGGTACCCCCCAATCCCGGGCAATTTTCGACCTTTTTTTTTTTTTGCTAAAACTTTCGCTTTTGGTGAGAAACATCGAAAATTCATAGAGAAATCGCTCACCTGAGGTTTAAAATACTCATTACAGGTAGGAGAGCCTCCTTACTTTACTGGGTTTTCTATCAGGCTGGCACCAAAGAAAACGAGTTCTATGGGAGGATAACTATTTCACACCACTCATAAACGGTATTTATTTATTTACTGTTACGAATTTATATGTAGTACAAAAGTATATTGGTTTTCAAGCAGTAATATAGGCATTATAAGCATTGTTTCACTCACTAATACCTGACCTTTTTTTGCCACATTACCTGATCATCATTTCTAACTGTTTCTTCCTCTAATGCTATGTAAAGTTTGTCCTCCACATTGTCATTGATTGGGGAATCACTCTGGCCCTGAATTTCGTACCGTGGCATGACATGGCTATACTGGCCAGGTCACTGATAACAGGTGAATTGTTGAGAAAAGGGCATGCAGGGGGGGAGGAGGTCATGCTGGGTAAGGCATTGTCTCTGCCTGGCATCTTGTTGAGGCAGGTGTCCCGTGTATACGTACCAAAAATGACTCGCGAAAATTGAAAATTGTGGAAATTATGAACCTTGCAATTGCAGGACGTTGAAGTACGTCCTCGGGATTAGTTGTGACAAAACGTGAGGACGTGGAAGTACGTCCTCGGGACGGCGCGGGTTAACCAGTAAACTATAAGGGTCTTTTGAGATTCTGTCCTGGGACCACACTTCCTGGTTAATAACGTATCCAATACGAAAATAATGGCTACCTCAAATGTACAAAGCTTGGCTGTCATTTAAAATTCTCGGCTAGGGCGTACTCTTTGTATCATAATTATATACTGACTGCTAGGCAGAGAAATTGTAATTCAATAAAGATTGTTTGTCGCACTGACACTTTTGATGCTCCACCTTGATTGCTTTCGCAGGTGCAACTGACGGGTGTAACAATTTTGTCATGGAGATCAGCTGATTGTCTCTGCCCCATGCTGCCACCTCTTCTCTTCTGCCTTGCCGCCTTTATTTACTATTGATTTGTATTACATAATTTTACACATAGGCACAGTTACACCACAACTGTCACACCTACACCGTGTATTACATACATCACGCTACATAACAGTTAGTTGTTAATGTAAATGTAGCAAACTTTTTGCTCAGCTTGACCTGAGTACAGGAATTTTCACCGTTGTCACGGAGTTTTTTCCTCAAGCTTGCTTCTATTAACGTAAATACAAGGTTTTAACGCTCATGGGCAACTGTGTTTTTCTTCTGTAGCAGGATAGTACACACACCAGAGTGTGAATCTTGTTTGACTGTGTTAGGATTTATATGTATGTATATCGAAAAATTTTCTGAAGAAAAATTTGATTTTTATGGGGCGTAATGTCATGAATTCGCTCGAGCGTATTTATAAATTCGTGACATTGTATTTTATTGAGAAAACCACGAATTCTAGAGGAATTCCCAATGGGCATCATTCAGTTCAACCGTCCTCATATTCACTCTGATCAGGATGGTTTTCAGAACATTTGTCACTGTATCATAAGTGACCACTCTTATGCATGACATTAGTGCCTTCACTGAGTGATTTACTGTGAGCATATATCATTCACCTTCTCTTGTTAACCGTTGACTTAGGCCATGCCGACTTCCTGCAAAAATGGCCAGCCCTTACCTCTTTCATAGTTTGAAGTCAGTTAGCTTTGAGTCATCGCGAGAATTGGATCGTTTGTGCCCAGTGAAAGGCAGCGCTGCCGTTGTAAAGCGAGTTCCTGAATCTCCATCCTAGAGGGCGAATTGGCGAAACGGGCTTAGCGAATTGCAGCGTCTGATGTCCAGCACAGGTGCCCAGTCTTTTCACTTGGCTCCCCTCCATTGACCAGTATTTCTTTTGTTTTTTTCTAGGCTTAAGTGTGTTTAGCTTTTGAATGAGCGAGTGAGTGTATTCTTGTTATTTTGAATTCATTTTTGAGATTCATATAACGTAAATTTATTTCAGTGTAACCAATAAATTTACAAGTCTTTTCTTTGAGTTTAATGTAACGAAATTCGTGTAACTAAATTCGTGTTTTATTTCTCCACATTAAGCTTATTTTAGTTGCTGCTCCTAGTTTGCACAAACTCTTCACATTATTCATAACTGGTACTTTGGCCAGTTCTTTTGTATCAAACTTAAATCCATTGTGCCAGCCAGGAGTTAAGGCACCGGTAAGAACCTGTTTATTATTATTAGCATTAGTTATTGATTGTCAGGGGTGGAGTCACTTTCTCGAGAGGGTAACAGTACTACAAACAGTACTCGTGAGTAATTAGTCTCTGCTGTGTACTGTTGAGAAAGTTTATAAATTCTCGTCTTTAGAGAATCGGCGAAGTAAGCCGGCATAAAGTAAACTTACTGCTTGATTTTCACAAGTCAATTCCTTGTCTCTGTTTTCAAGTAACATTTTAGCATTATTCATTCATAATTTCACATCCCCCCATGACAGACATCAGAAAAGTATCTGGAAAAGTCCGTTTTTTTACCCCAGGCAATGTCAAGCTAACAGATGACGTTCATGTCACCCTAGGTCATCAGTCTATAGGTTCACCAAGTTTGGTGACTCTAGCTTTAATGTTTCGTGGAGAATTAGATGATATCTGGAATATCTAGAAAGTTCCAGTTTTTTGCCCCAGGCGAGGTCAAGTTTACTGATCTTGTGCATGTCATCTTACATATCAGTCTACAAATCCACCATGTTAGGTGGCTCTAACACTATTATTTCATGGAAAATTAGGTGACACCGTGAATATTTGTAAAAAATCGCAATATTTGACATTAGGTTATCTCAGATGATATTCATCTGATTAAGATCATACCCCTTTCATATCTGCTCCCCTGCAAGGGGTATATGCTATAAAAACTTCAGCTTCCTAACTGAAGTGGTTTCTGAGAGAGTGTCAGTAATTTGGTTGTGTATGCTCTGGATACTATCCGGAGATCCATTTTACAGATTTCCTTCTAGCTTTGCCAGATGAAGCGGCCAGTGGGGGAATTAGCTGGCAGAGTTTGAAGGCTGTAGGCTAAAAAATCTCCAAGTTGTGGTCATTTGCTTTTTAAGAAATAATAATAGTAATAATAATAATGAGAATAACAACCATAATAAAAAAAATAATAATAACAATAATATAATAATAAAAATAATAAAAATAATAATAATAATAATGGCAAAAAACAATAAAACTTCCCACGGGAATGTGAGAAGTTTTAATAATAATAGTGACAAAAACATGAAAAATTACCACTGGGATGAGGGAAGATTTAAGAAGTAAGAATAAGAATGACCCGAACACAGTAAAATTGTCCAAGGGCAATTTTGATAAAGAACAATTTCTCACAGACATAGCCTACTAGAAGGCGAGCTATACAGGAACCTTGAGAGTAATGACCTTGGCACTCGTACCTGTCTATCTGTAATCAGACGCCTTAATCCCGTAAAGTGTGGCCACAAACATATCGCCTCCATGTCGCCCTGTTCCCTACCATTTTGCTGCCCTCTCTCTCTCTCTCTCTCTCTCTCTCTCTCTCTCTCTCTCTCTCTCTCTCTCTCATGTAACTCTTCACTCCATCACTCCAAAATTAATGATCTTAGCACAGGGTCAAGGTCACCAGTTCTTGGTATATTATCAGGTCTATACTAGGCAAGTATAGGAGTAGACTATAGCACCAGTCGAGCAGAGCAGTACTCCCAAGGTGGATGGAAAGCTGATGACAGGGAGAACTGGTGCTCCCGTTTCATCAGCCCTTGGGACTAGTTCCTGACCATCCCCCTTTGCTGAACATTTTCAGTGTCTCAATAACAAAAAGAGAAGGCCAGCATGCTCTCCAATACAAGTTTCTCTTAACTGTCATCACCAAACTACATGCACAGTACACACTACACGTCCTTTTCCAAATTATAAAAGAAAAATGGCGCAATCAAACCTGGCCTCGGAGTCCCCAGGGAGGGAGACCATAAATTCCCCCACCATCCGTCCCTCTTCCGGTGAAGACTTAGAAAGATGCCTGGAGCCACTGTCTGACTCACTTCCTCATTTCTGCAACATTCACGGCATTTCCTCTAACTTCTCTCTCTCGAACATCACCTCTCCTCTTCAAAACCTCACCTTCTCTTCGTGTCTGAGACTCAACTGTCTGAGGCAACTGACAGCAAACTCTTTTCTGTTCCCTTCTACTTTCCCTATACTCATTTAAAGCCAAAAGTGGCTGTTATGTATATGTACACAATGATTTATCTTGTTCTCGTGTTCCTGAATTTGATTCTTCTGAATTCTCTACTCTCTGCCTTCGGCTTTCTTGTCATTCTCTGACTAAATATATCTGCGCTGTTTACTTATCTCCTAATTCTACTGACTATGAAGAATTCTTTGACTATCGTACTTCTATGATGGAACACATTCTATCCTTTTCTCCCTTCCATGAGATCTCCATTCTAGGGGATTTCAATGTTCACCACAACCTTTGGCTCTCCTCTCCTTTCACTGATCCACCTGGTGAACAACCCTACATCTTTTCTATTCTTAATGACCTAGAGCAGCTTGTACAGCACCCTTCCCGTATCCCTGACTGCCTTGGAGAAAGCTCCCAACATACTTAACCTTTTTCATACAACTAATCCTTGTGTTTACACTGTTAATCTTTCCTCTCCGTTGGGCTCCTCTGATCACAGCCTAATTACTTTGACCTGTCCTATCGCTCCTGTACGGCCTGCGGACACTCCAAAGAAACGTCGACTGTTGCACTTTGGAGATGCTGATTGGGAGGCCCTCAGGTAGTACTTCTTTGATTTTCCTAGGAATAATTATTGTTTCCATGGCCGGGAACCATCTGAGTGTGCATTGAGCATTACGGAGGTTATTCTTTCATGCATGGAAGCATACATTCCCTTCTCATATCCTTTGACTAATGCAAGAAAGCCTTGGTTTAATCACGCTTGTTCTAATACTATCCGCAACAAGGAGAGGATCTATGAAAGGTACCAGAACCAACCCACCACCAAATCACATCTTGCTTATGTTTCTGCCTGGTATCGTGCTAACTCTGTTCTTCGCTCTGCTAAAAATAATTTCATCCATACTAAATGCTCTCAACTCTCCAACTCGAATTATTCCCGCTCCTTTTGGCACCTTGCCAAAATCCTTTCTAACAACTTTACCTCACCATCTTTCCCTCCTCTTTCCTATTCTGATGGCTCTGTAGCTATTTCTTCTACCAAAAAAGCAAACCTCTTTGCTCAGACTTTCTCCTGCAATTCCACGTTAGACAATTCCAGTGCTGTTCCTCCATCACTTCCCCCCTCTGTCTTCCTCATGGCAGACATTAAAATTTCTTCATCTGATGTATTTACTGCTATCACTGGCCTTAATACTAACAAGGCATTTGGGATTGAGAGAGTATCTCCTGTTGTCCTCAAGAACTGTGCTTCTGTGCTTACACCCTGCCTAGGTAAACTCATTTGCCTTTGTCTGTCAACTTGTACCTTTCCTTCTTGCTGGAAGTTTGCTCTCATTCAGCTAGTCCCAAAGAAGGGTGATCATTCCCAACCCTCTAACTATCGTCCAATTGCTTTAACATCCTGTGTCTAAAAAGTTTTCGAGTCAATTCTTAACAGAAAAAATTTAAATAATCTTTCCTATCACAACCTTCTTTCTGATCATCAGTATGGGTTCCGTCAGGGATGCTCCACTGGCGATCTTGTCAAGTATCTTTCAGACTCCAGGTCATCCTCCTTTCAGGACTTTGGCGAAAGCTTTGTCATCGAAGGCTTTCGATCGAGTCTGGCATAAATCTTTAATTTCCAAACTGCCCTCTTACGGTTTCTATCCTTCTATCTCTGCCTTCATCTCTAGCTTCCTTTCTGGTCGTTTTATAGCCGCTGTTGTAGGCGGCCATTGTTCTTCTCCTATATCTATCAACAGTGGTGTTCCTCAGGGCTCTGTCCTATCACCGACTCTCTTCCTTATATTCATCAATGACCTTCTAAGCTGTACATCTAACCCTATCCACTCGTAAGTTGATGATTCCACCCTTCACCTTTCCATTCGGTTCCCACAACGTCCATCTCAGCAGTTACTTCATCAATCAAGGGATGAGGTTATGGGAAACGTAATGTCTGACTTAGCTCGTATCTCTGACTGGGGTAAAAATAATCTTGTTGTTTTTTAATGCATGAAAAACTCAGTTTTTACACCCATCAACCTGACATAATCTTCCAAAGGAGTACCCTCTAATGTTTAATAACATCCAGCTTAAACCGCACCATCCTTGAACATGCTTGGGGTTTCATTCACTCGGGACTTATTTTGGAAAGATCATATTGCATTTCTTGTAAAATCTGCTTCTAAGAGATTAGTTGTGCTAAGCCGACTCCATACCTTCTTTACCCCTGCACAGTTGTTGACTTTATACACAGGTTCTATTCGCACCTGTGTAGAGTACAACTCTCATGTGTGGGGAGGCTCCCCACATACAGCTCTTATCAATGGGGTGGAGTCAAAGGCTTTTTGTCTCATCAACTTTCCCTCTCTTACTTGCTCCCTTCAACCTCTGTCTCTTTGCCGCACTGTTGCATCTTTATCTCTTTTGTATTGCTACTTCATTGGTCGCTGCTCCTCTGGACTGTCTGCTTGCATCCCTCCACGTCTACGACGGGCCCGTAGCACCTGTTTAGCAATAAATTCTCATCCCTTTTCTGTCCAGCTCTCTAATGCAAGAGTTAACCGTTGCTCACAGTCCTTCATTTATGCAACATGTCAACTCTGGAACTGTCTCCCTCTGTCTGCATTTCCTACTTCCTATGATCAGTCTTTCAAACACAGTGTGTCCAGGCATCTCGAAATTAACGGATATTGAATTTGGCTCATTTTTGTACTGTTTTTGTCTTTTCCTTTGAAGGAACGGCTTCCTGGCTCCTGACCTTTGGTTCCATCTTTCTAGTATTAAAAGAATGTAGTTCAAAAATTTTCACCCTTCTACATTAATGTCTTCATAAGTTTCGATCATTACTAAATGTCACTTTGGCAGTTTTTCAACTGCACGATGGTCTTTCTGCAAAAAGGTCAAAATCGTTTGAATAAAAAATAAATATAGATACAAAACGATGTGTTGCCTTATAGAGGAGACTTTTGGGATTCAGAAACAATTTTTATTTTCTCTGTAGCTCCTCCAGAAGCCGAGCAATAAAGGACCCAATTTGGAAAGTTTGCGGGTTCATGTAACCTTGACCTTGAGGTCAAGGTCATCGATCTTGTGCATGTTACATTAGGTTATGTCTACACGTCCACCAAGTTTGGTGACTCTAGCATCATTCTTTCATGGAAAAGTAGATGACATCTGGAATATCTGGGAAAATCCCAATATTTGACATAAGGCGATCTCAGACGATATTCATCCGATTAAGTTCATACTTTCAGATCTGCTCCCCGGCAAGGGGCATATGCTATAAAAACTTCAGATTTCTGGCTTAAGTGGTTTCTGAGAGAGTGTCAACAATTTGGTTTTCTATGTTCTGGATAATATCCCGAGATCCAGTTAATCGATTTCCTTTCAATTTTGCCAGATGAGGTGGCCAGTTGATAAAATTTGAAGGCTCTAGGATAAATATCCTCCAAGTAATGCCCATTTACTTTTTAAGAAACAATAATAATAATAATAATAATAATAATAAATAATGATAATAATAATAATAATAATAATAATAATAATAATAATAAAAAAAACTGACAAAAACAATAAAATTTCCCACAGGAATTTGGAAAATTTTGGTAATATGCTGAACACCGTGAAATTGTTCCAGGGCAATTTTGATAAAGAAAAGCTTCCCACAACCATTGCCTGCTAGAAGCCGAGCAAAAAGGGACCTTCAGGTCAAGGTCACTGAGCTTGTGCATGTCACATTAGGTCATCACGGTCTATAAGTCCACTAAGTTTGGTGGCTCTAGCTTCAATCCTTCATGGACAGTTATATGACATCCGGAATGTCTGGAGAAGTCCTTTTTTTTTTTTTTTTTTTTTTTTTTAAATCTCAGGTGAGGTCAAGGTCACTGATTTTGTGCAAGCCACCTTAGGTCATCACAGTCTACAAGTCCACCAAGGCTTTAGCTCTAAAATTTCATGTAAAATTAGATGACATCCAGAATACCCGGAAAAGTCCCACATATTGAGCCAAGGCTAGGTCAAGGTCACTGAGCTTGTGTATGTCACCTTAGGTCGTCACAGGCTATAAGTCCACCAAGTTTGGTGGTTCTAGCTTCATTTCTTCATGGAAAATTAGGTGACATCCTGAATATTAGTAAAATTGTCAATAATTTTTGACCCCAGGCAATCTCAGAGATTATTCAACCAATAGGAACCATATTCCTTCTGCACTGCGTTTACCTTGAGTAAAATTTCAGCTTCCACACTTAAGTGGTTCTTGAGACAGCATGGCTGACTCACTTTTCTGTGTTCCGGACAATAGCCAGAGATTCGGTTGACGGACTGCTCCCATATTTGGGCAAAAGAAGCAGATATCTGTCCGACTATGTTGATCATGTTTGAAGGCTCTAGGACAAATAGCCTTTGAAATATCGTAATTAACAAAATAGTAAAAATGATGACGAAAACAAGAAAGCTTAGCACAGGGAGGTGGGAAATTTTAATAGTAATGATGATGATGATGGTAATAATAATAATAATAATAATAATAATAATAATAATAACAACAACAGTGATGATGATGATGATGATGATGATACCGATAAGGATGCTGGAGAGGGTAAGGCCAACATTAAGCTAATGAAACACTAATTACCTCCGCCAAGGAAGTTATGGTTTCGCCCGTGTCCGTTTGTTTGTTGATTGGTTGGTTGGTTTGTGAGCAAGATTACAAAAAACTACTGGACGAATTTCCACGAAACTTGGTAGAAGAATAGGCCTTGGCCCAGAATAGATTCCAATAAATTTTGGTGTGGATCCGGATAAAGGTGCTGATCCGTTTTTTTTCTTTCTTTCTTTAACATTGCAAGATAGGGAGTTTTTCAACATTTTCGTAAATTTTTCAGTGAATATTGCATGGCTCTTGACTGAATTAAAAGGAACTGCATGTTGGGCCTTGGCGGAGGTATGCGCTCTACTGAGTGCCATTCTAGTTTATTATGTGAACAATCACCCCCAGCTAAGGAAACCCAGTGAAAGTTTTAGTTTCATTTATAATCTCCCCAGGTTCTACATTTCTGCGTTTACCTGTCAGCACACATTCCTTCACCACACCCTGACACCTACACTGACACCCCTCTTCTCTCCCTTTCACTTCAAATAACTTCGAAACCCATACACTGGAGTTCGGTTTCTCACCCTGGGGAGAGAGAGAGAACTGGCAGTGCTAAGTGGTAAACTAGGGAGTGGAGCCAACTGTAACACATCAAAAGGCAAAAGGTGGTTTTCGGGAGGGTCGATTTTTTTCCCATTTGTGAGAACAGAGAAAATTTGCAAAGGTGTAGGGTTTAACAAGGGTTCTGGATTCATACGTCGGTGGCCGTACAGTTTGAAGATAATCAGTGATAATGAAGACCATTATTTAGTACTGTACTGTCTCTCACTACTGGTATTATTTTAGCATGCATGTTACTGTACAGTCCACAATCTGTTGTGACATAATCACACTACTTTTATTAGCTTGTCACTTCTCATTACTATTTCAGTTTTGCATAATTCGTTTTCTTATCACTGAGTTAGTAATGTTAGAATCTCCTGGTAGGTTATAAGTACATCTGTGTCCATATTTGTAAAGAAGCAGTTTTAATGTTCCACAGAACAGTC
Organism: Coenobita brevimanus; assembly: GCF_032717465.1. Lineage (NCBI taxonomy): Eukaryota > Metazoa > Arthropoda > Malacostraca > Decapoda > Coenobitidae > Coenobita > Coenobita brevimanus. The sequence continues at coordinate 7,873,692 of NC_137034.1, forward strand.
CTGAGGAATGCAGTGTGTGCTACGTACCTTATGAAGTGAGTGAGCGTCGGCCACGCACTCTCCCATGCGGTCATACCTACTGCTCACCTTGCCTCTCACAGATGATCAGAGCCAACCAGCTGTCCTGCCCTGAATGCCGCGCCTACCATGCTGCCATCTCAGTGGATCAGTTCCCTATCAACTAGGTTTTGGAGACTGTGCTTCAACAGCTTAAGAATGTAGAGCTGGCAAAGGAAGTGGTAGTAAAAAAAAAAAAGAAGCCAGTCAAAGCACAGCTGCGAGATCAAATAACAGTAAGTTACCCACTACTGTCTCCCGTCATTGCACCTCCATCACTAATTTCATGAACTGACATTGTCTATGAGTAACAACGTCCACACGTAATAACATGTCAATACAGTCCACAGGTAATATTTTGCTGGCACTAAAAAAAAAAAAGAAAAAAGTATTTGATTGATCTGTTCAGCTGAGATGTATGGAGCAAGTATGGTGTGTTTGTTTCGCGGCTGCTGATTGGCCGCCAATGATGTCATTGAAGTAAATGCAGGCATGTTTTGTAGTGCAACATGCGGACGTAGGTATACACCGTGAGTGGCTATTAAAGTGCAACATGTGGACGTACAGTAGGTGTACAGTGATAAGAAAAATTATCTTTACCTCCAGGAATGTTCGATGCGAAACGAACGTTAGCTGGGCTATGTGGGCGGGTCCTTGCTATTCGCCCCTCCCCTATCCAGTGTTGCCATACCACAGTCCCATTACAAGAGTTGGAATAATGAGCAAGAATGAGCCATATGGCGAGGAAATATATAGGACGTGTTTGCGTTACCCTGAGCGCCCCGTTGGTGATTAATAATGAAACTCAGGACGTTTATTATATTCCTACTATTCAACACCTATTATCTATTCTATAGAATACAACAAATAAATTATTTTGAAGTGTATTAAATCTATGGCCATCGACTGTTTTTTTATGATAGTGTAGGAGGGGTGCACGAGTTCATTTGTTTGCTTTAGATGGATGGCTAAATGCTTCAGATGGATGCTTCAGTTAGTGGCATCCTTAAGTCGATATCTATAGGCTGTTCTGGAAGCAGTGGGTGGGTATACAAAATATTAAACCAATGAGACTGAACACGTATTATTATTTTCTTTTTACCCAACATTTATTATATGTAGAAAGTAATACAAATCATTATTACATTGATATTTAGTAACTTGGCTTGTATTGGCTGAAATACTATCATACGTCTGGCATGGGTGTTCATACTCTTTGCTCGTCTGCATGTGTGTTGCCGACTCTACACCATTTTTTTTTTATTTTAATGATTTCCGTGCCAGATAATAAAACGTATTGTCTCTATGCACAGAGGCCAAACGATCAAATTAGCTCTTATTACCTCTAGCACAAATTGAAGTATCTGTGTCTCACATAACAAACATTGACGGGTTTGCGGTACAAACTTTCCCGTCCCTTCCTTCCACAACTCTTCGTCGTTGTGTCACGGTGCATAGCTCTGAAGTGTAACGATAGTTTTTCTTATGGTTGTACACCACGGGTGGATGTAATGCAACATGCGGACGTGGGTGTACACCATGGGTGGATAATTTGCTTCAAACATCACGCATCATTTTATAAAACTTTATAATGAAGTTCAATTTTCTTTGATAATAAAGTTTTAAAGCTAATTTTGACCTCTTCACTTTCGGAAATTATTCTGTATTTAATGTGGCTGCTTGTATTAAAGGAAATTAAAAAATATAAATATATATTTGTTACCCCTGGCGGTAGGGGGTTTTTCAAGAATACTCCCCCAGTATCCCTGCTTGTCGTAAAAGGCGACTAAAAGGGTTGGCGGAGGGTTAGTGCCCCTCCCCAGAAAACAACTAACTAAAAAAACAAACAATAAGCCTCGGACAAAGGACTGACCAAACGATGACGACCAAGGACCGGACAAAGGACATGGTAATTGGAACTTGGAATGTAAGGGGGGCGAATGATGAGGTGAAAGAGAGAGAGATTGTCCAGGTGCTTGAGGGTGCGAAAGTGGATGTATCTGGAATAACTGAAACAAAATGGAGAGGCGAAAGTGTGAGAGAATGAGAGTATGGATGGGGTATATGTGCAGGAGTAGGTGAGAATGAGAGGGCGAAGGAAGGAGTATGTATAGTTGTGAGTAAAAGATGGAAGAGGAGCATAAGACAGTATGGATCAGTTGGGTCAAGGATTGTGTGGGTAAAGTTGAAAGTTGGAATACAAATGTGGGCGATTGTGTGTGTGTATGCACCAACGCAAGATCGTGCAAGAAGAGTGAGAGAAGAGTTCTGGACAAATGTAGAAATGTGCATGGAAAAGTTTGGAAGGAATGAGAGAGTGTTTTTGATTGGTGATATGAATGGTAAAGTTGGGAATGTGAAGGTGGATGGAACAATTGGTGAGTGGGGTGTGCCTGCTGAGATAGATGAGAATGGGAGTGCGTTAGTGGACATTTGTGCTGGGAGGGGGTTGGTGATAACCAATGCCCTCTTCAGGCATAAAATGATCCACAGGTATACATGGCGAGTGATGAGAAGGGTGGGTGGTGAACTGAATGAAAGGAAGGCAATGATTGATTATGTGTGTGTGGATGAAAGGATGCGAAAATGTGTAAAGGATGCAAGAGTGTATAGAGGTTGGGGGAGTGGACTTTCTGACCACTACTTGGTGGTGGCCAGAATTAGAGTTCAAGTAAGATGGAGGAATAGAAGAAGGGAAAGACGAGAGGAAGGAGTAGTTGCAAGGAGAGTGGAAAGGTTACAAGAGGATGAGAAAAAGCCAGAGTATAAGAGAGAAGTGGAGGAACGATTGGGCAAATATGAATTGGAGCAGATGGGAGACGCTGAAGGTGTGTGTAAGATATTTACAGAAGAAATATGTGCAGCATGTGATGTGGTGTGTGGAAGGAAGAGAAGACGGAGGGGGGTGCAAGGAACAGCGTGGTGGACTGAAGAGGTGAAACAGGCTGTGGCACAAAAGAAGAAAGCATACAATGAATGGATGAGAAATAGGGGCGTGGAAGAAGTTGAGAGGCGAAAGAGGGAGTTATATGTAGAAAGAAAGAGAGAGGTGAAAAGATTAGTAAGAGAGAATAAGAAGAGAGTGGATGAGGAATTTGGAAGGAATTTGAGTGTAAAGTGGAGGGACTGTAAGAAAATGTTCTGGAGAGAGGTGAAAAGAGTAAGACAGGGTGGAGGTGAAGTTAGCAGGGGAGTGAAAGATAAAAATGGTAGATTACTAGTGGAGAAGGGAGAAAAAGTGAGCAGATGGAGAGAACACTTTAAGGAATTGTTGAACGTAGAGGATGGAAGTAATGCGAGTATAAGTGGCTGGGGAATGGCTGGGAGAAGGAGGGAGGTGAGAAGACAAGAAGAAATCAGTAGGATAGAAGTTGTGGAAGCAATGAAGAAAGTTAAATCGGGGAAAGTCCCAGGAATTGATGGAGTGTGTGGTGAAATGCTGAAGCATGGGGGAGATATAGTAGTAGAATGGATGTGGAAGATGTGCAGATTGGCCTGGGAGGAAGTTAGAGTCCCGGAGGATTTGAAGTCAGGTATAATTATTCCCTTGTACAAAGGAAAAGGGGAAAAAGAAGTGTGTGGTAATCATAGGGGCATTTGTCTTCTTAGTATAATAGGAAAAGTGTATGGTAGGATACTTATTGACAGAGTTAGAGAAAGAACATTAGTTGGAGAAGAACACGGAGGCTTTAGGAAGGGAAGAGGTTGTGTAGATCAGATATTCATTCTTATATCTTTGGTGGAAAAGTTTCTAGAGAAGGGAAAGAAGTTGTATGTGGCTTTCATGGATTTGGAGAAAGCATATGACAGGGTGGATAGACAAGGATTGTGGAAAGTGTTAAGAATATATGGAGTAGATGGGAAGTTGTTGAATGCTGTGAAGAGTATGTACGATGGTGCAAAGGCTGCAGTGCGTGTGGATGGTGAACTAAGTGAATTTTTTCTCTTTGAAAGTTGGTTTGAAACAGGGATGTGTCATGTCTCCATGGTTGTTCAATCTGTACATGGATGGGGTAATAAAAGAGGTACAAGGTAGGGTAGTGGATGTTGGAGTGTCCCTAGTGAGAGAGGATAGTGTTTGGAAACTCCCTGTACTGTTGTTTGCAGATGATACTGTGTTGTTGAGTGAAGACGAAGGGGAGCTGCAAGGCTTGGTGGATGAGTTTGAGAGAGTGTGTAAGAAACGGAATCTAAAGGTGAATGTAGGGAAGAGATGGTCTTTGAGAGAGGTGAAGTTAGTGAATGTACAGCGAGGTTCGATGGTGAGGAATTGGAAAATAAGAGCACGTTTAAGTACTTGGGTAGTGTGATGAGTAAGGATGGAGGTTTGGAGGGTGAAGTGCTTGAAAGGGTACAGCAGGGAAGAAAGGCTGCTGGTTCTTTGAAAGCAGTGATAAGAAACAGGGAAGTGAGCATGGAAGTGAAAAAGTTACTACATGACAGTATTGTGATACCAACTCTAACGTACGGAAGTCAAGCTTGGACATTGTTAGAAGGACACAAGTCAAGAGTGAGAGCAGTGGAAATGAGTTATTTAAGAGGAGCCTGTGGAGTCTCATGGAGAGACAGGCTGACGAATGAGGATATAAAGGAGCGTTGTGGTGTTGATGTGGATGTGATAGGAAGCGTTATGAGGAACACACTGAGGTGGTTTGGCCATGTGGAGAGGATGGAGGGTGAAAGACTGACGAAGAGAGTGTATGTGAGTGAGGTGGAGGGGGGAAGAGGGAGGGGGAGGCCGAGGATGAGATGGAGGGATGGGGTGGAGAGCTATATGAGAGAGGGGGGTGTGAGTTGGGAGCAGGGCAGTGAAATGGCGGGGGACAGGGCGACTTGGAGGTGATTTGTTTGTGGCCACTCCAAACGGGATTGAGGCGTCTGGCAATAGATAGATATATAGATAGAAAATAAGAGGTGTACATTCAAATTATCGGCGGCCAATCAGCAGCCGCGATTCAATCACACACTTCTCGCCCAATACATCTCAGCTGCACAGGTCAATCAAACAGGGTATACTCACAATGGTAAAGTACTGGACCTGTCCACAGGTGCTAAAGTACAGTACTGTCAGTGTCTTGAGATACTGATTTACTATTGTTGGCCACAGTGAAAATTATTCCCACTTTCTACAGGCATTATGGTTTGGTGCTGTCAAATGATAATAATATACTGACACTGTCTATAGCCAGTAATGTACTAACAGTGTCCACACAATAATTAATGTAATGGCTTTGTCCACAGGTTGAAGAACTCCTCAGAATGAGTCAGCCCATTAGGAGGCTGGTGGAGGCTGGTCGTGTTTTTGCCATCCAAAAGAAACAAGATTATCTTTGCTCTTCCAGGATTACCCTTGAAAATGGTCAGATTTATCTGCCCTGCCTAAAGAATGAATCCCCACCTACCCATGCCCGGACAGTACTGGTAAACTCCACCCTTTCACTTGTACCCTCAAATGTGTCATCTGTTAATTTCTTATTCCAGATCAGCATCATATACGAGGGATTTTTATCTTGCTTGTTTCATGCAGCTCACGTTCATTTCTACTGTATGCAATCGAATGTTTCATATGCAATCAAACTAGTTATTCTCTCCCTCATGACATATCTCATAAAACAGAACATCAGTTTACCACGAGGCTGGCCAGGAGTATTCACCTTAAAATGCATTCGCACTCAATCGTAGTGTTGCTTAGTCGATCAGTGTTGGAGCATGATTTTGAAACATGACAACGATGCCTTGCTCAGACAGTGATCGTGTAGATGGCAACACTGATCATCTTCATGATCACTACTTGGAAACCATGCTCCAACACTGGTCGAGTAAAAGAGCCCTTATGAACAGAGAATACTGTAGCATTTATTGCTTCCTTCTGGAACTGATAATGTATTAGCATTGTACCACGCATACCCCTTCTGCGCATGGAACTTCATTAGAGTTGCGATATCAGCCGTCCCTCACGTTAGCATCTGAGCCAGGGGAAAAGCTAACAACAATCAGAACGTTCCCCACCGAGAGCAGTGGTATGTCTTATGAGACAGAAACCGCACTAGGCATACATTTCAAATAAATATGGAGTTATGAAGGAATGACCAACTGAAAATGAAATAAGACATAAATATTTATACTTTTGCCTGCAGCAGCATTTTGTTACAGAGGGTAAATAGCCCACAGTGCAAAAGAAATGAAAAATAGTATGGTTCACTGGTACATTCTTTGGCTCTGCCTCTCCGTTCACTCGGTTGTGTTCAAATCTTTTTCACTCATTTTGACATCGACACAATGACACTGATCCTGAACCATTATTTTGGAAAACTGTACGCAGACACTCAAGGTTTACAAAGAGAATTACTAGAAAACAGATTATCACAGAAGAGACATTGGTAATACCACTTAGAATCCTCAGTGATTTTATGGTTTATCTTAAACCGTGCAAAAAAAAATGGATACTCCATCCCATAATGGGGAGAGTCCGGAGAGAGAAGAGTAGCACGGTAGCAGTTGATATGATCTGTGTAGGATAAGACGCTAGTAAAGAATGGATATAATGTTTGAAGTGCCCACCCCAATGGAGGGCCCAGGGAGGGGTGTCACAACAACCCACCCCAGGAAGGACGCACTGCCACACACCCATCCCAGGTGGAGACAATGGGGAGGAGCATGGGGAGAGCGCACGGCCCGGGCGAGACGGGCCTAGGTTCCCCAAAACCCTGTGCCCCTCTTCCCTTCAACATGGCCACCAGCAGGAACACAGTCCCGGCAGACTACATCAAAGCTGGGCCAGCCGCCAGGATCGGGGTGGGACTTGTCCTAGTACAGTCCCAAGTAGCACTGCGGTGACAGCCACTGTACGCACCGGGAAGGAAGTGATGACCACTGTACGCACTTCCACTGCAGCTGCTCCTGGGAGCAGCATGATGGTAATGGCCACTGTACGCACCAGCAAGGGAGTGACAGCCACTGTATGCACTCCGACTGCAAACCCAGAGAAAGGCAGGCCCACGGTGATGGCCACTGTGTGCACTGGGAAGGAAGGGACAGCCACAGTACACCCTTTGTCTGCCACCCTCCTTAGGGAGCAGCACCGCAGTGACGGTCACTGTACCTACCAGGAAGGAAGAGATGGCCACTGTCCTCTCTTCGGCTGTTGTTTCTAGGGCCTGTGGAACCGCAGTGACGGCCACTGTATGCACCGGGAAGGAAGGGACGGTCACTGTACGCCCTTTGTCCACTGCCCTTGAGACTACCCCCTTGGAGGAAGTCCCTGGCTCGGCCCACCACCCATCCAGTGGCCAAGTGGGATGCCTTTCTCTCTCTCCCCACAGGTGCGTCCCCCCCCCCCCAGAGGAGTTGCAGTTATAGGAGCTGTGGTAAGGGTCCATCACGAGCCTGGGGATCCGTGCCCTACAGCCAGCCCCTGGAAGACGCCCTCCACTGATGGACTCCACAAAGAAGGGATGCCACAGGCAGCTCCTGGTGGCAGCTCAACTGTGCAGAGACCGCAGCCCCTAGATGCCCAGGGACACCCTTAGGACTCTGGGGTGTGACCTCCCCAGCCCCACCAGCAGGCAGGCCTCCTCCAGGAGCAGGAGGAGGCATGCCTGCTAGCCCAGTTCAGCCCCAGTCCAGAGGGCTGCTTTCTCTGTCAAGGCCCCACCAGGGAAGGGCCTCTCTCCACGCCGACCAGCAGCCTTGTCCAGATGACGTCGCCTCCAGCAGCAGTTCTGTGCCTCCTGCAGGAAGGCACACCTGACAAGCTACCTCCCATGTCTGGGTGCCTCCTATAAGCAGCCCAGACCCACAACAGCCTGGGTCAGAGTCTATTTGGATAAGTGTCCCCCTTAACCTGTCTGTGTATACTATTGTCATTGTACTGTACTGATTGTAACTAAGGTATTATACATGTAAGGACTGTCATCTGGGTTTTTATGCCCTGTTTCTCTTGTTGTGTGTTCTAGTTCCAGTCTCAAAAGTGAACCCCGGCTCAGTAGCTAGTGTTCTAAGGACGAGAGGTCGACCAAAGAACACCTATCATAAGAATGTTTATTTCTACCTGCAGTTTTTTCGTAACATTAGAATGAAAAAGCCGGAATAAATGTGTAGCTCACTTTCTATAGTCACGGCTTGCAACTCTGAGGTTGTTATTATCGTGCCCTGGCAACCTACCATTCAAAAGTGCATCTGATTTCGTGTATGAGACGCATGTAATTCCTGTATAGTATGTTCATATATAATAATATTCATGTTAAATTCGTGCAAAATAAAATGATTCGTGTATAATATGATTCGAAATTGGAGGCACTTTTGAATGGTAGGTTGCCAGGGTACGATAATGACAACCTGAGTCATGCGTCGCGAATATCTATCTATCTATAAACCTAGGCTGCTTCCCCCAAGGAAAGGGAGGTAGCCGAGACAGGACGACACACTCCCCATTTACTCATCCATTCAAACACATTCATTCGCATTTTAGCCCCAAAGGGGAGAACGGACAGCTCCTCACCGCACCACACCGCACAAGGGTCAACTGCACACTGCAATCAGTGACATCAGCAGCAGGGCCTGACAGCAGAACTGGTTTACCCCTGCCACATCATAACAGACCCATCCCCTTACCCACACCTGACCTGACTAGCTGATCAGACCAAATGCGGGAGAATATCCCCTCAGGGCTGCGTCATCACTTATTCATTCACAATTTCTCTCCATTTATTTCTGTCATGCACAGCCACTCTTCCTTGCTCAACAGACATTCCTCTCACATCCAGTGCTCTCTTCACACTGTCCATCCATCCTATTCGTGGTCTTCCTCTCAGCCTTACACCTCTCACATCAGATCTAGTTATCTTTTTCACCAATCGCTCATTATCCATTCTTTCCATATGCCCAAACCATCGCAACACCCTCTGCTCAACTCTACCAACCATCTCCTGAACAACTCCAGTTCTCCTTCTCACTTCATAATTTTGCACTCGATCCATACGCGTCACTCCACACATACTCCTCAGACACCTCATCTCCATTACATTCAAACTTTTCCTCTCTGCTACACCTATATTCCATGTTTCAGCCCCATATAATGCAGTCGGTACCACAACACCCTCATACAGCCTTCTCTTTACATCCATTCTAAGCGAACGACATCTAAACACTTTTTTCATTCCTCCCAGCACCTTTCCTACTTCATTTATTCTAAACTTCACTTCTGCATCTATTCTTCCATCCACAGCAACATGTGACCCTAGATATTTAAAACACTCTACCTCCTCAAGCAACTCGCCATTCAAAACTATATTCATCCCCCTACCATCTACCAACCTCGTACACTTCATCACTTTACTCTTATTCTCATATACTTTCAATTTCCTCCTTTCACACACCCTTCCAAACTCCTCTACCAACTGTTTCAATCTCTCTGAATCAGCCACCAGTGCAGTATCATCTGCAAACAGCAGCTGCTTCAGATTCCACTCTCCACCATCAACATTCACCAGACTCAGACCTCCACCTAAAACTCTTGCATTCATCTCCCTTACAACACCATCCATGTAAATATTAAACAACCAAGGCGACATCACACATCCCTGTCGCAGCCCCACTCTCACAGGAAACCAGTCACTCACAGCATTTCCCACTCTTACACACGCTCTGCTATTTACATAAAAACTTTTCACCCCTTTTAACCCACCCCGTCGCGTCGACGTATGGGTACGTTGCAACGATTTGCATTTGCCAGTCCCGGCGACGTACCGGTACGTCGTGCAATTGCAAGGTCCCTAATTTGCACAATTTTCAAATTTCGCTTGTGATTTTTCCTATGTATACACGGGACACCTTCCTCTGTTCCTCTACAAGATGCCAAGCAGGGACAATGCCTTACACCGCATAACCTCTCCCCTCCCCCCTTCATGCCATCGTCTCGGCAATTCATTTGTTACCAGTGACCTGGCCAATAACGACATTCAGGGCCAGAGTGATTCCCCAATCGATGACAATGTGGAGAACAAGGTTTACATAGCATTAGAGGAAGAAACAGTCAGAAATGATGATCAGGTAATGTGGGAAAAAAAGTCATGAATGGTGATTAGTTAGTGAGTGAAATAATGCTTATAATGCCTATATTAGTGCTTAAAAACCAATATACTCTCATACTACATATAAATTCGTACCAAGTAAATAAATAAATACCGTTTATGAGTGGATAAAATATTTACCCTCCCATTGAACTCGTTTTCTATGGTGCCAGCATGTTAGAAAACTCAGTCAGGGAAGGAGGAACTCCTACCTGGATTGAGTATTTTAAACCTCAGGTGAGCGATTTCTCTATGAATTTTCGATGTTTCTCACCAAAAGTGGAGGTTTTAGCCAAAAGAAATTTTTTTGAAAATACCTCGGGACTGGGGGATGTCGGAGGTGCGGAAAACCTCAGGACGTGACGGGTTAATAACCTACCATGAAGTCCATACAATCTTAAAACAGTCCACAAAGCCTCCCTATCAATTCTATCATACGCTTTCTCTAAATCCATAAATGCCCAAAACACATCCTTGCTTTTATACTTTTCACACACTTGTCTCACAGCAAACACCTGATCGACGCATCCCCTCCCTCTCCTAAAGCCACACTGCTCATCACCAATCACTCCCTCTGTACCCTCTCTAACTCTCATAATTAACACTCTACCATACACCTTACCTACAACACTCAACAGACTTATACCCCTAAAGCTAGTACATTCATACTTATCACTCTTGCATTTATACAACAGGACCACACAAGCACTTGTCCAGTCAATTGGCACCATACCTTTCACAAACCACACATTCAACACTCTTACTAACCAGTCAACAATAGTCACTCCACCACCCTTCAGGCATTCCACAGCACACCCATCCATACCTGCAGCTTTCCCTGTTTTCATCTCCTTTACTGCCTTCTCCACTTCCTCCTTCGTGATCAAAGAATCATTCAACTCTCCCAACACATTTACTCCTTGCACCCTTCCATCCGCCACAATCTCAGCCACCCTTTCCTCTTCTACATTTAACAATCTTTCAAAATACTCTCCCCACCTCTTCCTTACTGCATCCATCTCAATTAACATCCTTCCATCCTCTGCTTTTACTCGTTCTTCCTTCCCAGACTCTCCCTTTCGCACCCTTTTCACCTCCTTCCAAAACATTTTCTTATTCTGTTGAAAATTCTCTGTCAGCCGCCTATCCCACCTCTCATCTGCTGCCACTTTAGCATCACACACAGCCCTTCTCATCCTATTCCTCTTTCCCTTATATCTTTCATATGACAACTCATCCTTCCTCTGCAGCCACACTTCATATGCATGTCTCTTCTCAGCCACAGCCATACTTACTTCCTCGCACCACCATTCACTTCCTTTTCTTACACCACCACCCACACGTCTCACACCACACACCTCTTCTGCATGCCCCACCACAGCACTCTTAAACAACTGCCATTCCTCCTCCACACTGCCATTTTCCCGATCTTTCACTGTGTTCCACTCATCTTTCAATTTCTCCTGATACTCTATCTTTTTCTCTCTTTTATCCAGCTCACTCACTTTCAAAACTTCCCTGCCACACCTAACCCTCCTAGCTCTCACCCATCTTTTACTTACTCTTAACTTTCCCTCCACTAGGTAGTGGTCAGACATACCTAAACCCTCCCCTCTCAGAACTCTCACATCCAACAATCTTCCTATTACATTCCTAGACACAACCACATAGTCCATCAAAGCTCTATCAACAACCCTTCCATCCTTGTATCTCACCTATGTATACTTATAGATATCTTTCTTCTCAAACAAAGTATTTCCAATCACCATCTCTCGCACAACACACATCGCTATCATTCGTTCCCAATTTTCATTTCTTCCAGGCACACCATGCATACCAACCACACCTTCAACTGCTACATTTCCCATTCTAGCATTCAGATCTCCCATCATTACCACATTCACATTCGTTCCAAAACTCTGCAGACACTCATCAACATAATTCCAGAATGACTCCCTCTCTTCTTCATCCCTTTCACTACCAGGCCCATATGCACTCACAAACACCCACAACTCACGTTCAAATTTCGCTTTCACCCACTTCAGTCTCGATGACACCTCCTTCCATTCAATCACACACTGCTGTACTTCCAGACTCACTAATAAGGCCACACCTTCTCTTGCCCTTCCTCAATCAACACCTGACAATCTTCCATCCACACTTCCAAACATAGCCTCACCCTTTGAGTCTGATAAAGTTGTACTTTTTTGTTTTACGTACAAGCCCTTTGTCACGGGGGGATGTAAATTTCAGAATGGAATGCCAATATTACTCGAAAGTAAAGACAAGGAATTGACTTGTGAAATGAAGTAGAAAGTTTTACTTTATTCTAGCTTACTTCGCCGATTCTCTAAGGACAGGAATTTTATAAACTTTCCCAACAGTACACAACAAAGATTATCTACTCACGAATGCTGTATCATTAATACTGTTAGCCTCTGAGAAAGTGTGATCTTTACCCCCTGACAATCAATAATTAATAATAATAATAATGAACAAGTTCTTGCTGGTGCTTAACACCTGGCTGGCACAATGGATTTAAGTTTTAAAACAAGAATTGGCCTAAATACCAGTTGTGATTAATATAAGAAGTTTGTGCAAACTAGGAACAGCAAACTAAAGTATGCACAAAGTGGAGAAATGAAGCACCATTAATACATTACATTAATCCCTTAACTGAGGAGATGTCGGAAGCGCTCTGTGCCTGTCCCATAGAGATAATCGTGCTCCGACTAACTTTTAAAAAATATTTGCCAATAATCAGTTATTAGTCCTAGCATATTATTAAATATGCATATGGCACATACCTTCAGCTTTCTCCTGGGATGTTTGTTGAGCCTTTGTCTTGTGGAGACTTCTGAAGCTGGGTAACGAAGTCCCCACTTTACACTTCCTGACACCCCGTAATATGATTGCCCCTGCCTGATATTATCACTAGAAACACTATTCTATGAATTTCAAGAAGTTTGGAATCCATACTCCAAAAAAAAAAAAACACCATGGAAGCAATGTAAATTACGAGCGCGTACGAGCTTTCCACCCGCGCTCGTTCCCCACTAGTATTCTGAGGCGGTGCTGTCATTTATTATTTACAAACACACTCACACTTTATATTCCTAGTACTTTATTACACTTACTCATATATACAATATTTATCCATAAGTTTCCTTCACTACTAGTAGTTTATTTTCACTCTAGGCATTCACTTTCTCATTCAGCAAACTAGCATAGAGAGTGAAGCTTTCACTTTCACTCTGATTACTCTAAATATTTATACTCATACTCTTATATTAGTAATTATTTACATTTCTATTTACATTTTTTATTTACATTATTTATATTTTTATTTTATTTACACTATGTTATGCACTGTCACTTGCAGTAACTAAGGGTTCCTTTCCCATGGAGCCAGGACAAACTTTGGACACTGAAGTACTCATACTGGGAGTTTCTGTCACCATTTCCTCCACTGGCTCATAACACGATTCACCAGAAAGATCGTAGTCACTGTCCATCATTATCGTGGATAAATTAGCCAGTTCACGTTCCACAGCAGAGTCACTTAGTCCTTTACCCCTGCCCACACGAGGTTTTGTAGGGGTAGAGGTCACAGGGACCTTTGCAGTGGGCTCAGAAGTGGCGGAAATGGAGGGGCACGAATCCGACATGGTTTCACCTCGAAAGACGACAGTAAACTGAATGATGTGGCATATTATGGGCAGGGAAGGGTTGACAACGTCAGCGTGGTGACAGCTGCTAATTTATATGCTGTGAAATGATTGGCAGGAAATCTAGACTATACATGATAAATATCACTTAGGCTTCTCCCTTTCTTTCTTATTTATATTTCTATTATGAGAACAGGTCATACGGCATATTTCAAGGGTAAATAAACAAGGAATATTAGTGAACGAGTGCATGTGGGGTGTTCCCAGGTGATAATTAGCCCATTCCAAGTGTATGGCAGTATCAATTACCTTTTATCTTTTTTATATATATTATTTTGTATAAGAGTAGGGCACATTTCATCGATGAAATGAGTGGAAAAATCCGAGCAGGATTTGTGTAGTGCAGCGCAGCTGGGCAGGCGGGAGGAGAGGGTAATGGAGGGGAGGTAAGGAGGGGAGTCAAGGACAAGGGAAAAATGGCTAAACTATCAACAATGGATGGGAGTACAGATGACGTATATGGGCAGGGAAGGGTTGACAATGTCAGCGTGGTGACAGCTGCTAATTTATATGCTGTGAAATGATTTGCAGGAAATCTAAACAATACATATTAAATTAGGTAGTTCCAGGTGAATGTAAATATCACTTAGGCTTCTCTCTTCCTTTCTTATATATATTTTTATTATGTGAATAGGTCATATGGCATATTTCAAGGGGAAATAAACAGGGAAAATTAGCAAACGAGTGCATGTGGGGTGATGCCAGGTGATAATTAGCCTATTCCAGGTGTATGGCAGTATCAATTACCTTTTCTCTTTTTTTTATATATTATATTGTACAAGAATAGGGCATAGGGCACATTTCAATGGATGAAATGAGCGGAAAAATCCAGGCAGGATTTGCGTAGCGCGGCGCAGCTGGGCAAGCCGGAGGATAGGGTAATGGAGGGGAGGTAAAGAGGGGAGTCAAGGACAGGGGAAAAATGGCTAAATTGTCAACAGTGGATGGGAGTACAGATGACATTAGCAGCGCTGACTATAGCTGGACACTGGCAGTACTGACAGATGATACAAGCCACCACTTGAAAGCCTGGGTGAATTCAAAATAACACAGAATCACAAAAGTGACATCCCGCGGTATGATCTCTTGCACCCGAGCATCACAAAAGTGACACCCTGCGGTTAAGGGGTTAAGCTCAAAGAAAAGAACTGTAAATTTATTAATTACAAAGAAATAAATTTACATTACACGAATCTCAAAATGAATTCAAAGGGGGAATTCACTATCACAGGGGGACTAATGAATTCAAATAACAAAGGAGATACACTCACTCACTCATTCAAAAGCAAATCAGTTTTAAGGCTAAGAAAACGAATGAAAATACTGGTCAGTGGAGGGAACGGAGCTGAAGCTATGAAAGACTGGACATCTGTCTGTTGAACACCAGGTGCTGCTATTCGCTGCTTGTCCGCTATGCCGATCACTGTAGATGGAGCGATCCGGAAATCGCTGTACAAAGGAGACACTGCTCTCTATGCTGGGCACAAACGACCCTACTCTTGTGGTGGTTTGAAGTTGACTGACTGAAGTAAGCAAGCTGGAGCACAAAGCATGAGAGATGAGAGTGGCTCAACTTAATGATCGAGAGGCAATGTCAAAACGACAACTACACGAAAATTTTCGCAGTGAAATGCACTGTCTATACAGAAAGAGTCACTTATGAATCAGTGACAAGGGTTATGAAAATCATTACAATCTGAGTACAAAAGTGAGGCAGTTATGGTCTGAGCAATATTTTATGCATTTCAATGAAATTCAGACGTTCCCTTATATGATATTAATACAGTGTCACAAATCAATTCGTGACATTACACCCCATCAAAATGAAATTTTTCTTAGAAAATTTAACAGTAGGTGATATTTATATCCTAACTCAGTTGCACCAGATTCACACTGTTGTGTGTGTACTATCCTGCTACAGGAGAAAATCACTGTCACCAATGACCTTAAAAACTTCGTTTTTATGGTAATAGAAGCAAGCTTGAGGAAAAAAAAACTCTATGACGATCGTGAAAAATCCTGTACTCAGGTCAAACTGAGCGAAAAGTTCGCTACATTTACATTAACAACTAATTGTTATTGAACGTGGTGTATGTAACACACGGTGTAGTTGTGACAGTTGCAGTGTAACTATACCTATGTGTAAAATAGTAATTAGAGACGATGAGGCACAAGAGAAGAGGTGGCAGCATGCGGCAGAGTCAATCAGCTGATCTGCACGGGAAAACTGCTACTCCCGCCAACAGTACCTGTGAAATCAATGAAGGTGAAGCATCAAAAGTGTCAGTGCGACAAACAATTTTTATTAAATTACACTTTCTCTACCTAGTAGTCAGTACATATGCTACAAAAAGTACGCCTTAGCCGAAATTTCAAGTGACAGCCAAAGCTTTGTACATTCGAGGTCACCATTATTTTCTTATTGGATACATTATTAACCATGAAACTTAGTCCCAGGACAGAATCTCAAAGGACCAACCTTGTAGTTTATTGGTTAAACCTACATTATTATTAACCAGGAAGCGTGCTAGTCCTTGAATTGCTCAGATCTCTCAGAACTGGCAGTTTACTGGTTAAACCTAACTCTACACTTACAATTAATATCGGCAAGCTAAGAATTCCTACAGAATATCAGGCAAGTCACATTTTAACACCCAATGTGGTGTGAACTCTCACGTGGATAATATGCATTCTCTGAGAATCCTCAGAGAGGCCCACAGCTCGAGACACCACAAGGTAATTCAGACACAGCCTCAGATTACCTCTGCGGGGGTCTCGAACTTTCCCCTTAACCTACAGTACATATGTATGTACAGGCCCTGGACATAAAGTGTTCTGTGGGGCCAACGGGCGAGACATCAGGTCTACACCCACATCACCACAGCCCTCTCTCTCAACTGATTCAGAGATTGTGGGTGTGGATTCAAATGACACAGGAAGGACATGTCCCTGATTTGTGGTATGTCGACACACATTGCAGGAACGCACAAGCCTATCTATTTCCTGTCCCATTCCTGGCAAGAAAAAGTCAGCACGGATACGGCCCTGGGTTTTCCTTTTGCCCATGTGACCTCATGAGGCTGAACAATGACCCCATTCTAACACTGCTCGGCAATACTTAGCGAGAACGACAAACTGCTGTCAATCCTTGCCTGGGGTGTTCGTGACTCACGGTACAGCCATCCTTGTTTATGAAGGAACCTGACTTGACCTCCCTGTGAATACTTAACCCTCCTCAGGTAGACCTCTGTCCACCCTTTTGCCTCAGGTAGACCTGGGTCTACCAGACCCAGGTCAGAAACAACATCAGAAAACACACTTTTGTTTTATTTATGACAGATCCAAACATGGTATGACATTCTTCAATGTATATGTAATACAGCCATGTAAATAATCTAAATTTTTTAATTCATTATATATTTTTACCTATTTAAAAAAAAATAAAAAGTCCTTTTTTAAATATTCAGGGAAAACATGAAAACAACATCTGATTGTAACTTTGTGTGGTGCAACTGGCAGTAGCATCATGGAGCTTCATGGTGTGATGTTGGGGTGCCTGAAGCTGCAACCTTATTTGCAATCAGGGAACAGAGTAAAGCACCCTGCTCAGGTAGAGCCGGGTCTCTGAGACCCCCCTCCTACACTGGAAACGGTGAAGAGTTCGAAATTGCCCTTTCACCCCTTACATGGGTACAAAAAGTCAGGCAGCTATTGGGGGGTACAGGGTTCCCGGGTGTTTAGAAGGTAGTTTACCTAACAAACTGGGGGGGGGGGTCTCAGAGACCCGGCTCTACCTGAGGAGGGTTAATCACTTTACCTTTTTGTTTCATCCACACAGCAGCAAGTGTTGGGTCAGAGTGTTGTTCTTGGCCAACATCTTTACTACAAATCAGATCTTGCGGCAATGCAATGGTCACCGGAGTGACACAGTTTGGAGCGTTGGCCATGGCTCTTGTTACTGCAGCCAAAGTCTGAGTAGCATCATCTACAGTGCAACTATACTTGGCACCTGGTATGTTGCCTATTATTAGGTCAAACAAAGGTTCTGGCACGACAACTGCAACTGTTGTACCAGTGTAAAATGGAGACATGTGCCTCAAGGAACAATCTCACTAATCCATCAATAAGCTGAGCTTGGATCTGTGTACTCCTCAGGCCGAATTAGACTCTGCCTGACAGAGCAACCTGAGGAACCACTGTCTCTCAGGACCTTTACAGGAATGCTTCCCACAAACCCTGGCTGAACAAGGAAGGCACTGTTACCTGCGGGAGGGCCTGTGGAGGAAGTGGCCAGTCACTGATAAGGCTGCTGATCCGCTGAGTGCCCTTACAGCCATTCAGAATTTTTCCAGTACTCACCCTTTGGTGCAGCTAATTCAGGAGTAGCTGTTTTGTTTAGCTTCCTGTCTCAAGAGACTTCGTTTTTGCTGGATTCCTACTCATGTGGATGTGCCAGGCAATGAGGAGGCAGATGTCGCAGCTAAGGAATCTGTTCATGGTACTATGGGTAACTTTCCTGTCCCTTTTGCTTATCTTAGGTCAACATATATCCGATTTCATCAGGAGGAAAGCAAAACATCCCTCTGTGCAGGTTTGGCCTGTGTCCGACAACGGTCCGAGCAGGCGCTTGGATGTTGCTCTGACCAGGCTTCATATTGGCCAAACTCAATTAACACACCGCCACATTTTATGTGGCGGTGAAGCTCCCCTTCGTGAGGCTTGCCATGTCCCTGTGATGGTGGAGCATGCTTTAGTTCAATTCAGAAAGCTTCTTATTCCCTTGGGCACTGTGGGTTTTGATACCCACTGTCTCCAACATTTTAGGTATTTCTGCAGGTATTTTTAAGGTTGCGAAATTTTTATCAGCTTGTGACATACTTTATGACATTTAACTTATCGATTTTAAGGTGTTGTCTTTTCATTTTAGTTTTTCTAGTTATTAGGCACTGAATGACCACATGGATCCTAGTGCCTGGCCTTTGTGCCAAACTTTTATCACTCACTCACTCACCCTCCCCTCCGTTCCACCTCGGCTCACAGTCATCTCCTGTCAGAGAAACAGTGGGATCCAATGGCTTTATTATTTGTTTCTATAGTGGTAGGTGAGGGCGCTCACCATCCACTCACTCGATGTATTGCTGCTCTCGGGTATGTGCCCTTTCCTCTCTTCCATCCTTCTTTCCTTCCATCCTCTTCTGTCTTTCTATCCTTCATTCTTTCCTTGTCCTTCTGCCTACGGGTGACTTTACACTCCCTCTTCTGTCTTTTTCTCCTTCATTCTTTGCTTCTCCTTCTGCCTGTGGGTGACTCTACACTGAGTGACAAGCCAAATGGTTTCCTGTACACCAGGAAATAATTTGCTATGCTGGGTGGTAATCATATAACCAAATTTTGGCACCTGGTGGTTTAGTGGGTAATTATTGCGCTCCTGTCGGATTGAGCCGGTGAAAGTTTATATCCAAGGGGTGCTTGGGGTTGGTTGCTCATGTAATGCCACTCAGGGATGAGTGAGGCTGGTCACTCTCATCTTAAATGTCGAGACCAACTGCCTAGCCTCGGGCTCCTACGCTCCTCCTGGGGCAATGTAGGATTGGATGGATGGTTGGATTTTCTCTCTACCTTCCACTATACATATTTGGCAAACACTTGTATCTGCAGACCGAGTATGACTTGACAGAACATTGTTTCTGTGGGTACTTGATACTGTAGCGGAGAGGAAGCTTTGCCGGGTCTACCCATTCACTTACTATTATTATGATGTAAACAAACACAGTGCTGCCACATTTCACCAAGCACACCACCCACTGTACTCGTTAGAAATGGAAGTAACTGTACGTCTACGTCCACATGTTGCACTATAATACATGCCTGCATTTACTTCGGTAACATCATTGGCGGCCAATCAGCAGCCGCGAAACAAACACACCCTATTTGCCCCATACATCGCAGGTTCACAGGTCAATCAATCAGACTGTAACAGAAATCTGAGGCATTGTCTTGGCGCAGACCATGGGACCTCAATGGAGAGACAGGGCTCCACCAAATATACTGAATCAGGTGGCACTAAATTTCATTTACCAGAAACTTTGTGGCAGGTGAGATTATTTTGCCACAATTCACCAACCATACATGAATTCTATTGATGGTGAATATTCGGGCATTCCTGTTGGATCATCGTCAACTCAAGGTTCAACCACACTTCCTCCTGTGCTTACGGGCAGCGTGCCACTGAAGGTGAGAAGACACTGCCTCGGGATATCATACAAACTGAAATCCATGAAAAATTACACGTACAGTTTAACAAAACTTACAGAAAATTACCAACTTGATATCCTAAAGACTGAATTAGAACACATTAGTTGGATTTTATTGCCCTAAACGAGACCAACAGAAAAGAAGATAATTTATATCAAATCCAAAACTGCAACCACCTATTTTACTACAGAGGAAGGTAGAACGAAAGAGTTTGTAGTGTGTCGGGACAGTAAACACTGGATGATGCTACAGATCCCGAACATGGAGAAGCCAACGTGTGTGGGGCAGTATTTTATGTCAGTAAACAAAGGGGCCAGGGTTCCCATACTCCAAGCTTACCTTTTTTTTTTTTTTTTTTATGCTAATAAGAAGGAACCAAAGGCTAGAAGCCCGCAAACAAATCCTTCCGAGAAATAAACAAAAACAGTACAAAAGTGAGCCAAAGTCAAGATTTGTTCATTTCGAGATGGCTGGAGACACTGCGTTTGAAAGATTGGAGATCATAGGAAGTAGGAAATACAGACAGAAGGAGACAGTTCCAGAGCTGACCTATTGCATAAATGAAGGACTGGGAGTAACAGTTAACTCTTGCATTAGAGAGATGGACAGAAAAGGTATGAGAGTTTGTTGCTGGACAGGTGCTACGCGGCCATTGTAGAGATTGAGGGACAGTTCAGAGGAGCAGTGACCGTGGAAGTAGCGATAGAAATGAGATAAAGAGGCAACAGTGCGGCGAAGAGACCGAGGCTGAAGGGAGCCAGTAAGAGGAGGAGAGTTAATGAGACAAAAAGCCTTTGACTCCATCCTATTGAGGAGAGCTGTATGTGGGGAGCCTCCCCACACATGAGAGTTGTACTCTACACAGAGGACGAATAAAACCTGTGTATAAAGTCTACAACTGTGTTAGGGTAAAGACGGTACGGAGTTGGCTTAGCACACCTAATCTCTTGGAAGCTGATTTTACGAGAGATGTAATATGATCTTTCCAAGATATATCCCGAGTGAATGAAAGCCCAAGCATGTTCAAGGATGGTGCAGGCCTGAGCTGCATATTATTAAACATTTGTGGGTACTCCTGTGGAAGATTCTGTTGGGTTGATAGGTGTAAAAACTGAGTCTTTGATGCATTAAAAACAAGTTTATTTTTACCTCAGTCAGAGATACGAAACAAGTCAGACATTAGGTGTGCCATAGCCTCATCCCTTGTTTATTGAAGTAACTGTTGGGATGGACATTGTGGGAACTGAATGGAAAGGTGAAAGGTGGAATCATCAGTGTACGAGTGGATAGGGCTAGATGTACAGCTTAGAAGATCATTGTTGAATAAAATGAAGATAGCTGGTGATAGGACAGAGCCCTGAGGAACACCAGATCTAGGAGAAGAACGATGGCCGTCTACAACAGCAGCTAAAGAACGACCAGAAAGGAAGCTGTAGATGAAGACACAGATAGAAGGATAGAAACCGTAGGAGGGCAATTTGGAAATTGAAGATTTATGCCAGACTCGATCGAAAGCCTTTGAGATGTCAAGTGCAATGGCAAAGCTTTCGCCAAAGTCCCGAAAGGAGGATGACCAGGAGTCTGAAAGGTGGATGAGAAGATCGCCAGTGGAGCGTCCCTGACGGAACCCATATTGACGATCAGAAAGAAGATTGTGATAGGAAAAATGCTTTAAAATTTTACTGTTAAGAATTGACACGAAAACTTTTGAGACACAGGATGTTAAAGCAATTGGACGATAGTTAGAGGGTTGGGAATGGTCACCCTTCTTTGGGACAGGCTGAATGAGAGCAAACTTCCAGCAAGGAGGAAAGGTACAAGTTGACAGACAAAGGCAACAGTGTACCTAGGCAGGGTGTAAGCACAGAAGCACAGTCGTTGAGGACAACAAGAGGGACCCCATGAGGCCCATATGCCTTGTTAGTGTTGAGGCCTGTGATGGCAGAGAATACATCAGCTGAAGAAATTTTAAAGTCAGCCATGAGGAAGTCTGAGGGAGGAAGTGATGGAGGAACAGCACCGGAATCGTCTATGGTGGAATTGGAGGAGAAAGTCTTAGCAAAGAGGTTTGCTTTTTTTGGTAGAAGAAATAGCTACAGAGCCATCAGAGTAGAAAATAGGGAATGTTGATGATGTAAAGTTGTTAGAAAGGTTTTTGGCAAGGTGCCAGAAGGAGCGGGAAGAATTCGAGTTGGAGAGTTGAGAGCATTTAGTACGGATGAAATTATTTTTAGCAGAGCGAAGAACAGAGTTAGCACGATACCGGGCAGAAACATAAAAAAGATGTGATTCAGGGGTGGGTTGGCTCTGGTACCTTTTATAGGCCCCTCTCCTTGTTGCGGACAGCATTAGAACAAGCGTGATTAAACCAAGGCTTCTTGCATTAGTCAGAGGATATGAGAAAGGAATGTAGCTTCCATGCCAGAGAGAATAACCTCCGTAATGCGCAAGGCACACTCAGATGGCTCCCGGCCATGGAAGCAATAATCATTCCAGGGAAAATCAA
Source organism: Coenobita brevimanus (assembly GCF_032717465.1). Taxonomy (NCBI): domain Eukaryota; kingdom Metazoa; phylum Arthropoda; class Malacostraca; order Decapoda; family Coenobitidae; genus Coenobita; species Coenobita brevimanus. Next base: position 7,896,308 of record NC_137034.1, read on the forward strand.
AGAAATACTGCCTGAGGGCCTCCCAATCCGCAGCTCCAAAATGCCACAGTCGACGTTTCTTTGGAGGGTCCACAGGCCGTACCGGAGTGATAGGACAGGTTAAGGTGATAAGATTGTGATCGGAGGAGCCCAACGGAGAGAAAAGATTACCATTGTAAGCAGAATGATTAGTTTTAAGGAAGTGGTCAAGGCGGTCAGGGATACGGGTAGGGTGCTGTACAAGCTGCTCTAGGTCATTAAGGATAGAAAAGATGTAGGCTTGTTCACCAGGTGGATCAGTGAAAGGAGAGGATACGCCCATCAATCCTGGCGTAGGGCCTAAACGGGAACATAACGAAACAAAGAGAAATGAAGAAGAGGGAAATGAAGAAGAAAGAACTGCTACACAAAGAGAGTGTTGCGGGTCACTTTGGGAGGCATACAAAACAATTAAAAGTACGCATCAAGGAGATTGTAACGAAAGCACAGGAAACCTTAGAAGCTGCAGAGAAGACCTGGAGACAGCGGGAGAATATGGAAATCACAAGAGGGAGGACGTAAGGGTGGAAATAGGAGGGAACAGTGAACATGAGAGGGTACTTGATACTTCTGATGCAGGCCAGGCTGCTGTGGGGCTGGGGTGATGAACAAGGGTCACGAGAGAGAGCATCATTAATTTTGGTAACAAGACTTGAGGGAGAGTGTTGATGAGTACATCATTAGTATTAATGACTTTAGTCAGGAGCAAGGCAGTGCTCCAGGAAGTGTATGAATATACAAGGACAGTCATATAGGTAACAAAGCAAAAGAGAATTAGGTGGCTGGCAGAGGGGACAGACTTGAGGAGTGTCTCAGGGGCACAACATTTCTGCTGGGAGAAGGAGACAATCACACGACTATGAACGGCAAAACGAAGTTGGTGAGGAAAAGTTAAAGAGATTTGGAGATTTGTGTGTTATATAAGGCGAGGGAATTTCACATGCCTCAAACGTCAATTAAACGTCAACTTCTGCTCAGTATCCAGCAGTAATGAGAACACTACTGCTAGTCTCTGGACGTGGGGATAATTAACAGTGACTATTCTTGCAGTAGGTAGGAGTTAAAGTGAACTTACAATACACAAAAGTGAGTCGTTATATTACATTTAATATGTTTGCTAGTTTCATGTAGTTGAGTTTAATCTATATGTATTGAGTGATTTGTTTTCATTGGTATTGCTAAAGCAATGTAACTGATTTGTATAAAGTTAGTGACGGTAAAGTAGAAAACATGTCTGTATTTTTGGAACCCCAGTGTGTGAAACAGTTTTCCTTGTAATCCGGGAGGGAACTGGGACAGAAAGGGATGCACAGTGTCGCACTGTCCTAACCTTAACGTTACAGACTCTCTTTGGACTTGTCTCTGCCCTCCCCACTGCTATTACTTTCACGCTGAAAATCGCTGTTAACAGCAGTCAGATATCGTCTTCATTAAAGACGAGTGTGACGCATGGAAATGATTACTGAGGGAGTGTAGGGCACGACAGATGTATGATTTCTAATGAACAGAAATCTTGCAGAGAACATCGCAAAATTCAGCAGTCTCCGACAAACTAGCATGGACTGTAATTAAACTATGGAAAGGGTATACCCTGGTAGTAATACAAGTATATGCACTCACTTCTCAAAGCACTGGTGAGGAAATAGAAACATTTTATGACGACATCTCCCAGACCAGGGAAGAAGAAAAGCCCAGATATGCTGGAATTGGGAGACTGCAATGCAAAAGCTGGAAAACTGAAAAATGGAGGAGCATGTATGGGAAAATAGGAGTAGGAACGAATGGCTGAGGTGGAATGGTGGTAAATTTTGCTGGAATGTAGAGCACGAGGATACCAAACATTCTTCCACAAAAGAACAGGAGGAAATTGGACATGGAGAAGGTCAATTGAAGAAAAAGGATGAAATCGACATCATTATAGCAGATAAGAACATTATGATCATTAATGTCAGGTATCAACAAAGTAAGCACAGTAACATAGAATGGTGGGTTGCATAGATTCACTTTCAGAAATTAAAGAAAGAAGCTAAATGAAAATAAAAAGGTATGCCCAATAAGAGTGTGCGAAAACAAAGCAGCCTTTCAGTCAGAAACAAAGAACAGATATCCGGATGGAAGTTATGCAGACTGACACTGGTGAGTTGAGTGGTAGATTAACGGGGATGGTAAGGAAAACAAATACAACCAGGTCCAACAAGTATTCAAAAACGGCTCTCGAGCTCATGAAAAGAAGAAAGGAAATGAAAGTAAAAACAAAAAAAGATGAAACAGAGTGAACAGATTTTGAAAACAACGTATCAGCAACAGACAAAAAGAAAAGCGAAAGAGAAATATGCATCAGATCAAAGAAACTATAAAAAAAAAAAAAAAAAAAAAAACGTCCAAAACAGGTCCAAAGCAAAATAGCACTAGAAAAGCAAAAAAAATTTTCACTGAAAGACAAAAATGGTAAAATAATTAAGTGCAAAGAGATTGATAAGAGAGCTGAAGAATTTTTCAAAGAACTTTATGCATCAAAGACAAGAGTACTAAGAGCTAACATTTAGACTGACGCAAGAGAAATACCAGAAAACAGGCCTCAGGAGAAAATGGAATAGTAGCAGACTTACTGTCTGATAGAGGGCATGAAGTTCAAAACTGACTCGCCCATCAGTTTACCCAGTGTTTAAAGAAGTAGAATATTTCCAAAACATGGTGTAATGCAATACAGTGGCTATTTTGCTTTGCAAAAAAAAAAAAAAAAAGACAAAAAATCTTAGTAACTATCGACATTTTAGCATATCATCATTTATTTATAAGTCCTTACGAACAAAATGACAACAGATTTGGAGGAAAACCAACCTCTTGAGCTGGCAGGATTCCGAAACGGGTTATGACTGATGGATATGTCAACATCTTCCTTAAGTGAACACAAAAAACAAAGTGCATGGATAATACATGGGAATATCACACAATTACAATGGGAAAAGAGTTTCAGAGGAACAGTACACTCACCTCTCTCTTTCTCTTAAATATTTGTATGAAACTGAAGAAATACATGGTGGAAACAGCTGTGTGTGTGTGTGTGTGTGTGTGTGTGTGTGTGTGTGTGGAAATAATTTGGTACTTGCATTTCTTGGTGCTATGAACAGGATGATAATGTTTATCCCACTGACTCGACGACTATTATTCTTTTCTTGTGTATACTTCCTCACATTTTAAGATTTTTCCTACCCATTCTTTCCCTCCCTTTTCTTTCTTATTTCTTTCGTCTTAAATTATTCTCAGCAGTTCTATTCCTTCGTTAAGTTTCCTCCTTCCTTTCTTTTTTTTACCTTACCTCTTCATCTTTCCTTTCTTTGCTATACATTTACCTTTTGCTTCTCTTCCTCCCTTCTCTTCTCTATGTTGCTTTCCTTCCATCTTCTTCTCTATGTTGCTTTCCTTCCATGCTCTTCTTCTCTATGTTCCTTTCCTTCCATCTTCTTCTCTGTGTTGCTTTCCTTCCATGCTCTTCTCTATGTTGCTTTCCTTCCATGCTCTTCTTCTCTATGTTGCTTTCCTTCCATGCTCTTTTTCTCTATGTTGCTTTCCTTCCATGCTCTTCTTCTCTATGTTGCTTTCCTTCCATGCTCTTTTTCTCTATGTTGCTTTCCTTCCATCTTCTTCTCTATGTTGCTTTCCTTCCATGCTCTTTTTCTCTATGTTGCTTTCCTTCCATCTTCTTCTCTATGTTGCTTTCCTTCCATGCTCTTCTTCTCTATGTTGCTTTCCTTCCATCTTCTTCTCTATGTTGCTTTCCTTCCATCTTCTTCTCTATGTTGCTTTCCTTCCATCTTCTTCTCTATGTTGCTTTCCTTCCATGCTCTTTTTCTCTATGTTGCTTTCCTTCCATGCTCTTCTTCTCTATGTTGCTTTCCTTCCATGCTCTTTTTCTCTATGTTGCTTTCCTTCCATCTTCTTCTCTGTGTTGCTTTCCTTCCATGCTCTTCTTCTCTGTGTTGCATTCCTTCCATCTTCTTCTCTATGTTGCTTTCTTTCCTTCTTCCTCTTCTTTATGTTGCATTCCTTTCCTCATCCTCTTCTCTATGATGCTTTTCTTCCATCCTCCTCTTCTCTTTGTTGCTTTCCTTCCATCCTTTTTCGACGAAAAGCCAAAAAATTTATTAAATGCGGTAAGAAAAACCTTGAGACACATATTGCAAGTATCAGCAAATCACATCTCAAAGAATTTTTCAGTTACATAAGAAGCAAAAGGGTAATAGCTCCATCAATCGGTCTCTGAATCACAGATAACGGAGAGCACACTGATAATGAAACTATGATGGCAAAAATTCTTAATGCTTTCTTCGCGTCAGTATTTACAACAGAAAATATACATACGATTCCTACTGTTCCTCCATTCCTATAGAAGAAGGCAACATAATCACTGACATTACAGTTAGCGATCGCGACGTACTGCTTGCAATAAACAAATTAAAAGAGAATGAAGCACCAGGACCGGACAAAATATCACCACGTTTATTGAAGGAACTACAGAATGAAATATCAAAGCCTTTATCTGAACTTTTTAACTTATCACTTAAGAGCAGTAAGGTGCCATACGAATGAAAGCTTGCTAATGTAACCCCAATATTCAAAAAGGGCAACAGAAGCCAACCAGAAAACTACCGCCCAATTAGTTTAACATCGCTGGTTTGCAAATTGCTTAAAGCTATTATCAGAGACAAGTTGTGAAACACTTGGAAACAAACAATCTCATAAAAGATTCGCAACATGGTTTTCGTAATAATAACTCTTGCCTCACGGATCTGTTTGACCTTTTCAATGATATACTGGACATGTACGACGAGACTAAATCTGTTGATGTGGTCTACCTCGATTTTCAAAAGGCTTTTGACAAAGTTCCACACAAAAGACTCCTTCAGAAGCTAAAGGCACATGGTTTCAGCGGCAGTGTTCTCGGGTGGGTAGAAGATTGGGTCACAGGACGAAAGCAAAGAGTTGTAATAAATGGAAAAGAGTCAGACTGGATAAACGTTACAAGTGGAGTGCCGCAGGGTTCAGTGTTAGGTCCTATTCTTTTCTTAATATATGTAAATGATACTGACGAAGGATTGTGTTGTAAATTTCAAAATTTGCTGATGATACTAAAATAGGTAACAGAGCAGATACAGCACTGCAAAGGCAGGCAGTTCAGAGAGATATTGATCATCTGTTTAACTGGGCCCAAGTCTGGCAAATGGATTTCAATACTAGTAAATGCAAAGTGCTAAACATTGACAGTAAAAATGTAAGAGCAAGTTATAGCATGAATAATGTTCAACTTGAGAGGGTAAACCATGAAAAAGACTTAGGAGTTATAATAACAAACTATTTGAAGCCAAGCAAACTATATACACAAGCTGTGAAAAAAAATAATAAATTGAACTGGATTCATAAGCAGAGCATTTGAATATAAATCAGATAATATCGTCCTCACTTTGTGTAATTCCTTAGTAGGCCAGCACTTGGAGTATTGCGTTCAGTTTTGGTCCCCGTATTATAAAAAGGATATGGAAAAGTTTGAAAGAGTGCAGCGAAAGATGACAAAGATGATACCTAGATCGAGAAATAAACCGATCGAAGCACTGAATCTCTTTACCCTAAAAAAACGGAGGATACGAGGAGATTTAGTCCAAGTATTCAAAACATTCGTGGCTGTCGATAAATACTTCACAGTTGCTCACTCGAATTACACTAGAGGCAATGGGCATAAAATAATTGGGAAACGATTCCAGTCGCATGTAGCTAGGCATTTCGTCTTCAGTAGAGTTGTAAATATATGGAATAAATTGCCGTACAAAGTAGTAAATTGTAATACAGTACAAACCTTTAAAGGTCGCCTGGATAAGTATTTGTCATCTAACCCGCAGCTTAATATATTTACTCCTGAATAAAACACTTGTTTATATATTTTCTTTTATTTTTCTTTATTTCATATTTTTTAGAGCCTGGATCAATGCACAGATAGCCTTCAGTTAACAGTCACTACTCATACTTTTGACCTGTGATGAGCTGTGGATCACTGAGGGTCCCTGTTAGTTAAGTGCCCACCATAGGGATTTTTTTAATGTACCAGGGGTCACTGCTTCAAGAGGTGACTTGTGTGCTTGTCCTGCATGGGAAAGTTCTTACTCTCAGTGGAATGAACGGAGCTGGGGCCTGATTGACTGCTGCCTACCTTAATAGCTCCAGGCAAGGCTACCACACCACCACTGAGCATCCACACTGTGCACTGTGCAATTTCCACGCTGTGTCCACAGACACCCCGTCAACTCAACATACCTGTACATAGTGACATGCATTAGTTATTTATTTTTTTGATTATTCATTTTACTTGGCTACTTTCTCTTTCAGGTTATTCGTACTGGTAGGTTATAGATAATGTATTATAGAATGTAGCTTTTCCTTCTCAGTCTTTCCTATGAAACTTCCATGTCAGTTTTTCCATGCTGCCTGTTGGATTTTCTCTCTTTTTCTTATCAGTTTTAACTGGAGGGTTTGGAGGCGTGGGGAGCCTTCTTGCTTTACTATCTTTATCCTTCAGCATGTAGAGTTAGATCGTAATCACAGTCTACTCTGTAACAAACAGCCTCGAAAGGACCATAAGGTCTGTTGCTGTTTGGTTTCCTTTGAACTCCTTTGAACTTTGAACTTCTCTATGTTGCTTTCCTTCCATCTTCTTCTTCTTCTTCTTCTCTGTGTTGCTTTCCTTCCATCATCCTCTACTCTATGTTGCATTCCTTCCATCCTCCTCTTCTCTTTGTTGCATTCCTTCCGTCCATCTCTTCTCTATGTTGCTTTCCTTCCTTCCACCTCTTCTATATGTTGCTTTTCTTCTTTTTCCTGTATTATTCTCCCTCTGGCCTACATCCCTTCTTGATCTTATAGCTTTCTCACCTTCCCTCACTTACACCTTTGCTCACATTATTTACTTCTTCCATATTTTCTACTCTTTTTTATGTATCGTCTTTCTTCCTCTGCCTTATTTGTTCTTTTTTTCTTCCACTATCTTTTCTCTTTCTTCCCTTGTTCTATGGAATATAAACTTCCTCTATTTACTTTTTTTTTTCCTTCTTCCTTTTGTCTCCATTTGTTTCTTTTCTGGTTTTCTTTGCATTTTTGTTTACATTTTTTCATTTCTAGTGACACGTTTTCTCTTCCCTCATTTGTTTCTTTCTTCTAATATTTTGTTTCTTCCTGTTTCTTTCATTTTCTTTCTTCTACCCCCCCGTTCTCTCTGTGTTTTCCTTCTCTTTATGTCTTTCCTTTCTTTTCTGCCTTGTGTTTTCCCATGAATTTCTTTAATCTTTTATTCCACTTTCCTTCTTCTTATTTATGCTCCTTTTTGTTCATGCAGTCCCTGTTTCTTCTTTCCTATCCACTGATGTTTTTATTTGTTGTTCTGTACCGTTTCGATGCTTCCCATTGTATTAATTCATTTATTTTCACTCTTCTGTTTTCCTATCTCCGTTACTTGTTTGCACTTTCATTATTCTCTTATATTATTCTCTCTCTCTCTCTCTCTCTCTCTCTCTCCTTCTTTCTGTCTGTCTCTCTCTCTAGTGACTGACGGTATTGTGTTATGCAGGTGAATGAGATTGTGAAGGCAGTACGTCCCCCTGTCCGGGCCTACCTGGACCTGAGGTGGAGGGAGTCAACAAGGGGACGGGTGCACATTCAACTAAGCCTCGCCAAGCCCTTATCACGCCAGTTCATGTTGATGTGTACTGGCCAGCGCGGCGTCTCCTACCGTAACACTGTCTTCCTCAGGGTGGCACGCAAGGGCACGCCGGGGGAGAGTGTGGTGGGTGGGGATCACGATGGAAAGGGAGGGGCGGGGATAATTGACCTCACCGGGGGGAAGTACCGAAAGTCAGGCATGGCGGGGGCCGTGTGGGGGTGGCCGTGTAATGCTGCCACAGCTGCCCAGTTTGCCATCACAACCAGAGACAGCGATGATGGCTGGGAATGGGATTATGTCTTTGGGAGGGTGACGAGTGGGCTGGAAGTAGTGAGGGCAGCAGTCAACCACAGTGACGTTACACAGGTCACTGTTGTGGATTGTGGTATTGTCCTCAACCAATAGTTACTGTACTAAGCTCATGTATTTCAAGTTCTCTCCCTCCATATGATTTTATTCAGCGTTGAGAGAAACATCAGGTAATGAAGTCGTTACCGGACACCCTTAATATTATCTTCTCAGAGCCAAACTAGTATAATGCTACTACTGTGTCAAACCATATAATGCAATAATGCATTACCAAATGAAATAAAGATGCTTTAAAAGTAGTCTTACGAATCATTTGTTAAATACCTGTGACAACTACTAGCTTACCTGGAATTATCACTTTCAAGATATAATTTTGGCTTAGCACTAAAATTATATCATCCGTGATGTTTACCAGCAATGTTTTACTACAATATTTTTTTTTGCCGTCTTGTATTATCAATTTAGCCTTCATGAAATAATCCTATGCATTAGCCTATCTTTCAAGTTATTTACCACCATTACGCGGTTTGTATTCTTTCTAGTACTCAGTACCTCATTGTAAGCCTATTGGTGTGATTACCTTAATTTTGTCTCTTCGTAATTTTTTGGTATTCACTGAGTAAGTTTTTTTTCTGCTGCTCTGATACATGCTTTTGCCACTAATTGTCTTTCTGCCACACACGTTTCCCAGTTTCATTGTTTAAGACTTTTTAAAGATCATCCGGTCATTAAAAAGTCTGAGCTTTTTTTGCATTGTATTTGGATGCCTTGTAATGCAATTAGACTAAATAAATGTATTAGTTCAGCTCAGTTTAAATTTTTAACCGCATCACTATAAACAGTCTCTCTATATTTTGACCCCTGCTATCTATGGACGTGTTTTCCACTCTTCCTGTTATCTCCAAACGATTTTATCGAAGAAGAAAACAAAAAAACTGCCGGAGTTAGATACAGCCTCCATTATCGCCTCCCTTCATAGACGCCTGTTATGAATTGAATAAAATCGTCTGGAGGTAGCAAGAATACAAAACAAAAAAAACATCACAGGACTGAAAAGAAATATCCAAAGCGCCTGGAGGTCATACATGTCATGGTGGGGTTAAAGAACGTACTGTAATGTGGCCAGAACTGTACTATCATCATCATCATCATACAAACGACTCTCTCTCTTATCTAAGGATGGTGTGAGATAGGGCCCAGAAATCAAGAAAACTAAGCCTCTCTAAACCATTAATTGATCTCCTTATACTGTTAACATATACGTCCACAAATCGTGTGGTATAAGTTCATCCAGTCTATAGTTCTTTTACCTTAACATGGCCTGCAGATCTGTTCTTTTTGCAGCTATTATAACTCGGTGACAGAAAAAGAGTACTACGGCTCTCCAACCTTTCCACAGCATTTCTTCGTGACTCGCATCATATTATAGCGTTATTCTAATGTTACAACTCAGCAATCGAGATGGAGTGCTGGCAAATCTAGGCCAAATTAGTGTAAAAAGTATGTCATAGCCAAATGGTTTTAATGAAACGTCCTTGTAAGTAACCCCTCCATCTCTAAAAATCTCTTTGGTCCTGAGTTACATTATTGGGGATAGTATGAACGAAATTAAAGAGTAGTTATGCTATGGAACGGATTCACCCTGAAAGTCGCATATGGAGATTTCGTAACCTCTTCCTTAATGATTAATTTTGTATATCACACATCATTATCCTCTCGTATAATATTGATTGAAACAGTGTCGATATTAAATGATAGAAATATGCATGTAGGAGAATGTTGAGGCGTAGTATGCAAAATAAATCACCAGGAAGTTGTCCTATGAAGTCTGGTATGCCACTTAGAATACTGCACGTCAACATCATCTTATAAGCTGTTGTTGTTGTTGCTGAGTAGCCCTGGTCTGTTTGACTGGACAAACCCAACTTTACAGACAAGCAACCGCCACTGTTGGATCGTCCCGTACAGTGAACCTATGTTCCCTGGCGGTGGACAGCCCCTCGCTGTGGCGAGGCACGGGGAAAAGTTTAGAGGATTGGTTCCTGGATGGACGCTGCATTTGCGTCTCTCCACCCAGTTAACAGGGCCACCGTAGTAACCTCGTTATTTGATTATATGGTTACCAGCCAGCATTGTAAATGGTTTCCTGTTACAAGAAACCATTGGGCTTGTCACTCAATGTGTTACCAAATGAAGTGGAATGAACAGTAATAAAAGTGACAGGAAGAATGGGAGAAATAGGAAAAAAGGAGGGCAGACAGAAAAAGAGTGATAAAGGTGAAGGAAGAAGTAGGCAACATGCCATCAAGCGAGTTGAGGATGGTCACCACCACATGCCACCTTCAAATTGTTAGTTATCGACGCATTTGATGTTCATGGTAAGGGGATACATTTATCATACAAGAGAATGTCAAGGAGCAGACTAATACGCAATATCAGTCGCAAAGGAAGAGATGTTATGAATCCTTCCATGTTGCCAAGAACAACCCTGATTTACAGTGAGAAGTGATTTAAGTGATTATTTCACCCAGGATGGCCATGGAGAATAAACTTACAATCAGCCATCGGAGTCACAAGAGGACATTTTCGAAGGACACGAAAGTGGATTCGTGTGACCAGGGCTTAATTTGGACTGGTTCTCACAGGAAAGACAAAGAGACGGGAGTGTTAAATGGCTTTAACTTAGGCTTGTTTTTTCGGAAAGGACAGAGAAAGGGGAGTATTGAAAGGGCTTAGGCTTACTTTTACAGGAAAGACAAAGGAAGAGGATTATTGAAAGAATTTTACTTAGGCTTATTTTTACAGGAAGGACAGTGAAAAAAGAGTTTTGAAAGGTCTTAACTTAGGCTTGTTTTTGCAGGAACGACAAAGGGAGGAGGGTGTTGAAGGAACTTTACTTAGGCTTGTTTCTGCAGGAACGACAAAGGGAGGGGAGTGTTGATATTTCCCATGTCCTATATTCTTTCTGTGAGAATAAATCTGAGACAGAGGAGAGAACTGATCGGGAGTATACTTGTGAGCTGAAGCCATTAAATTTATTCTAGATCAAAAGAACTTTCATTCCACCTTTATGCTCAGTATGATTCAATTCTACTTCTTTCACTCCACGTCTTTGTTTATCACTTTAATGTTCTCCTTTCATTTTTTCTGTATGTTTATTCTCACTCAAACGCAATCCTTTCGTTTCCCTTTTATGTTTATTCTTACACAAAGGTGCTCCTTCCATTGCCCATTTATGTTTATGAATCATAATTTCCTTTCATCTCCCATTTCATGTTTATTCTGACTGAAATTTTCTCCTTTCATTTTCCTTTTATGTTTATTCTGACAAATGTTCTCATTTCATTTCTATTTTATGTGAATTTTAAAGCAGATTTTCTCCTTTTATTTCCCTTTTATGATTATTCTAACTCTAATATTCTCGTTTCATTTCATCATCATTCTTCGGAATCAAATATTCTAATTTCTTTTCCTCTTGATGTTTATTCTGAGAAATGTTATTCTTTCATTTCCTTTTATGTTTATTCTGACTCAAGAAGAAGGCATATGGTGAATGGTTGGCGAGTAGAGGTAGGGGAGAAGATGAGAGAGAGAAGAGAGAGGTATATGTGAGCAGGAGGAGGGAGGTTAAGAGACTGGTGAAGGAGAGTAAGAAGAAAGTGGATGAAGAGTTTGGGAGGAATCTGAGTGTGAAATGGAGGGAGAGTAAGAAATTGTTTTGGAAGGAGGTAAAGAAAGTAAGGCAGTGTGAAAGGGGAAATAGTAGGGGAGTGAAAGATAGGAATAATAGATTGTTGGTGGAGAAGAGAGAGAAATTGAGGAGATGGAAGAAGCACTTTGAGGATTTGTTGAATGTAGAGAGTGAGAGCAGTGTGAGTATAAGTGGTTGGGGAATGGCTGGGAGAAGAAGAGATGAGAGGAGGGAGGAAGAGATCAGTAGGTAGGAAGTAGTGGAAGCGATGAAGAAGATTAAGCTGGGAAAGGCCCCAGGAATTGATGGAGTGTGTGGTGAAATGCTTAGGTATGGGGGTGAGATTGTTGTGGAGTGGATATGGAAGTTGTGTAGATTGGCTTGGGAAGAGGGAAGGGTTCCAGAGGACTGGAAATCAGGTATAATTGTTCCTCTGTACAAAGGAAAAGGGGAGAGAGAAGTATGTGGTAACCATAGGGGTATTTGCCTTCTTAGTGTGACTGGTAAAATATATGGTAGAATACTCATTCATAGGGTTAGGCATATGACAGAGGCGCTAGTTGGAGAAGAACATGGGGGATTTAGGAAGGGAAAAGGGTGTGTAGATCAGATATTTGTTCTAAGATGTTTAGTGGAGAAGTATCTAGAGAAGGAAAGGAAAGTGTATGCTGCCTTCATGGACTTGGAGAAAGCTTATGACAGAATAGATAGGCAAGGTATGTGGAAGGTATTGAGAATATATGGAGTGGAGGGGAAATTGTTGAGTGCTGTGAAGAGTATGTACGAGGGAGCTAGGGCTATGGTGCGAGTGGATGGTGAGCTGAGTGAGTTCTTTGATCTCTATGTGGGACTGAAACAGGGGTGTGTGATGTCTCCATGGCTGTTTAATATATATATGGATGGGGTTGTAAAGGAGGTGCGAGGTAGGGCAGTGGATGTGGGGCTGGCCCTAATGAATGAGGGTGAGATTTGGAAGCTTCCGGTGTTGCTGTTTGCTGATGATACAGTATTGTTGAGTGAAGATGAATGGGAGTTGCAAGGTTTGGTGAATGAATTTGGGACAGTGTGTAGGAGGAGGAAGCTGAAAGTTAATGTAAACAAAAGTAAAGTTATGGTGTTTGAGAGGAATGAAGTCACAGAGTGTGCAGTGAGATTGGATGGTGAGGATATGGAGAATGTGAGTGCATTCAAGTACTTGGGTAGTGTGATGAGTAAGGATGGAACTTTGGGGGATGAAGTACGTGAAAGGGTACAGCAGGGAAGAAAGGTTGTTGGTGCACTGAAAGCAGTGATGAGAAATAGGGAGGTGAGTATGGAAGTTAAGAAGTCACTGCATGATGGTATTGTGATCCCTACCCTGACGTATGGAAGCGAGGCGTGGACCTTGCAAGAGGGGAACAAGTCAAGAGTGAGAGCAGTGGAAATGAGTTACTTGAGAGGAGCATGTGGAGTGACGTGGAGGGACAGGTTGACGAATGAAGAAGTGAAGGAACGTTGTGGGGTAGATGTGGATGTGGTTGAAAAGATTAGCAGAAATACACTGAGGTGGTTTGGACATGTGGAGAGAATGGAGAATGAAAGACTGACTAAGAGGGTGTATGTAGGTGAGGTGGAGGGAGGGAGAGGGAGAGGTAGACCGAGGATGAGGTGGAGGGATGGAGTTGAGAGGTATATGAGGGAGGGGGGGGTGAGTTGGGGGGAGGGGAGTCAAATGGTGGGTGACAGAGTGACTTGGAGGCGTTTTGTCTGCGGCCACCCTTTGCGGGATTAGGGCGTCGGGCTATAGATAGATAGATAGACTGACGTGTAAAATATACTGTATATCACACAAAATTTCAGTTGTTTCCTTAATACATATGCCTATCTGTTTTATTAACCAGAGTCAAGGAGTATCAACCATATTACGGACACTAACCAAATATCAATCTTATTAGTCACAGTAAAGTAGAATCCGTTTCATCAGCCACAATAAAGGATTACCAGTCGTATTAGAGTCATAATAAGGGGATATCAGTCTTATTAGCAATAATAGAAGTAAAATAGTGCCAGTCAGTCACTGTGAAGAATGACACTTACACATCGTTCATCACACATTATATATTCCTACAAGAAAGACTCCAAGTAATTATAGAGGTTGTTATTTGAACTAACGAACCCTGGGATGTGTGTCATTTATTCTTGCCATCTCCTGATATTTCATTCAGCGTAGGGTAGAGCTTTTGAACAGCAGGGGAGAGACGGATGCTTAATCAACCCCTTCACAACATCACAACATGACGTCTCTCCTCGAATTGAAATCGTTTGGAAGCAGTAATAGTATAAATGAACGTCACTCGGCTTCGGAGTGTTAAGACCTATCATAAAAAATAAAAAAAAATCTTCACCCCTGTAAGGTTAATGGTAAAACAGCTAAACCTGTTTTATCCCCTTTGAGTTGTGAGGGTCTGAGGCTAGGTTGCCGTAGTCCAGTACAGTTAAAGGTAGATTAAAATATAACTTCTCTTGGTGGCATTACTCAAATAAAACGTATCTAGGCACCTCTAGAGGCTCGTTACTTCGACTGTGGCGTTCTAACCACTAAGCCACACTGCTCCACTCAGACACGCCAATTGCAGACGTTTTAATTCAAATAAGGAAGGGTCTCTACTACAAGATAAAAGGTTAATTATGGCTATGTAAATGTTGGGTGGGAGAGTCAAAGGTTAGAGCTTAATTTCTTTTCTAACGTTTCGAACTACACAGAACTCATCTTCAGAGAGATTGTTAGGAATGGTTAGAGAGTCTCACGATGGGTTCTGTGTAGCCAGAAACGTTGGGCAAAAAAATAAAAAAATCAAGCCCTAACCTGTGTCTCTCTCCCATTCAACAGTTCCACTTGTCGCGAAGGATCATCTGCAATTAAGGTTATATCAAAACTTCAAATTAGAAAATTCTTTAGCAACCGAAAAAAAGCTTCCGCGAGTAGCAAGAATATAACCAATAAAGTGCGCTTTGTGAGCGCGTGACGAGCGAGAGAGCATTTGTACCTACGTCTGTCATCATAATTTCATCTTGGTGTAAACTTTCATTTCTGGTGAGGATGTTGAACAATAACTGAAGAATAATTGAGCTAAAATATTTACGTTCTCACATTTTCTTCCTCGCACACACACACACACACACACACACACACACACACACACACACACACACACACACACACACACACACACACACACACACACACACACACACACACACACACACACACACACACACACACACACACACACACACACACACACACATGCGCGCTCAGGGACAAGAGTCCTATCAACATATGAAAGTGAAAAACAAGCCATACCTCGCATGTGTCACTTTTCACAGTGCTTTAAATCGATTTCATAGTGAAGCATGTCAACTGAAGTCCTCGGTACATTCCCTTGGAAAGCTGGGATTCCAAGGGATTTCTCTAGTCTCATGAGTAAATATACAGCTTATAGATCAAAACAAATTTTACTGAAAGTATCTACTACCTGCTGAGAGAAACTCTTCTCTATCTGACATAGTAGAAAAATTATTAGCCTTTGAAATCCATCGTGGTCGGGCCGTGTCATGTTGGGCTGTGTCATGTTGGGCCTTGTGGTGTTGGGCCGCTTATTTCTCATCTGAACATAGAGTAAACATCACTTTGCTATGCTTGCTTGCTTTATTCGCTGCTCTTGCTCGCTCGTAACAAGAACTAACACACTTATATCTAATCCAACAACTTCGAAAATCCTTTAATGATAATAATCACCTTCTCGACCTCTTTCTCCCTCCTAGGGATGGGGTGAACGAAGGTCAAGACAGACCTGAATGAGGAAAGCAAATCAACGGCATGTTCAACTAGAGGCCTTGCCAAGGGGAGAATCACACCATCCGCGAGCTGATACATATTTAGCGCTGCTCGAAATATGACCCTGACCTAGACAGTCTTTCACCAATTTCGAACTAGTAGATATTCATCCCTACTACACACCTGAACAATTTTGTGATGATATCTCGAGTGGTTGCGAAGTTAGCGTGGTAAGAGACACGCAGACCTTGACCTACTTTCATCAATCTCTAACTCGTAGGAGGTTTTCATCCCTACTATAAGCCTGTAAAATTTTGTGATGATATGAGTGGTTGCGAAGTTATCGTGGTAACAGACACACAGACCTTGACATACGCTCACCAGTTTCGAATTTGTAGGAAGTTTTCATCCCTACTATAGGCCTGTAAAATTTTGTGATGATATCTTGAGTGGTTGCGAAGTTATCATGGTAACAGACACAGAGACATTGACCTATCTATCTATCTATCTATATACCTAGGCTGCTTCCCCCAAGGAAAGGGAGGTAACTGTGACAGGACGACACACCCAATTCACTCATCCACTCAAACACATTCATTCGCATCTTAGCCCCAGTGGGGACAAGGGACAGATCCTCACCGCACCACACCGCACGAGGGTCAACTGTGCAGTGCAATCAGTGACATCCGCAGCAGGGCCTGACAGCAGAGCTGGTTTACCCATGCCACATCATAATAGACCCATCCCCTTACCCGCGCCTGACCTGATCAGCTGCTCAGACCAAATGCGGGCAAATATCCTCTTAGGGCTGCACCATCATTTATTCATTCACAGTTTCTCTCCATTTATTTCTGTCATGCACAGCCACTCTTCCATGCTCAACAGGCATCCCTCTCGCATCAAACACTCTCTTCACACTGTCCATCCACCCTATTCGTGGTCTCCCTCTCAGCCTTACACCTCTCACATCAGATCTAGTTATCTTTTTCACCAATCGCTCATTATTGAGTCTCTCCATATGCCCAAACCATCGCAACACCCTCTGCTCAACTTGATCAGCCATCTCCCGAACAACTCCAATTCTCCTTCGCACTTCATCATTTCTTACTCGATCCATATGTGCCACTCCACACATACTCCTCAGACACCTCATCTCCATTACATTCAAACTTTTCCTCTCTGTTACACTCATATTCCATGTTTCAGCCCTATATAATGCAGTCGGTACCACAACACTCTCATACAGCCTTTTCTTTACATCCATTCTAAGCAAACGACATCTAAACACTTTTTCATGCCTTCCAGCACCATTCCTACTTCATTCATTCTAAACTTCACTTCTGCATCTAGTCTTCCATCCACAGCAACATGTGACTCTAAATACTTAAAACAATCTACCTCCTCAAGCAACTCACCATTCAAAACAATATTCATCCTCCTACCATCTACCGACCTCGTACACTTCATCACTTTACTCCTATTCTCATTTACTTTCAGTCTCCTCCTTTCACAAACCCTTCCAAACTCCTCTACCAAATGTCTCAATCTCTCCTCTAAATCAGCCACCAGTGCAGTATCATCTGCAAACAGCAGCTGCATCAGATTCCACTCTCTACCATCAACATTCACCAGACTCAGACCTCCACCTAAAACTCTTGCATTCACCTCCCTTACAACACCATTCATATAAATATTAAACAACCAAGGTGACATCACATATCCCTGCCGCAGCCCCACGCTCACGGGAAACCAGTCACTCACAGTATTTCCCACTCTTACACACGCTCTACTGTTTACATAAAAATTTTTCACCCTTTTTATTAACCTACCATCAAGTTCAGACAATCTTAAAACAGTCCACAAAGCCTCCCTATCAAGTCTATCATACGCCTTCTCTATATCCACATCCTTGTCTTTTGCTAAATACTTTTCACACACTTATCTCACAGAAAACAATTGATTCACGCATCCCCTCCCTCTCCTAAAGCCACACTGCTCGTCACCAATCACTCCCTCTGTACCCTAACTCTCTTAATTAACACTCTACCATACACCTTACCTACAAAATCAACAGACTTATACCCTAAGGCTAGTACAGTCATACTTATCACCCTTGCCTTTATACAACGGGACCACACAGGCACTTGCCCAGTCAATTGGCACCATACCTTTCACAAAGCACACATTCAACAATCTTACTAACCAGTCAACGATAGTTGCTCCACCACCCTTCAGGCATTCCACAGCACACCCATTCATTCCTGCAGCTTTCCCATTTTTCATCTCCTTTACTGCCTCCTGCATTTCCTCCTTCGTGATCAAAGAATCATTCAACTCTCCCAACACATTTATTCCTTGTGCTCTTCCATCCGCCACAATCTCAGCCACTCTTTCTTCCTCTGCATTTAACAATATTTCAAATACTCTGCCCATCTCTTCCTTACTCTCCGTACTGCATCCATCTCAATGAACATCCTTCCATCCTCTGCTTTTACTCGCTCTTCCCTCCCAGACTCTCCCTTTTGCACCCTTTTCACCTCCTTCGAAAACATTTTCTTATTCTGTTGAGAATTCTCAGTCAACCACCTACCCCACCTCTCATCACGCACAGCCCTTTATCATCACGCACAGCCCTTCTCGCCCTATTCCTCTTTTCCTTATACCTCTCATATGATACCTCATCCTTCCTCTGCAGCTACACTTCATATGCATTTCTCTTCTCAGCCACAGCCATACTTACTTCCTCACACCACCATTCACTTCCTTTTCTTACACCACCACACACCTCTTCCGCATGCCCCACCACAGCACTCTTAAACAACTGCCATTCCACCTCCACACTGCCATTTTCCTGATATTTCACTGCGTTCCACTCATCTTTCAATTTCCCTGATACTCTATCATTTTCTCCTTTTTATCCAACTCACTTTCAAGACCTCTCTGCCACACCTAACTCTCCTATCTCTCACCCATCTCTTACCTACTCTCAACTTTTCCTCTATCAAGTAGTAGTCAGACTTACCTTCACCCTTCCCTCTCAGAACTCTCACATCCAACAATCTTCCTATTACATTCCTGGACACAACCACATAGTCCATCATTGCTCTATCAACAACCCTTCCACCCTCGTGTCTCACCATGTATTCTTATAAATATCTTTCTTCTCAAACAGGGTATTTCCAATCACCATCTCTCGCTCAACGCACATCCCTATCATTCGTTCCCCATTTCCATTTCTTTCAGGCACACCATGCATACCAACTACACCTTCAACTGCTACATTTCCCACTCTAGCATTCAGATCTCCCATCATTACCACATTCACATTCACTCCAAATCTCTGCAGACATTCATCAACATCATTCCAGAATGACTCCCTCTCTTCTTCATCCTTTTCACTACCAGGCCCATATGCACTCACAAACACCCACAACTCACATTCGAATTTCGCTTTCACCCACATCAGTCTCGATGACACCTCCTTCCATTCAGTCACACACTGCTGTACTTCCGGACTCACTAACAAGACCACACCTTCTCTTGCCCTTCCTCTATCAGGACCTGACAATCTACCATTCACACTTTCAGACATAGACTCACCCTTCCCTTTCACCTTCGTTTCACTCAAAGCTAACACATCCAATTTTCTTTTCACAAACGTTCTCCCAATCTCCTCCCTTTTAGCCTCAATCGTACTACATCCACGCACATTCATAGACCCAATCTTCAGGGTACGGGGATAACTCCATCCCCCATCCCTTTCTCTGGCTTGTCTCTTTTAAGGAACTAAAAAACAGAGGAGGGGGTCCCTAGTCCCCACACCCCGTCCCTTTTAGTCGCCTTTTACGACACCCAGGGAATACGGTGGCAGTATTCTTCCTAACACAACCTGGCCGCAGAGTAATAGTACCACCCCATAGTGCGGCGAGATTGTGTCCCCCCCGCCACAGGGCAGAGACCTTGACCTACTTTCACTAATTTCGAACTCGTGCTTCATTTTTTCCTTACTACACACCTGCAAAATTTTGTGATGGTATCTTGAGCAGTTGCGAAGTTATTGTGCTAACACACACACACACACACACACACACACACACACACACACACACACACACACACACACACACACACAAAACAATACCAGCTTTGTTATTGCGGCTAGTAATACAATCAGCCACTCTCAATTCACTCACCATTCAAGCTCCGGAATCCTGAACTCATTTTAATGATACTCCACATCTTAGTGGTCTTATTCTGTTTATTTCCGTTCTATATACTAATAGTTTGTAAAAATAACAAGAACAATAATATTGATGCCTCATAGGCATAAACATACTCTTTCACTTTAAATTGGCCAGGATTTTCGTCCTTTTGCAGCTACTTCACGGAGCTTAAGGTAAAAAAAAAAAAATAAATAAAAGCTACATTGTATCCATACCACTTCTTCGTGACTAGCATCATATTCCAGTAACAATATTTTGTTCAAACTCTGTATTGAAGAGGGAGAGATGGCAATTATTTGGCCAAGTTAAAGTGAAAAGAGTATAGCAAGAAAAAGACGCCCCTTCACCAAGGTAGTATGGAACTCCGCCAGTGTTAAGTAGATATACGTAACACATTCTAAAAGATTATTAAGGTGTGATATGCAAAATTAATCGCTTAGGAAAAGGTGATTCACAGCTTCCTAAGCTAATGAGAATACATGCAAGAGAGAGAGAGAGAGAGAGAGAGAGAGAGAGAGAGAGAGAGAGAGAGTGTTACAACTAAATGTTTATGCAAATGTAGAATTATGTCACTGTGGTCCCAAGATCAGCAAGTACTGAACTTGGTAGACTGCAGAAAATAGGCTACTTCAGCTGGGTGTTCCCAGAGGTCTTTGTGTTGGAGGTTCCTGTATGATGAGGGTAAAATGAATGAAGTGAATGCGATGTGAAGGACTGCAGTAGCTTGAGGATAAAGTATGTTGTGAGAAAGAGTGCATGAAGGTAAGTCAGTGTGTCATGGCGGGAAGATCAGAATTATTATAGTGAGACCAGTGTGTTTTGTGAGAGTGAGGTGTGTAAGATGAGAACGTGAGAAGCGGCATTACAGCGAGAGGGGGTGTTTTGTGAGACTGAAGTGTGTGAGATGAGGAGGTGAGGGGCGGCACTACACTTAGGGCAGGGCGTTCTGTGAAAATGGGGTGTGTAAGTGAGAAAGCGAGGGGTGGCATTACAGTGAGGGCACAGTGTCTTGTGAGGGTGAGGTGCATGAGGTAAGTTGAATTGTGGTGTGAGCGATGGAATTAAAGTGAGGGTAAAGTGCGTTGTGAGATGTGAAAGTGAAGTGTAGGAGGTAAGTTTGTTGTGATGTGAAGGCGGCAATACAATGAGGACACACACAATCATATATTGTAAAAAAAAAAATATCCGTGTAGGTGACAGGCTGCCAACGAATTTTCGAATTCTCGAGCTGGATATAAAAAATGTGGAGTAAATACCAGTGTTCCTCAACATCCTCCACAACTTTTGCGAAATTCTTGTAGCTCTAAGTTATTTTCCCCCTTTTCATAAAATGTTTTTCACTGTCATTTTTTAGTGCACATGCCTGGAAGCAATAAATTTTTAACAGGTGTATTTTTATATGAGAAATCGAATTATTGTTTTTACCTTTTGTTGCTGTACACCAGGAAACCATTTTCTACGCTGGTTCGTAACCATATAACCAAATTATAGCAATAGTGGTTTAGTGGGTATTTAAGGCGCTCCAGTCTGATTGAGCCTGTGTAGGTTAATATCCAAGGGGTGGTTGGGGTTTACTGTTCACGCAATGCCATTCAAGGATGAGTGAGGCTGGTCACTCTCGTCTTAAATGTCAGGACCAACTTGCCTAGTCCCGGACTCTTACGCGCCTCACGGGGCAACATAGGACTGGACCATGGATGGAGGGATGGATGGGTGGACCTTTTTGTTACTTTGCGCAAAAATGGTACCACCATACATTAGGCTACTTGTGGCTGGTATCTGGTAATTTTATTGGTTGCTAGCGGTATGGTATGACTCTTCACATATTTAGAGCAGGCCAGATTCCCCTAGCAGGCTGATCTGCTATACATGTCCCAGCACACACTGTTCTGACTCCTCCTGCCAGTTTTGGATCTATATATGATTAAACTTTCAAAGACAATTATAACGCGACGCAGTGTAATGAATAACCTAGAAACTTACAAGAGTGGATCAGGCAGCAGTTAGGAGTGGGAATGGTAGGCTCTTAACCAACCATAAGTTTGCCTCTTAAAAGCATATATTGCCAAATAATCTCTACAAAACCTTCATGTGAAATAGTGTACGTAATCGCGATATACTTTCACAGAAACAAGCCCACATCTCATAGGTAATGTTATTGTTACTGAAAGGGTTATAACTCATCTTTCCACCTTATCATAAACTAAGATATGTAGGAATAGAGGAATTAAAGAACATGTTTATTTTCTTACATTCATTTTTTTTTTCTTTTCCACCAACCACCTATACATTTTCTCCACTAAATATTTAAACTTTATCTTTTCCTTTTTTCAAAAACAATAGAAATAATTTGCTCAGGGACTGAAGTATGCATAAAAATATTATTACATTACACTAGAACTTCATTAGTAAAAAGATCAGTTGTCAATCATATCTAATATGAAGAACGAGACTTTTAAATTTAAAAAAAACTGCAACTTATTTTTATTTATCCATGTTATATATTTTTCTAGAAAAACTATTAAACCAATTTCAGTCAGACCTACACGTTTAGATGTATAATTTAACCCTTAGTACATGAAAAAAAGACAGACCTATAGAAATTAGTCTGGAGTCAGATCTGAATTAATGCACCTATCGTGAATCCGAGAGAGTAAAAGCTACCAATATGCCAGATCATTTTAAAATATGCCACTGATTAATTCTGGGGTGAGGGTCACCTCCACAGACCATACGATACATCACACTGGAGTCACTGAGTACACTGGGGCCATAAATATATATATAAATACTTACTGTATTTTTGGTTATCGCGTGCATGTTTCTTTGATGTATGTGTTTGCCGTGTAGCATTATGTCATGTACATAGTGAGACTTCTGGTACAAGCAATATAACATTATATTAAATAATATATTTGATTTTTTCGTGATGTAAAGTAGAAAATACTGCCTTTCGAAACTAATATCATTCGTACTTTTTCCTTATTTCATTGCAATGCGAACATTTGAACTCTATTTTTTTCTGTGCCATTTACTTTTTAAAAGTCAGCTTATAGGATTTATTCTGCTTTCAGAGAGCCTGAAAAATGTCTAACGACAACATAGAACCAGTGGCAGAGCTTCCTATCAAGAGGCGGTGAAAGAGTGTGTAAGACTGGGAGCTGTGCGTTTTCTGTCAGGGAGTCACACCTCCACCTAGAAGTGCATAAAACAATGGGATCCAAAAAGTTAAGGAGGCCTTTAACATTCACTGGAATTGTGGGGAGGAGAAAAGAGGTGTTCTGGATCGTTTGGATACAGTCAAATATTCTAATTTCTTTTCCTCTTGATGTTTATTCTGAGAAATGTTATTCTTTCATTTCCTTTTATGATTATTCTGACTCAAGTTTCCTTACATTCCACCCTTTTGGCTGTTCTGACTCAAATGTAACTCTTGCTCACGGACAATATTTATCTGACGTGTAAAATATACTGTATATATATCACACAAAATTTCAGTTGTTTCCTTAATACATATGCCTATCTGTTTTATTAACCAGAGTCAAGGAGTATCAACCATATCACGGACACAGTAACCAAATATCAATCTTATTAGTCACAGTAAAGTAGAATCCGTTTCATCAGCCACAATAAAGGATTAACAGTCGTATTATAGTCATAATAAGGGGATATCAGTCTTATTAGCAATAATAGAAGTGATGCACTCGATGAAAGGAAAGATACATTTTATGAAAAGTTGCAAGAA
The DNA here is from genome assembly GCF_032717465.1 of Coenobita brevimanus. Lineage (NCBI taxonomy): Eukaryota > Metazoa > Arthropoda > Malacostraca > Decapoda > Coenobitidae > Coenobita > Coenobita brevimanus. Next base: position 7,919,816 of record NC_137034.1, read on the forward strand.
GGAGTAGGAAGGGTACCTAGACATGATGTTTTGATCTGCGTTGGAGACTTTAATGCAGTAATGGGCTGTTCAAATGAGGGATTTGAGGCATGTATGGGTAAGATGGGAGTTGGTAGTAGGATGAGTGAAAACGGAGTGAGGTTTGGAAGCTTCTGTCTAGCAAATGACTTAGTCATCGGGGGCACACTCTTTCAGCATTGCAATATACACAAGACAACTTGGGTGTCGCCGTGTGGAAAATATAAAAATCAGATTGATCACATCGCTATCAGTAGGAGGCATAGAAGTTCTCTGCTAGATGTTCATGTTAAACGGGGAGCGGATATTGGTAGTGATCATCAACTCAGCATTGCAAAAATATGGTTTAAACTTAAAAATCAGAAGAAGGAAAAATCTGGTGTTGGTAGATACGATATTGTTAAGCTTAGAAGGGAAGGAGAAGAAAAGAAGGAATTCAGATTAGAATGCAGAAATAGGTTTTTGGTGATGGAAACGCTGGAAGAGGGGGAGAGAAGTGTAGATGAGATGTGGGAGGATATGAACAAAGTTTTGCATGAGACTGCTGAATGTACGATTGGAAGGAGACATAGATTCAGGAGAAAGAAATGGATATTAGAGGAAATGTGGGATATGATAAAAAAGAGAGGGGAGGCTAAATTGAGGAGTGAGATGCAATGCGTTGATGAACGAGAGATTGAATTAGCAAGAGCTGCGTACTGGAGTTTGAATTCAGAAGTAAGAAGGTTAGCTAGGAGAGATAAAAGAAGATGTGTGGATGAAAAGGTTGCAGAGACTGAAATCTTAATAAACAAAAATGATGGACAGAGTCAAAGAATTGCATATGAATCGATTAGAGAACTGAGTGGTAATGCAGGTAAACGCAAGGAAATACCAGTTAGAGACAGGGAAAGGAAATTTATTGACCAAAGATGGAGATATTAAAAATAGATGGAAGGAGCATTTTGAGACAGTTCTTAATAGACCAATACCACCAGAAGAGGATATACCGTCTGCTCAGGAAGATTTAAATATAGAAACAGGAGAGTTGAGGCTTGCAGAAGTGGAGAAAGCAGTAAAACAGTTAAAGAATAATAAGGCACCAGGGGAGGATGGTTTATTTCCGGAAATGTTTAAAGTGGAGGGGGATAGATTAATAATGATCTTGACCAAGCTATTCAATAAGATATGGGTGACGGGGTTACTACCATCAGTTTGGAAGAATGGTGTAATTGTTAAAGTTCCGAAGAAGGGAGACCTGAGTGAATGTGGTAATTGGAGGGGAATCTCTTTGTCACCGATAGCTTTGAAAGTTTTCAGTAGAGTGTTGTTAAATAGGTTGGAGCCGGTGGTTGAGGGTATTCTGAGGGATGAACAGGCTGGTTTTAGAAAGGGACGTGGTTGCAATGATCAGATCTTTATAGTTAGGCATCTGATGCAGCAAGTTAATGAAATGAGAGTACCGTTAAGTCTTTGTTTTGTTGATTTTGAAAAGGCTTTTTGATAGTGTTTCGAGAGAGACTATGGGGAAGATCATGAGACATTATGGAATACCAGAGGAGTTTGTGAGGGTCATTATGAACATGCATGAGGACACATTTTGTAAAGTGATGGTTGATGGTTGTCTGAGTGATTCGTTTGAAGTCAAGTCCGGAGTAATTCAAGGTGGTGTTCTATCGCCTTTACTATTTATATTGGTCATTGATTACATTATGAAACGCGTTGGAACAGAAACCGGTGCAGGTATACTTTGGGGAGAGAACAGGAAACTTTTGGATTTAGATTATGCAGATGATATAGTTTTGATTTGTGATGGGCCAGAAGAGATGCAGAGAGTGTTGGACTGTTTGGTGAGTGAAGGTCGCAAGGTGGGTTTGGTTATTAGTTGTGGAAAAACTGAAATAATCAATATGAATATGGAAAATGCGCAGGAATGTGTAATTGGAGGTATGGTTGTAAAGCAAGTTGATAGGTTTAAATATTTAGGTACTTATTTAGCCAAGGATGGTTCTTTGAACTTTGAATTCGAGGAAAGGTTAAAGAAGGCTAATCAGGCAATGGGAATGCTTAAAAATATTTGGAATAATAACAATTTTTCTGTGCATACAAAAATCAAACTTTATAAGGTAATGGTTAGGAGTATCTTAATTTATGGACACGAGTCTTGGTACAGCACAGTGATTATGGAAAATAAATTCTTGGTGTTTGAAAATAAAGCACTTAGAAGAATATTAGGAGTTAAGTGGTGGGAAAGGATACCAAATAGTAGAATTAGAGAAATAACGGGAGTGCAGCCGATCGATGAATATGTTAGATTCTCACGATGGAAGTGGCTAGGACATGTGTATAGGAGACAGGGAATAGTACGAGGTACACCAGGGTGGGTGGCATTTGGTAAGAGAGGTAGAGGAAGGCCAAAAGAGACGTGGGTGAGGACAATGAGACGGGAAGCTGGAGATGAGTGTTGGGGAAATCTTGAGGAGTTAGCACAAGATAGGATGTGGTGGTGTGAGTTCATCGAGGCCCTATGCATCCCCGAGGGTGCCACAGGAAATGATTGATTGATTGATTGATTGATAAAATAGTGCCAGTCAGTCACAGTGAAGAATGACACTTACACATCGTTCATCAAACATTATATATTCCAACAAGAAAAAATCCAAGTAATTATAGAGGTTGTTATTTGAACTAATGAGCCCTGGGATGTGTGTCATTTATTCTTGCCATCTCCTGATAATTTCAGCGTAGGGTAGAGCTTTTGAACAGCAGGGGAGAGACGGATGCTTAATCAACCCCTTCACAACATCACAACATGACGTCTCTCCTCGAATTGAAATAGTTTGGTAGCAGTAATAGTATATATAAATGAACGTCACTCGGCTTCGGAGTGTTAAGACCTATCATAAAAAATAAAAAAAAATCTTCACCCCTGTAAGGTTAATGGTAAAACAGCTAAACCTATTTTATCCCCTTTGAATTGTGGGGGTCTGAGGCTAGGTTGCCGTAGTCCAGTACAGTTAAAGGTAGATTAGAATATAACTTCTCTTGGTGGCATTACTCAAATAAAACATATCTAGGCACCTCTAGAGGCTCGTTACTTCCATTGTGGCGTTCTAACCACTAAGCCACACTGCTCCACCCAGACACGCCAATTGCAGACGTTTTAATTCAAATAAGGAAGGGTCTCTACTACAAGATAAAGGTTAATTATGGCTATGTAAATGTTGGGTGGGAGAGTCAAGGGTTAGAGCTTAATTTCTTTTCTAACGTTTCGGACTACACAGAACTCATCTTCAGAGAGATTGTTAGGAATGGTTAGAGAGTCTCACGGTAGGTTCTGTATAGCCAGAAACGTTGGGCAAAAAAATAAAAAAATCAAGCCCTAACCTGTGTCTCTCTCCCATTCAACAGTTCCACTTGTCGCGAAGGATCATCTGCAATTAAGGTTATATCAAAACTTCAAATTAGAAAATTCTTTAGCAACCGAAAAAAAGCTTCCGCGAGTAGCAAGAATATAACCAATAAAGTGCGCTTTGTGAGCGCGTGACGAGCGAGAGAGCATTTGTACCTACGTCTGTCATCATAATTTCATCTTGGTGTAAACTTTCATTTCTGGTGAGGATGTTGAACAATAACTGAAGAATAATTGAGCTAAAATATTTACGTTCTCACATTTTCTTCCTCGCACACACACACACACACACACACACACACACACACACACACACACACACACACACACACACACACACACACACACACACACACACACACACACACACACACACACACACACACACACACACACACACACACACACACACACACACACACATGCGCGCTCAGGGACAAGAGTCCTATCAACATATGAAAGTGAAAAACAAGCCATACCTCGCATATGTCACTTTTCACAGTGCTTTAAATCGATTTCATAGTGAAGCATGTCAACTGAAGTCCTCGGTACATTCCCTTGGAAAGCTGGGATTCCAAGGGATTTCTCTAGTCTCATGAGTAAATATACAGCTTATAGATCAAAACAAATTTTACTGAAAGTATCTACTACCTGCTGAGAGAAACTCTTCTCTATCTGACATAGTAGAAAAATTATTAGCCTTTGAAATCCATCGTGGTCGGGCCGTGTCATGTTGGGCTGTGTCATGTTGGGCCTTGTGGTGTTGGGCCGCTTATTTCTCATCTGAACATAGAGTAAACATCACTTTGCTATGCTTGCTTGCTTTATTCGCTGCTCTTGCTCGCTCGTAACAAGAACTAACACACTTATATCTAATCCAACAACTTCGAAAATCCTTTAATGATAATAATCACCTTCTCGACCTCTTTCTCCCTCCTAGGGATGGGGTGAACGAAGGTCAAGACAGACCTGAATGAGGAAAGCAAATCAACGGCATGTTCAACTAGAGGCCTTGCCAAGGGGAGAATCACACCATCCATGAGCTGATACATATTTAGCGCTGCTCGAAATATGACCCTGACCTAGACAGTCTTTCACCAATTTCGAACTAGTAGATATTCATCCCTACTACACACCTGAACAATTTTGTGATGATATCTCGAGTGGTTGCGAAGTTAGCGTGGTAAGAGACACGCAGACCTTGACCTACTTTCATCAATCTCTAACTCGTAGGAGGTTTTCATCCCTACTATAAGCCTGTAAAATTTTGTGATGATATGAGTGGTTGCGAAGTAATCGTGGTAACAGACACACAGACCTTGACATACGCTCACCAGTTTCGAATTTGTAGGAAGTTTTCATCCCTACTATAGGCCTGTAAAATTTTGTGATGATATCTTGAGTGGTTGCGAAGTTATCATGGTAACAGACACAGAGACATTGACCTATCTATCTATCTATCTATATACCTAGGCTGCTTCCCCCAAGGAAAGGGAGGTAACTGTGACAGGACGACACACCCAATTCACTCATCCACTCAAACATTCATTCGCATCTTAGCCCCAGTGGGGACAAGGGACAGATCCTCACCGCACCACACCGCACGAGGGTCAACTGTGCAGTGCAATCAGTGACATCCGCAGCAGGGCCTGACAGCAGAGCTGGTTTACCCATGCCACATCATAATAGACCCATCCCCTTACCCGCGCCTGACCTGATCAGCTGCTCAGACCAAATGCGGGCAAATATCCTCTTAGGGCTGCACCATCATTTATTCATTCACAGTTTCTCTCCATTTATTTCTGTCATGCACAGCCACTCTTCCATGCTCAACAGGCATCCCTCTCGCATCAAACACTCTCTTCACACTGTCCATCCACCCTATTCGTGGTCTCCCTCTCAGCCTTACACCTCTCACATCAGATCTAGTTATCTTTTTCACCAATCGCTCATTATTGAGTCTCTCCATATGCCCAAACCATCGCAACACCCTCTGCTCAACTTGATCAGCCATCTCCCGAACAACTCCAATTCTCCTTCGCACTTCATCATTTCTTACTCGATCCATATGTGCCACTCCACACATACTCCTCAGACACCTCATCTCCATTACATTCAAACTTTTCCTCTCTGTTACACTCATATTCCATGTTTCAGCCCTATATAATGCAGTCGGTACCACAACACTCTCATACAGCCTTTTCTTTACATCCATTCTAAGCAAACGACATCTAAACACTTTTTTCATGCCTTCCAGCACCATTCCTACTTCAATCATTCTAAACTTCACTTCTGCATCTAGTCTTCCATCCACAGCAACATGTGACTCTAAATACTTAAAACAATCTACCTCCTCAAGCAACTCACCATTCAAAACAATATTCATCCTCCTACCATCTACCGACCTCGTACACTTCATCACTTTACTCCTATTCTCATTTACTTTCAGTCTCCTCCTTTCACAAACCCTTCCAAACTCCTCTACCAAATGTCTCAATCTCTCCTCTAAATCAGCCACCAGTGCAGTATCATCTGCAAACAGCAGCTGCATCAGATTCCACTCTCTACCATCAACATTCACCAGACTCAGACCTCCACCTAAAACTCTTGCATTCACCTCCCTTACAACACCATTCATATAAATATTAAACAACCAAGGTGACATCACATATCCCTGCCGCAGCCCCACGCTCACAGGAAACCAGTCACTCACAGTATTTCCCACTCTTACACACGCTCTACTGTTTACATAAAAATTTTTCACCCTTTTTATTAACCTACCATCAAGTTCAGACAATCTTAAAACAGTCCACAAAGCCTCCCTATCAAGTCTATCATACGCCTTCTCTATATCCACATCCTTGTCTTTTGCTAAATACTTTTCACACACTTATCTCACAGAAAACAATTGATTCACGCATCCCCTCCCTCTCCTAAAGCCACACTGCTCGTCACCAATCACTCCCTCTGTACCCTAACTCTCTTAATTAACACTCTACCATACACCTTACCTACAAAATCAACAGACTTATACCCTAAGGCTAGTACAGTCATACTTATCACCCTTGCCTTTATACAACGGGACCACACAGGCACTTGCCCAGTCAATTGGCACCATACCTTTCACAAAGCACACATTCAACAATCTTACTAACCAGTCAACGATAGTTGCTCCACCACCCTTCAGGCATTCCACAGCACACCCATTCATTCCTGCAGCTTTCCCATTTTTCATCTCCTTTACTGCCTCCTGCATTTCCTCCTTCGTGATCAAAGAATCATTCAACTCTCCCAACACATTTATTCCTTGTGCTCTTCCATCCGCCACAATCTCAGCCACTCTTTCTTCCTCTGCATTTAACAATATTTCAAATACTCTGCCCATCTCTTCCTTACTCTCCGTACTGCATCCATCTCAATGAACATCCTTCCATCCTCTGCTTTTACTCGCTCTTCCCTCCCAGACTCTCCCTTTTGCACCCTTTTCACCTCCTTCGAAAACATTTTCTTATTCTGTTGAGAATTCTCAGTCAACCACCTACCCCACCTCTCATCACGCACAGCCCTTTATCATCACGCACAGCCCTTCTCGCCCTATTCCTCTTTTCCTTATACCTCTCATATGATACCTCATCCTTCCTCTGCAGCTACACTTCATATGCATTTCTCTTCTCAGCCACAGCCATACTTACTTCCTCACACCACCATTCACTTCCTTTTCTTACACCACCACACACCTCTTCCGCATGCCCCACCACAGCACTCTTAAACAACTGCCATTCCACCTCCACACTGCCATTTTCCTGATATTTCACTGCGTTCCACTCATCTTTCAATTTCCCCTGATACTCTATCATTTTCTCCTTTTTATCCAACTCACTTTCAAGACCTCTCTGCCACACCTAACTCTCCTATCTCTCACCCATCTCTTACCTACTCTCAACTTTTCCTCTATCAAGTAGTAGTCAGACTTACCTTCACCCTTCCCTCTCAGAACTCTCACATCCAACAATCTTCCTATTACATTCCTGGACACAACCACATAGTCCATCATTGCTCTATCAACAACCCTTCCACCCTCGTGTCTCACCATGTATTCTTATAAATATCTTTCTTCTCAAACAGGGTATTTCCAATCACCATCTCTCGCTCAACGCACATCCTTATCATTCGTTCCCCATTTCCATTTCTTTCAGGCACACCATGCATACCAACTACACCTTCAACTGCTACATTTCCCACTCTAGCATTCAGATCTCCCATCATTACCACATTCACATTCACTCCAAATCTCTGCAGACATTCATCAACATCATTCCAGAATGACTCCCTCTCTTCTTCATCCTTTTCACTACCAGGCCCATATGCACTCACAAACACCCACAACTCACATTCGAATTTCGCTTTCACCCACATCAGTCTCGATGACACCTCCTTCCATTCAGTCACACACTGCTGTACTTCCGGACTCACTAACAAGACCACACCTTCTCTTGCCCTTCCTCTATCAGTACCTGACAATCTACCATTCACACTTTCAGACATAGACTCACCCTTCCCTTTCACCTTCGTTTCACTCAAAGCTAACACATCCAATTTTCTTTTCACAAACGTTCTCCCAATCTCCTCCCTTTTAGCCTCAATCGTACTACATCCACGCACATTCATAGACCCAATCTTCAGGGTACGGGGATAACTCCATCCCCCATCCCTTTCTCTGGCTTGTCTCTTTTAAGGAACTAAAAAACAGAGGAGGGGGTCCCTAGTCCCCACACCCCGTCCCTTTTAGTCGCCTTTTACGACACCCAGGGAATACGGTGGCAGTATTCTTCCTAACACAACCTGGCCGCAGAGTAATAGTACCACCCCATAGTGCGGCGAGATTGTGTCCCCCCCGCCACAGGGCAGAGACCTTGACCTACTTTCACTAATTTCGAACTCGTGCTTCATTTTTTCCTTACTACACACCTGCAAAATTTTGTGATGGTATCTTGAGCAGTTGCGAAGTTATTGTGCTAACACACACACACACACACACACACACACACACACACACACACACACACACACACACACACACACACACACAAAACAATACCAGCTTTGTTATTGCGGCTAGTAATACAATCAGCCACTCTCAATTCACTCACCATTCAAGCTCCGGAATCCTGAACTCATTTTAATGATACTCCACATCTTAGTGTTCTTCTTATTCTGTTTATTTCCGTTCTATATACTAATAGTTTGTAAAAATAACAAGAACAATAATATTGATGCCTCATAGGCATAAACATACTCTTTCACTTTAAATTGGCCAGGATTTTCGTCCTTTTGCAGCTTACTTCACGGAGCTTAAGGTAAAAAAAAAAAATAAATAAAAGCTACATTGTATCCATACCACTTCTTCGTGACTAGCATCATATTCCAGTAACAATATTTTGTTCAAACTCTGTATTGAAGAGGGAGAGATGGCAATTATTTGGCCAAGTTAAAGTGAAAAGAGTATAGCAAGAAAAAGACGCCCCTTCACCAAGGTAGTATGGAACTCCGCCAGTGTTAAGTAGATATACGTAACACATTCTAAAAGATTATTAAGGTGTGATATGCAAAATTAATCGCTTAGGAAAAGGTGATTCACAGCTTCCTAAGCTAATGAGAATACATGCAAGAGAGAGAGAGAGAGAGAGAGAGAGAGAGAGAGAGAGAGAGAGAGAGAGAGAGAGAGAGAGAGAGAGAGAGAGAGAGAGAGAGAGAGAGAGAGAGAGAGAGAGTGTTACAACTAAATGTTTATGCAAATGTAGAATTATGTCACTGTGGTCCCAAGATCAGCAAGTACTGAACTTGGTAGACTGCAGAAAATAGGCTACTTCAGCTGGGTGTTCCCAGAGGTCTTTGTGTTGGAGGTTCCTGTATGATGAGGGTAAAATGAATGAAGTAAATGCGATGTGAAGGACTGCAGTAGCTTGAGGATAAAGTATGTTGTGAGAAAGAGTGCATGAAGGTAAGTCAGTGTGTCATGGCGGGAAGATCAGAATTATTATAGTGAGACCAGTGTGTTTTGTGAGAGTGAGGTGTGTAAGGTGAGAACGTGAGAAGCGGCATTACAGCGAGAGGGGGTGTTTTGTGAGACTGAAGTGTGTGAGATGAGGAGGTGAGGGGCGGCACTACACTTAGGGCAGGGCGTTCTGTGAAAATGGGGTGTGTAAGTGAGAAAGCGAGGGGTGGCATTACAGTGAGGGCACAGTGTCTTGTGAGGGTGAGGTGCATGAGGTAAGTTGAATTGTGGTGTGAGCGATGGAATTAAAGTGAGGGTAAAGTGCGTTGTGAGATGTGAAAGTGAAGTGTAGGAGGTAAGTTTGTTGTGATGTGAAGGCGGCAATACAATGAGGACACACACAATCATATATTGTAAAAAAAAAAATATCCGTGTAGGTGACAGGCTGCCAACGAATTTTCGAATTCTCGAGCTGGATATAAAAAATGTGGAGTAAATACCAGTGTTCCTCAACATCCTCCACAACTTTTGCGAATTTCTTGTAGCTCTAAGTTATTTTCCCCCTTTTCATAAAATGTTTTTCACTGTCATTTTTTAGTGCACATGCCTGGAAGCAATAAATTTTTAACAGGTGTATTTTTATATGAGAAATCGAATTATTGTTTTTACCTTTTGTTGCTGTACACCAGGAAACCATTTTCTACGCTGGTTCGTAACCATATAACCAAATTATAGCAATAGTGGTTTAGTGGGTATTTAAGGCGCTCCAGTCTGATTGAGCCTGTGTAGGTTAATATCCAAGGGGTGGTTGGGGTTTACTGTTCACGCAATGCCATTCAAGGATGAGTGAGGCTGGTCACTCTCGTCTTAAATGTCAGGACCAACTTGCCTAGTCCCGGGCTCTTACGCGCCTCACGGGGCAACATAGGACTGGACCATGGATGGAGGGATGGATGGGTGGACCTTTTTGTTACTTTGCGCAAAAATGGTACCACCATACATTAGGCTACTTGTGGCTGGTATCTGGTAATTTTATTGGTTGCTAGCGGTATGGTATGACGCTTCACATATTTAGAGCAGGCCAGATTCCCCCAGCAGGCTGATCTGCTATACATGTCCCAGCACACACTGTTCTGACTCCTCCTGCCAGTTTTGGATCTATATATGATTAAACTTTCAAAGACAATTATAACGCGACGCAGTGTAATGAATAACCTAGAAACTTACAAGAGTGGATCAGGCAGCAGTTAGGAGTGGGAATGGTAGGCTCTTAACCAACCATAAGTTTGCCTCTTAAAAGCATATATTGCCAAATAATCTCTACAAAACCTTCATGTGAAATAGTGTACGTAATCGCGATATACTTTCACAGAACCAAGCCCACATCTCATAGGTAATGTTATTGTTACTGAAAGGGTTATAACTCATCTTTCCACCTTATCATAAACTAAGATATGTAGGAATAGAGGAATTAAAGAACATGTTTATTTTCTTACATTCATTTTTTTTTTCTTTTCCACCAACCACCTATACATTTTCTCCACTAAATATTTAAACTTTATCTTTTCCTTTTTTCAAAAACAATAGAAATAATTTGCTCAGGGACTGAAGTATGCATAAAAATATTATTACATTACACTAGAACTTCATTAGTAAAGAGATCAGTTGTCAATCATATCTAGTATGAACAACGAGACTTTTAAATTTAAAAAAAACTGCAACTTATTTTTATTTATCCATGTTATATATTTTTCTAGAAAAACTATTAAACCAATTTCAGTCAGACCTACACGTTTAGATGTATAATTTAACCCTTAGTACATGAAAAAAAAACAGACCTATAGAAATTGGTCTGGAGTCAGATCTGAATTAATGCACCTATCGTGAATCCGAGAGCGTAAAAGCTACCAATATGCCAGATCATTTTAAAATATGCCACTGATTAATTCTGGGGTGAGGGTCACCTCCACAGAGAATACGATACATCACACTGGAGTCACTGAGTACACTGGGGCCATAAATATATATAAATACTTACTGTATTTTTGGTTATCACGTGCATGTTTCTTTGATGTATGTGTTTGCCGTGTAGCATTATGTCATGTACACCTGAAAGCACTAATTTCTTCCCCCTGGTAGCGGGAGTCGCGGCCAGAGAGCGACCACGCGATCGAACACCCAACATCCACCACCCTTACCCGAACCCCAGGATAAACGTTGTTGTTTAGATGTGGAACGACCAAAGCTGTTGATGTTACAATGTGTCATGACTGTTTTTATAGACAATCAGAATCAGTAGGGGTAATTATATAAAGGTATTTAGTGTGTAAGACTGTAGTTATCCCCAACGTATGAGAACGGCACGAAAATGAAAGAAGGCCTATAATGTATTATATGCTATTGTCTATATACTTACGTTCTATATTATAATGTTACAAATAAGTGTAGTATAGTTAACAGCATCTGTTGCAAGATATGGTGTCTTATCCATTCTCGCTCCCACCTCCACCACCGTTCTCTCTGGGTTCCTGTCTCCACCAAATGCCTCTCTTACCCTCTCGCCTCCCACCCCTAGCCTATGTTAACCAACATAACTACGATAATGATGAAATGATCCATCAGGTATTGATTACATTATCATACCCCTCTGTTTTAAGCACCAACTAATCAATAGCATACAATACTTCGGTATACCTGCCAAATCTTTCATCCTATTGTAAGTTGTTACATGACATACACACTGCAAGTTTGACCTTGTGTTACAAGGATATACGGGTTGTTTATCACTGACACGGGTTATGTTTGGTTTTGGACGTCCATTAATTCATAATAACGTGGCAATTTAAGCCTTACATTATAAACGCGTAAGGTTTATGTTCCTGTCATTATTGGATGAACGACACGAATCATGGATCGGTTCTGACGAACCACAAACTCTCTGGTTTAACGAAAATATTCCGACCTCTTGTCACAACAGTGACACAATGTCATTATGTATACGACTAAATGTGGGTCAATCATATACATAATGACATTGTATCACTCTTGTGACAAGAGGTCGGAATATTTTCGTTAAGGCAGAGAGTTTGTGGTTCGTCAAAGCCGATCCCTGATTCGTTTCGTTCATCCAATAATGACAGGAACATAAACCTTACGTGTTTATATCGTAAGGCTTAAATTGCCATGTTAATGTAAATTAATGATGTCCAAAACCACACGTAACCTGTGTTAACGATAAACAACCCGTATGTCCTAGTAACGCAAGGTCCAACTTGCAGTGGGTACATCACGTAACAGATTACTACGGGATGAAATAGTTGGCAGGTATACCGAGGTATTGTATGTTACTGATCTGTTGGAGCTTCATACAGAGGTGTAGGATAATATTGATGTGATCATTACCTGACGGATCATTTCATCATTATCTTTGTTATGTCGGTTAATAATGGGTGGGAGTGGGGGATGAGAGGGTAAGAGAGGCTTTCGGTGGCTACAGGAACCCAGAGAGAAAGGTGGTGGAGGTGGAAGTGAGAATGGATGAGAAAATACATCTTTCAGCAGATATTGTTTACCATGCTACACTTATTTGAAAACATCATAACACAGAACATAAGAATACAGACAATAACACAGTACATTGTAAGTTTTCTTTCATTTTCGTGCCATTCTCATATGTTGTCGATAACATCACAGTATTACACATTAAATACCTATACATACTTACCCCTACTGGTTCTGATTGTCTATAAAAACAATCATGACACATTGTAACATCACCAACTTTGGCAGTTCCACATCTATCCAGCAACGCTTACATTGAGGGTGGGGTGGGAGTGGTGCGTGTGGAGTGTTCGATCGCCTGGTCGCTCACTGGCCGCGACTCCGGCTGCAAGGGGGGGGGGGGAGAAATTAGTGCTTTCGAGTGTACAGCCGACAGCAGAAGTTCGTCCCTCTGGGGGTAGGGGGGTTTCAAGAATACTCCCCCAGTATCCCTGCTTGTCGTACGAGGCGACTAAAAGGGTTGGTGGTGGGTTAGTGCCCCACCCCGTAAAAAGAACTAACTAAAAAAGCAAATAAAGCGCCTCGGACCCGGACGGACCATACGTTGACGACTAAGGAACGGACAAAGGACATTCTGAGAGTAGGAACGTGGAATGTGAGAGGAGTGAATGATGAAGTGAAAGAGAGAGAGATTGTCCAGGTGCCTGAGGATGCAAAAGTGGATATATGTGGATTGACTGAAACTAAATGGAAAGGTGAAAGGATGAGAGAATGGGAATATGGTGTAGGTATATGTGCGGGAGTCAGTGAGAATGAGAGGGCAAGAGAGGGAGTATGTCTGATGATAAGCAAGAAGTGGAAGGAGAATATAAGAGAGTATGGAACAGTGGGTGCAAGGATTGTATGGGTGAGGATGAAAGTAGGTAATCAAGCATGGGCGATTGTATGTGTGTATGCTCCAACAGAGGATCGAGTGGCAAGAGTGAAAGATGAGTTTTGGGCGAGAGTAGAAGCATGTTTGGACAAGTTTGAGAGGAGCGAGAGAGTGCTGTTGATTGGAGACATGAATGGCAAAGTTGGGAATGTGCGAGTGGATGGAGTGGTTGGTCAGTGGGGTGTGCCAGCTGAAGTAGATGGGAATGGTAGTGCTTTGGTGGACATCTGTGCTGGTAAGGGGTTGGCAATAGCCAACACCTACTTTCGTCATAAGATGATCCACCGGTATACATGGAGAGTAATGAGGAGGATGGATGGTGAACTTGTTGAACGAAAGGCAATGATAGACTACGTGTGTGTGGATGAGCGAATGAGAAGACAAGTGTTGGATGCAAGGGTGTGGAGAGGGTGGGGGAATGGAGTCTCGGACCATCACTTAGTGATGGCCAAGGTAGAGCTGCAAAGAAAGTGGTTGAGGAGGCGAAGGGGAAGACAGGAGGAAGCAGCTCCTGTGAGAAGAGTGAAGAAATTGCAAGATAGTGAGAAGAGGACAGAGTGTAAGAGCATAGTGGAAGAAAGATTGGGAAGGTATGAGCTAGAGCAGATGGAAGGGGTGGAAGACGTATGTAAGATATTCACGGAAGAGATAAGCGCAGCGTGTGAGGCGGTTTGTGGAGTGAGGAGGAGATGCAAGGGTGTGCAAGGGACAGCATGGTGGAATGATGAGGTGAAACGAGCTGTGGAACAAAAGAAGAAGGCATATGATGAATGGTTGGCAAGTAGAGGTAGGGGAGAAGATGAGAGAGAGAAGAGAGAGGTATATGTGAGCAGGAGAAGGGAGGTTAAGAGACTGGTGAAGGAGAGTAAGAAGAAAGTGGATGAAGAGTTTGGGAGGAATCTGAGTGTGAAATGGAGGGAGAGTAAGAAATTGTTTTGGAAGGAGGTAAAGAAAGTAAGGCAGTGTGAAAGGGGAAATAGTAGGGGAGTGAAAGATAGGAATAATAGATTGTTGGTGGAGAAGAGAGAGAAATTGAGGAGATGGAAGGAGCACTTTGAGGATTTGTTGAATGTAGAGAGTGAGAGCAGTGTGAGTATAAGTGGTTGGGGAATGGCTGGGAGAAGAAGAGATGAGAGGAGGGAGGAAGAGATCAGTAGGTCGGAAGTAGTGGAAGCGATGAAGAAGATTAAGCTGGGAAAGGCCCCAGGAATTGATGGAGTGTGTGGTGAAATGCTTAGGTATGGGGGTGAGATTGTTGTGGAGTGGATATGGAAGTTGTGTAGATTGGCTTGGGAAGAGGGAAGGGTTCCAGAGGACTGGAAATCAGGTATAATTGTTCCTCTGTACAAAGGAAAAGGGGAGAGAGAAGTATGTGGTAACCATAGGGGTATTTGCCTTCTTAGTGTGACTGGTAAAATATATGGCAGAATACTCATTGATAGGGTTAGGCATATGACAGAGGAGCTAGTTGGAGAAGAACAAGGGGGATTTAGGAAGGGAAAAGGGTGTGTAGATCAGATATTTGTTCTAAGATGTTTAGTGGAGAAGTATCTAGAGAAGGGAAGGAAAGTGTACGCTGCCTTCATGGACTTGGAGAAAGCTTATGACAGAACAGATAGGAAAGGTATGTGGAAGGTATTAAGAATATATGGAGTGGAGGGGAAATTGTTGAGTGCTGTGAAGAGTATGTACGAGGGAGCTAGGGCTACGGTGCGAGTGGATGGTGAGCTGAGTGAGTTCTTTGATCTCAATGTGGGACTGAAACAGGGGTGTGTAATGTCTCCATGGCTGTTTAATATATATATGGATGGGGTTGTAAAGGAGGTACAAGGTAGGGCAGTGGATGTGGGGGTGGCCCTAATGAATGAGGGTGAGATTTGGAAGCTTCCGGTGTTGCTGTTTTGCTGATGATACAGTATTGTTGAGTGAAGATGAATGGGAGTTGCAAGGTTTGGTGAATGAATTTGGGACAGTGTGTAGGAGGAGGAAGCTGAAAGCTAATGTAAACAAAAGTGAAGTTATGGTGTTTGAGAGGAATGAAGTCACAGAGTGTGCAGTGAGGTTGGATGGTGAGGATATGGAGAATGTGAGTGCATTCAAGTACTTGGGTAGTGTGATGAGTAAGGATGGAACTTTGGGGGATGAAGTAAGTGAAAGGGTACAGCAGGGAAGGAAGGTTGTTGGCACACTGAAAGCAGTGATGAGAAATAGGGAGGTGAGTATGGAAGTTAAGAAGTCACTGCATGATGGTATTGTGATCCCTACCCTGACGTATGGAAGCGAGGCGTGGACCTTGCAAGAGGGGAACAAGTCAAGAGTGAGAGCAGTGGAAATGAGTTACTTGAGAGGAGCATGTGGAGTGACATGGAGAGACAGGTTGACGAATGAAGAAGTGAAGGAACGTTGTGGGGTAGATGTGGATGTGGTTGAAAAGATTAGGAGAAATACACTGAGGTGGTTTGGACATGTGGAGAGGATGGAGAATGAAAGACTGACTAAGAGGGTGTATGTAGGTGAGGTGAGGTGAGGGAGGGAGAGGGAGGGGTAGACCGAGGATGAGGTGGAGGGATGGAGTTGAGAGGTATATGAGGGAGGGGGGGGTGAGTTGGGGGGAGGGGAGTCAAATGGTAGGTGACAGAGTGACTTGGAGGCGTTTTGTCTGCGGCCACCCTTTGCGGGATTAGGGCGTCGGGCTATAGATAGATAGATAGATAGGGATAATGTTATTGTGAGATGTTTGACACTGGTGTATGAAGATTCTTCGTTACGGACACAGACGCATAGGATTATTTGGACTGGCTGATGTTGCCAGCAAGTATTATATGAAATATTATTGAACGATTGCAGTCCTAAAGGTGAGGTTGCACGAAAACACTAATTACGATGTCAGTTACACACTAAACAAACACAGAAACTGACAGTTCGTGTTTCGCCAGTATGCTGTTTAGTTTAACCAGTTAAATCACTTCCTTTTCCGGCCTCTCTCCCCACCCGTCTCTTCTCTTCCTAGTCATGCTCTGCCATCATCCACGTTTTATCGTTAATGCTGAATACCGTATGTCTGTAGATAAACTGTGGGAAACAATATAAAAGTGTCAGATGAGCTTCATTTCCTCCTCCATCGCTTGAAATGTTATCCATGACTTGAATATAATTGTTAGTAACATGAATAAATCGTCACTGTGGTGGTTAGGAGACATTACTCGTCACATTATATAACATTTATATAACCATCGTTAATACAGTGCTCCAAATACACTCCCTCTCCACCCCATCGCCGTCTCCTCCCCTCCCCCTTCCACTGTCTCCATCACTTCTCCCCCCTCCCTTCCCCCCCTCTACCAGTACCCCTTGTTTCTCTCCCTCAACACCCCCAACCCTTCCCAACGATTTCATTTAACTGACTCTGCTTCTGTTTACCTCCCTAACTAGATCGGTTCTTCATAATTTGAATACAGTTATTACCATTTACAGGACTTTGAGTCTTAATTGTAATGACATTATAAACACAATACTCGTGCATGTTATATTGCCAGCTGTATTACACACAAGTAACCAAATTACTTACATAACAATATGTCCATCGTAACTATCAGTGTTCAATACCATCCCCCCCTTGTGGATTCCTTCCCTCCTCGCCTCCTTCCCGCTTTCTGTATCCCTCACTCCTCCCTTCACGTTATAACATATTTATCTGTGTCCCAGCTTGTAATATATGTAATCCCTTCCCTCACCCAAAGTATTCCTGCTTCCATAATCCCCTCCCCCCCCCCCACACATTGTGTTCCGCAGTAAAGTGAGACCTATGAGATACGTCTACTTATATATAATTTAAAACAATATGCCATCGACATACTTTGATCTGAACTCCCTCAACGCATGATCTTACAAGGTCAGAGAATGCAGTCAGCAAGATTATCCCTATCATTCCATTCCCATAGCTGCATTGCATGGTTAGAACAAAAGGTAACGGCATGGCTGTCCGTCAGCGCCCTGAACATCTGTTCTGCAACTGCCGATATTATCGATACAGGAGTGACAAGGACTCGGATGGATAGGAAGCGAACCTTTACCATAATTAACCCTTACACCGCGACAATCTCATACTTCCACTTACATCTGCCTGCTGTCCGGGCTCATGACAAGCATATTCCGATAAGGGCTTAATCTACTCATCCAGAGGGGTATAATCCCCCTTCATCGTATATTACGATGATTATGGTAGCCAAATGTATGAGGATACAGCTTTTGTGACTATCATCTATTTTGCTATATTTAATCGTAACTGAGGATCTACAAATTATCACCAAGAATACTGACAGTACTTTTAAGAAAATATTTTCTGGATGCGTGTAGATTATACAACATCTATCTATCTATCTGTCTATAGCCCGACGCCCTAATCCCGAAAGGGTTGTCGCAGACAAAACGCCTCCAAGTCGCTCTGTCACCCACCATTTGACTCCCCTCCCCCCAACTCAACCCCCCCTCCCCCATATATTCCTCTCAACTCCATCCCTCCACCTCATCCTCGGTCTACCCCTCCCTCTCCCTCCCTCCACCTCACCTACATACACCCTCTTAGTCAGTCTTTCATTTTCCATTCTCTCCACATGTCCAAACCACCTCAGTCATACAACATACGCAATGATTATTTTTCATTTAATACTTTCTTTGGTGAAAAGAAGGACGTTTGTGCTTCATATTTTATGTATGTTAGGATTTATAAAATAAGTGTAAGCAAGATATTAATGGCTAGAGGAGGAGAAATAAAATGATCATTAAACTGAGGCACTGACTGCCGTCCTTTGAACAGTTAATGCCTCTTGACCGCCATTGTCACGGTCATTATAATATTACACATTATTAAAGGATACTATACAAAAACAGGACCCAAACATCGTGTCGGAAATTTAGGAATAATTCCTCCCATTTTCTATTTTAGTTGGTGATGGGCAGTCGTATTTTGGAAGTATAATGTATTATACGTAACCCAGGGTGATGGGTATATAGGATTACGTATATTTATACTATGGTTCATAATTTAGCCTTTTTCCCAGCCATGGATGGAATGTGCACATATGCATTTTTAGTTATTTGATTGGTGGATCGCCTCTGTTCTTCTCTCCAGAGGTCTAAGTTTTAGTCTCGGCTAGGCCTCGGTCAATTACGAGTCTCGAGACCTCAGCTGCTCGGGCTCTCGCCCACGCTCTCGGTCCTAATTCATTGAGTCTTGGTCTCAGATGATCTCGAGTCGAGTCAGAGGCAGTCCCATTCATGCTTTAGTCACGCTTGGTCACGTGGTATTGAGAGAGAATTCGGTTGGGACAGACTGGACTGATTAATTAATTTACGACAGTGCTTCCTCCTAGATGGGAATGAACATTATCAATTCACTTTAATTTATAAATAGTGTAAATAGTAATGCTTACGTAAAAAGTACGTATTTGGTCCAGGCCGTAACCTCCAGTAATCCGCCAAGCACTAGCAACAAGCAACATCTTCAACAACTCCGACCATATGGCAACAACCTACAAGCCTCTCCATTGCTACTCTTAAGCTAAGTAACTAAATGACCCTTAGTGGCGAAAGACTGGGCGAATAATATTTCACCAGGGTTTCCAGCTTTTATTTGAGGGTCCTTATATAGATCGTTTAGTTGCTTAGTAGGGAACACAACCTACACGTCATTACGATCCAGGTGAGTCCTGGGAGTAAGACATATATATCCGGACAAATTATGTAGTGTTGTAGGTCTATTTTTGTCTTGTTTAGTGCAAGTGATTAGCCAGTTAAATATTTACGACACTACCGGGGGTATATTCTAAAATTTTCTAATTTTTCCCCCACAAAGTGGTCCTTCGAACCGGATGTTAACACTCGAACATGGCGACAGCTCTGGAATTAAATTATTATCGGGTGGCTTATATAGGCCACTCTCTGGTCACCTGTGACACCTTGATGTCTGTGCCTTCACCATGGCCCTTGGTGACCATGGAGATGATCAGAGTAGGGGGTGCCAGAGCAGACAAGTTTTTTGAGTACGAGGAATTTGCAGAAGTACTTAGACCTGGCTATAATTTGGTTATAGTCATGTTGGGGGGAAACGATATTAATGAGTCAACTGACGTGCAGGACTTAGTGGCTACACTACTACTAATTAATGAGGCTATAGAAGATGCAGGTGCTAAATGTGTGATGTGCACTGTAGAAAAGAGGGAATATCCACATAATCATCCTCGATATGTGGATCCCATTGTTTACAATAAGATCATGAATGCGGTTAATAAGAAACTAACCAAGGAACTAAAAGGGAAAATTATTTTGCTTGGTGGTAAGACCTATCCTCTGGAGGTACGAGTCATGGACCAAATTCACCCTACTTGGGAAGGAAGACGTAGAATTTGGGCCAAGGTGCGAGGAGCTATTAAATTTCATTATGATCAGTGGGTTGCTAACACAAACTAAATATGGATTAATTTTGTAGTAACCCCTAGAAGGCTTTAATTTGTAATCTAAATTTAATTGTACTATTAATTTAGTTGTTCAGATTTATGTATCATTCTTAGTATTGCTGTTTCATGCTGAATTCTTCTATGTACATTTAGTTAATTTAATTCTAGTGGTTTCATTGCTGTAGGCTACATTTAGTGATTCTATTAATTTTGATTTTCAGACTTGGTTCAATATGTCCTTCTCAAGGAGGATTGCAGGCCATAAGGCCTATGTCACCACTCTCAGTGGTAAAGTAAATGATGAATTCCAATCCTCTGACAAAGACTACACTAAACTTAAGGCCTGGAGCCAGCAATTACAGAACCAGCTGACTGTCATGGGAACACTTTATGATTCTTTATTGGAAGCCACAAAGGACGATGATGAATTTAATGAAATTTTTATAGCTAAGACTAACGAAGGAGAGAGAATTTGCCTACTAATAGCTCAAATTAATTCCTCTCTGAAAAGTGAGTCTACCCATTTAACTTGTCCAAGGGCTGAGTCGAAGCTGCCCACACTTAAACTACCCGAGTTTGATGGCACTTCGGCTAATTGGAATTCCTTCTGGGATCAATTTGTTGCCAGTATTGATTCCAGAAAAGATCTTAGTCCAGTAGACAAATTAAATTATTTAAGAGGAGTGTTAAAAGGTGACGTGAAGAAACTCATCGATGGTTTCAGTATAGAAAGTGATGGATATAGCAGTGCAGTGCAGCTACTTAAGGCAACTTTTGATAATCCTAAGAGAAATCAGCACGAACTTGCAATGCGACTGCTACACCTTAAAACTCCTATTCATACTTGTAATTCCTTGGCCGAATTTAGGGCTAATCTAGAATGCACCCTTAGGAAATTGGAAAAAATGGGGTGTGATTTAAGTAGTTCCAGTTGGCTTATCTCTCCACTAGTAATGAAAAAGTTACCCAGTAAAACTATTGAGAGAATCCAGCATGTAACAAATGAAGATTATCCCCAGCTACAGGAAATTAGGGACTCATTATTAAAAGTTATTCATCATTTAGAGTCCAAAGGGCCTGAAGCTAAATCAGATTCCAGTACTAAAGGTGCTTTAACTAAAGAGAAGCCTGATAAAGTCAAATTATCCCCTAAATCAATTCCTAAGATTTACCACACTTCAGAACAAGTATCTTCACCCACATCTCCCAAGAATGCTCAGTCACAAACCTCTGCATCGGCTAGTCAGCAGCCAGCTCAGCAGCTGAAGTGTATTTTGTGTGATGGAGCACATCTGTCCAAGAGATGTGAGGCGTATTCAGGTCGTTCTACTCGTGTAGAAAGACTCAAACAGATAGGACGGTGTGGTAGATGTACTTGTAGGCACAAGACTGATCAATGTAACTTCAATTTGAAAAGATGTGACCTTTGTAAAAATGGGTTTCATCACAATGTCTTGTGTGATAAGCTGAATACACTTAATTCACAAATTTGCTCAGTCACTCCAACAAATCAACATACCATCTCAACTGCTTTACCGGTTGGAACTGTTCATATTATTAAGAATAAATCTCAAATTAAAGCAAAAGTTCTTTATGACCAAGGATCACAGAGGACATTCATTTCTCAGGACCTAGTAAACAAGCTTAAATTAAAGCCTAGTGGTATGATTAATTTACAACTGTCCGGCTTCATTAGTGAAGATCAGAGAAGAGAATATCAGCTAGTTAAGATTACTGTTAAAGCTGGCAGGAAGTACACTAGACTAGAGGCTGTGGTTAGAGACACCTTACCTAACAACATAAGAACAGATGGTCTAGAGAAGTGTTTGACCTATTTGAAAGATCAACAAATTAAAGTATCTGATCCTGGTTTGACTGATCACATAGATAAAATAGATCTCCTTATTGGTGCTGATTTCTATCCTAAATTAGTTTATGGTCTCATTAAATTCAAGGGCATAAATTTCCTAAAAGTACAAGGAGGATTAGTTGTATATGGCAATATTCCTGACAAGTTTGTAAGTACAAGGAAAGCAATTCAGGTTGCTATGGTAACGAATATATGCTTGCAGCCCTCACTAAATTCAGAAGAGCCTGACATTTCCAATTTGTGGAAAATGGATAGGATTGGCATTAAACCTGAACAGGTAACTCACGAAGAAGCTTTTGTGCTTGAAAATTATAAAAAGACTGTTCAATACTATGATGACCAATATTGGGTAAAACTTCCTTGGAAAGTCAATCGACCTAGTTTGCCCACAAATTATAAATTAGCTCTTAATCGCCTAAATTCAAATTTAAAGAGACTTAAAGGTGAAGGAGATTTACTAGATAAATATGATCAGTTAATCAAGAGTCATTTAGAAAAGGGGTTTATCGAGGAAGTTAAGCAGGCACAGGTTGGACAAAATACTCATTATATTCCTCATTTGGCAGTAATGAGAGACAGTAAGACTACACCTGTGCGAATAGTATTTGATTGTAGTGCCAAATTAGGCTCCCACACTAACAGCTTGAACGATTGTTTGTACACTGGTCCAACTCTAACCAAAAATCTATTAGATGTGCTGCTAAAATTCAGAACTAATGAATATGCCTTTACAGCAGACATCAGCAAAGCTTTTTTACGGATAGGACTTCAAGAAGAAGACAGGGATTTCACCAGATTTTTGTGGCCAAGTAATCCTCTTGATGATAACAGTTCTCTGGTAACTTACAGATTTAAATCAGTCCTTTTTGGAGCCACTAGCTCACCCTTCTTGTTGCAAATGACGCTAAATTATCACTTAGAGCAGCAAAAAGAAAGTATAGAAGTGGCTAACCAAATTAATGATTCGCTATATATGGACAATCTTCAGGGGACTGTAAATACTGAGGAGGATCTAAAGAAATTTCATCTGATAGCCAACAAGATTATGCAAGAGGCTAACATGCCATTGCAGGAGTGGACATCTAACTCCACTGAAATAAATTCTGATTCTGAAGTCTGTAATAAAATATTAGGATTGTGGTGGGATCCAGACATTGATGTCCTTAATGTAAAAAATGTAGAGTGGGATACAGTTGATAGCAAAAGATCTTTATTAAGTAACATTAGTAAAATTTTTGATCCCCTGGGACTAATTTCTCCCCTAACTATTCCTTTAAAAATTCTAATTCAACAAACATGGACCAGAAAATTAGGCTGGGATGACCCTTTACCTACAGACTTGCTGGAGAATTGGGAAACCCTCTCAAAAGAATGCAGCAACCTAGCAAGTGTTAAATTTCCGAGAATGGTGGGAAAAGAAGGTTCTTCCTATGATTTACATCTGTTTTGTGATGCTTCACCCAAGGCTTATGGAGTAGTTGCTTACATCAGTAATTATGAGGATGTTCATGTAATTTTATCTTCTAAGGCAAGAGTAGCTCCTCTAAAAGGTAAAACTTTACCTCAGTTAGAACTAACAGCCATGTATGTAGCAGTCCATTTTGGGGTGTATATCAGGAAGACCTTAAGTAATATAAAGATTAATACCACCTATATATGGTCAGACAGTGAAGTAGCCCTTCAATGGGTAGTGAACAATAAAAGTAACATCTTGTATGTCAAAAATCGAGTACAAGATATGAGAGATGCTGATCCTGACTGTTATTATCTCCATCTCACAACTAAAGATAACCCAGCTGATTTGTTAACTAGAGGCCTAACTTATGATAAATTTATAAATAGTGACTCCTGGTTTCATGGTCCGGAATGGTTGAATAATAAAGATCTTTGGCCAGAACAGAAATTTAAGACGAAGATGGAGCCTAATGCGCTGACTGTCCTAGAAGTTCAGGAAAAAGAACTTGAACCCTTGTTTGATCCGGAAAGAGTTGGTAGCTGGAAGAAGTTAATAAAGATCACCAGTTTGGTTTTCCAATTTTTGCAAAAGATTAGGGGGAACAAAACTCTAAACCTAATGAAACCCCAACAATATTGGTTGCTATACTTACAGAAGAGTAGCTTCCCCGAAGTTTACCAATATTTTCAGAAACCACTTGTAACAAGGATGCCAGATTTGGTTAAGAGTTTAAACTTATTTGAGCATAATGATTTGATCAGATGTAGTGGTAGACTGGACCAAGCTGGTCTCCCTTCACACTAAATTTCCACTGTTGTTGCCTAGACAGCAACATTTGACGAAATTATTGGTCCTATATGCTCATGAAACCACTTTGCATGGTGGTGTTTCTGATACATTGTGCAAATTGCGAGAAAACTTCTGGATCCCTAAAGGCCGACAAGTTGTGAAATCTACAATTAAATCCTGCTATACATGTAAGAGGTTAGAAGGACGACCGTATCATTATCCTTCACCACCACCCTTACCTAAAGAGCGGGTGGAAGAAGCTAGACCCTTTGAAATAATCGGTTTAGATTATACAGGCTATATGGAAGTCTTGAAACCAGACACCCTACAAGAGCAAAAGGTGTATGTGGTACTGTTTACTTGCGCTGTCACCAGGGCAGTTCACTTGGAGTTGGTCACAGATTTAACTGCCGAAACTTTTTTGAATGCTTTTAGGAGATTTGTGTCGAGGAGATCTTGCCCGAAATTAATTATCAGTGACAACGCTTCTAATTTTAAATTAGGATCCGAACTTCTACATCAGGTCCTGCTGAGTGCGGAAGTCCAAGATGAATTCACCAGCAGAGAATGTGAGTTGAAATTCATACCGCCGAGAGCTCCATGGTTCGGTGGTTTCTATGAGAGACTAATAGGCATAGTAAAAGGGTGTCTTAAAAAGGTATTATTCAGAAAACCAGTAAACATGGATGATTTACACACTATAATTACGGAAGTGGAATGCCGTGTTAACAACCGCCCCTTAACGTATGTCCTTAACAGCCTCGATGAGCCAGAAGCCCTCACTCCTTCTCATCTTATTTGTGGATATCGATTGGACTCCTTGCCTGCAATAACTACGGCACCCTATGATTTGGATCCCTCTTACGTTGAAGCTGATAAATTGAACACTAAGTACCATCAGTTATCCAAATTGATTAACAAATGGCAGGATTCATGGAAAACTCAATATTTGTCATCCCTTCTCGATAGACATGTACGCCAAAAGTCGGCTAATAAAACGGATGTTGATATTAAGGAGGGGGATGTAGTGTTAATTCACACTGATAAGTCAAGGAATAGTTGGCCATTGGGGAAAGTTATTGAATGCTATCCGGATAAGCAAGGGATAGTTCGTACAGTGAAGTTAAAGACGGCCCAAGGCCTTGTACTCAGGACTATCAATAAATTATATCCATTAGAAACAGCCGTGAGTTCCCGTCCGGAGGCGCTTAATACAGCACTCGGGGACGTTACTCATGGCCGTAGGGATACAGATGCGGGAAGCTCAGATAGACCACAGCGGGGAGCAGCTCAACGGTTCCGAGCTCACCTGGGGGAGTTAATTAAACGGGGTGATGTTTAGATTTCTTGGCCCCCAGGATGTCGGAAATTTAGGAATAATTCCTCCCATTTTCTATTTTAGTTGGTGATGGGCAGTCGTATTTTGGAAGTATAATGTATTATACGTAACCCAGGGTGATGGGTATATAGGATTACGTATATTTATACTATGGTTCATAATTTAGTCTTTTTCCCAGCCATGGATGGAATGTGCACATATGCATTTTTAGTTATTTGATTGGTGGATCGCCTCTGTTCTTCTCTCCAGAGGTCTAAGTTTTAGTCTCGGCTAGGCCTCGGTCAATTACGAGTCTCGAGACCTCAGTTGCTCGGGCTCTCGCCCACGCTCTCAGTCCTAATTCATTGAGTCTTAGTCTCAGATGATCTCGAGTCGAGTCAGAGGCAGTCCCAGTCATGCCTTAGTCACGCTTGGAAGCAGTGGTATTGAGAGAGAATTCGGTTGGGACAGACTGGACTGATTAATTAATTTACGACAGTGCTTCCTCCTAGATGGGAATGAACATTATCAATTCACTTTAATTTATAAATAGTGTAAATAGTAATGCTTACGTAAAAAGTACGTATTTGGTCCAGGCCGTAACCTCCAGTAATCCGCCAAGCACTAGCAACAAGCAACATCTTCAACAACTCCGACCATATGGCAACAACCTACAAGCCTCTCCATTGCTACTCTTAAGCTAAGTAACTAAATGACCCTTAGTGGCGAAAGACTGGGCGAATAATATTTCACCAGGGTTTCCAGCTTTTATTTGAGGATCCTTAAATAGATCGTTTAGTTGCTTAGTAGGGAACACAACCTACACGTCATTACGATCCAGGTGAGTCCTGGGAGTAAGACATATATATCCGGACAAATTATGTAGTGTTGTAGGCCTATTTTTGTCTTGTTTAGTGCAAGTGATTAGCCAGTTAAATATTTACGACACTACCGGGGGTATATTCTAAAATTTTTCTAATTTTTCCCCCACAAAGTGGTCCTTCGAACCGGATTGTTAACACTCCAACATGGCGACTGCTCTGGAATTAAATTATTATCGGGTGGCTTATATAGGCCACTCTCTGGTCACCTGTGACACCTTGATGTCTGTGCCTTCACCATGGCCCTTGGTGACCATGGAGATGATCAGAGTAGGGGGTGCCAGAGCAGACAAGTTTTTTGAGTACGAGGAATTTGCAGAAGTACTTAGACCTGGCTATAATTTGGTTATAGTCATGTTGGGGGGAAACGATATTAATGAGTCAACTGACGTGCAGGACTTAGTGGCTACACTACTACAAATTAATGAGGCTATAGAAGATGCAGGTGCTAAATGTGTGATATGCACTGTAGAAAGAGGGAATATCCACATAATCATCCTCGATATGTGGATCCCATTGTTTACAATAAGATCATGAACGCGGTTAATAAGAAAATAACCAAGGAACTAAAAGGGAAAATTATTTTGCTTGGTGGTAAGACCTATCCTCTGGAGGTACGAGTCATGGACCAAATTCACCCTACTTGGGAAGGAAGACGTAGAATTTGGGCCAAGGTGCGAGGAGCTATTAAATTTCATTATGATCAGTGGGTTGCTAACACAAACTAAATATGGATTAATTTTGTAGTAACCCCTAGAAGGCTTTAATTTGTAATCTAAATTTAATTGTACTATTAATTTAGTTGTTCAGATTTATGTATCATTCTTAGTATTGCTGTTTGATGCTGAATTCTTCTATGTACATTTAGTTAATTTAATTCTAGTGGTTTCATTGCTGTAGGCTACATTTAGTGATTCTATTAATTTTGATTTTCAGACTTGGTTCAATATGTCCTTGTCAAGGAGGATTGCAGGCCATAAGGCCTATGTCACCACTCTCAGTGGTAAAGTAAATGATGAATTCCAATCCTCTGACAAAGACTACACTAAACTTAAGGCCTGGAGCCAGCAATTACAGAACCAGATGACTGTCATGGGAACACTTTATGATTCTTTATTGGAAGCCACAAAGGACGATGATGAATTTAATGAAATTTTTATAGCTAAGACTAACGAAGAAGAGAGAATTTGCCTACTAATAGCTCAAATTAATTCCTCTCTGAAAAGTGAGTCTACCCATTTA
This sequence comes from Coenobita brevimanus, assembly GCF_032717465.1. Taxonomy (NCBI): domain Eukaryota; kingdom Metazoa; phylum Arthropoda; class Malacostraca; order Decapoda; family Coenobitidae; genus Coenobita; species Coenobita brevimanus. The sequence continues at coordinate 7,947,666 of NC_137034.1, forward strand.
ACTTGTCCAAGGGCTGAGTCGAAGCTGCCCACACTTAAACTACCCGAGTTTGATGGCACTTCGGCTAATTGGAATTCCTTCTGGGATCAATTTGTTGCCAGTATTGATTCCAGAAAAGATCTTAGTCCAGTAGACAAATTAAATTATTTAAGAGGAGTGTTAAAAGGTGACGTGAAGAAACTCATCGATGGTTTCAGTATAGAAAGTGATGGATATAGCAGTGCAGTGCAGCTACTTAAGGCAACTTTTGATAATCCTAAGAGAAATCAGCACGAACTTGCAATGCGACTGCTACACCTTAAAACTCCTATTCATACTTGTAATTCCTTGGCCGAATTTAGGGCTAATCTAGAATGCACCCTTAGGAAATTGGAAAAAATGGGGTGTGATTTAAGTAGTTCCAGTTGGCTTATCTCTCCACTAGTAATGAAAAAGTTACCCAGTAAAACTATTGAGAGAATCCAGCATGTAACAAATGAAGATTATCCCCAGCTACAGGAAATTAGGGACTCATTATTAAAAGTTATTAATCATTTAGAGTCCAAAGGGCCTGAAGCTAAATCAGATTCCAGTACTAAAGGTGCTTTAACTAAAGAGAAGCCTGATAAAGTCAAATTATCTCCTAAATCAATTCCTAAGATTTACCACACTTCAGAACAAGTATCTTCACCCACATCTCCCAAGAATGCTCAGTCACAAACCTCTGCATCGGCTAGTCAGCAGCCAGCTCAGCAGCTGAAGTGTATTTTGTGTGATGGAGCACATCTGTCCAAGAGCTGTGAGGCGTATTCAGGTCGTTCTACTCGTGTAGAAAGACTCGAACAGATAGGACGGTGTGGTAGATGTACTTGTAGGCACAAGACTGATCAATGTAACTTCAATTTGAGAAGATGTGACCTTTGTAAAAAGGGGTTTCATCACAATGTCTTGTGTGATAAGCTGAATACACTTAATTCACAAATTTGCTCAGTCACTCCAACAAATCAACATACCATCTCAACTGCTTTACCGGTTGGAGCTGTTCATATTATTAAGAATAAATTTCAAATTAAAGCAAAAGTTCTTTATGATCAAGGATCACAGAGGACATTCATTTCTCAGGACCTAGTAAACAAGCTTAAATTAAAGCCTAGTGGTATGATTAATTTACAACTGTCCGGCTTCATTAGTGAAGATCAGAGAAGAGAATATCAGCTAGTTAAGATTACTGTTAAAGCTGGCAGGAAGTACACTAGACTAGAGGCTGTGGTTAGAGACACCTTACCTAACAACATAAGAACAGATGGTCTAGAGAAGTGTTTGACCTATTTGAAAGATCAACAAATTAAAGTATCTGATCCTGGTTTGACTGATCACATAGATAAAATAGATCTCCTTATTGGTGCTGATTTCTATCCTAAATTAGTTTATGGTCTCATTAAATTCAAGGGCATAAATTTCCTAAAAGTACAAGGAGGATTAGTTGTATATGGCAATATTCCTGACAAGTTTGTAAGTACAAGGAAAGCAATTCAGGTTGCTATGGTAACGAATATATGCTTGCAGCCCTCACTAAATTCAGAAGAGCCTGACATTTCCAATTTGTGGAAAATGGATAGCATTGGCATTAAACCTGAACAGGTAACTCACGAAGAAGCTTTTGTGCTTGAAAATTATAAAAAGACTGTTCAGTACTATGATGACCAATATTGGGTAAAACTTCCTTGGAAAGTCAATCGACCTAGTTTGCCCACAAATTATAAATTAGCTCTTAATCGCCTAAATTCAAATTTAAAGAGACTTAAAGGTGAAGGAGATTTACTAGATAAATATGATCAGTTAATCAAGAGTCATTTAGAAAAGGGGTTTATCGAGGAAGTTAAGCAGGCACAGGTTGGACAAAATACTCATTATATTCCTCATTTGGCAGTAATGAGAGACAGTAAGACTACACCTGTGCGAATAGTATTTGATTGTAGTGCCAAATTAGGCTCCCACACTAACAGCTTGAACGATTGTTTGTACACTGGTCCAACTCTAACCAAAAATCTATTAGATGTGCTGCTAAAATTCAGAACTAATGAATATGCCTTTACAGCAGACATCAGCAAAGCTTTTACGGATAGGACTTCAAGAAGAAGACAGGGATTTCACCAGATTTTTGTGGCCAAGTAATCCTCATGATGACAACAGTTCTCTGGTAACTTACAGATTTAAATCAGTCCTTTTTGGAGCCACTAGCTCACCCTTCTTGTTGCAAATGACGCTAAATTATCACTTAGAGCAGCAAAAAGAAAATATAGAAGTGGCTAACCAAATTAAAGATTCGCTATATATGGACAATCTTCAGGGGACTGTAAATACTGAGGAGGATCTAAAGAAATTTCATCTGATAGCCAACAAGATTATGCAAGAGGCTAACATGCCATTGCAGGAGTGGACATCTAACTCCACTGAAATAAATTCTGATTCTGAAGTCTGTAATAAAATATTAGGATTGTGGTGGGATCCAGACATTGATGTCCTTAATGTAAAAAATGTAGAGTGGGATACAGTTGATAGCAAAAGATCTTTATTAAGTAACATTAGTAAAATTTTTGATCCCCTAGGACTAATTTCTCCCCTAACTATTCCTTTAAAAATTCTAATTCAACAAACATGGACCAGAAAATTAGGCTGGGATGACCCTTTACCTACAGACTTGCTGGAGAGTTGGGAAACCCTCTCAAAAGAATGCAACAACCTAGCAAGTGTTAAATTTCCGAGAATGGTGGGAAAAGAAGGTTCTTCCTATGATTTACATCTGTTTTGTGATGCTTCACCCAAGGCTTATGGAGTAGTTGCTTACATCAGTAATTATGAGGATGTTCCTATAATTTTATCTTCTAAGGCAAGAGTAGCTCCTCTAAAAGGTAAAACTTTACCTCAGTTAGAACTAACAGCCATGTATGTAGCAGTCCATTTTGGGGTGTATATCAGGAAGACCTTAAGTAATATAAAGATTAATACCACCTATATATGGTCAGACAGTGAAGTAGCCCTTCAATGGGTAGTGAACAATAAAAGTAACATCTTGTATGTCAAAAATCGAGTACAAGATATGAGAGATGCTGATCCTGACTGTTATTATCTCCATCTCACAACTAAAGATAACCCAGCTGATTTGTTAACTAGAGGCCTAACTTATGATAAATTTATAAATAGTGACTCCTGGTTTCATGGTCCGGAATGGTTGAATAATAAAGATCTTTGGCCAGAACAGAAATTTAAGACGAAGATGGAGCCTAATGCGCTGACTGTCCTAGAAGTTCAGGAAAAAGAACTTGAACCCTTGTTTGATCCGGAAAGAGTTGGTAGTTGGAAGAAGTTAATAAAGATCACCAGTTTGGTTTTCCAATTTTTGCAAAAGATTAGGGGGAACAAAACTCTAAACCTAATGAAACCCCAACAATATTGGTTGCTATACTTACAGAAGAGTAGCTTCCCCGAAGTTTACCAATATTTTCAGAAACCACTTGTAACAAGGATGCCAGATTTGGTTAAGAGTTTAAACTTATTTGAGCACAATGATTTGATCAGATGTAGTGGTAGGCTGGACCAAGCTGGTCTCCCCTTTCACACTAAATTTCCACTGTTGTTGCCTAGACAGCAATATTTGACGAAATTATTGGTCCTATATGCTCATGAAACCACTTTGCATGGTGGTGTTTCTGATACATTGTGCAAATTGCGAGAAAACTTCTGGATCCCTAAAGGCCGACAAGTTGTGAAATCTACAATTAAATCCTGCTATACATGTAAGAGGTTAGAAGGACGACCGTATCATTATCCTTCACCACCACCCTTACCTAAAGAGCGGGTGGAAGAAGCTAGACCCTTTGAAATAATCGGTTTAGATTATACAGGCTATATGGAAGTCTTGAAACCAGACACCCTACAAGAGCAAAAGGTGTATGTGGTACTGTTTACTTGCGCTGTCACCAGGGCAGTTCACTTGGAGTTGGTCACAGATTTAACTGCCGAAACTTTTTTGAATGCTTTTAGGAGATTTGTGTCGAGAAGCTCTTGCCCGAAATTAATTATCAGTGACAAAGCTTCTAATTTTAAATTAGGATCCGAACTTCTACATCAGGTCCTGCAGAGTGCGGAAGTCCAAGATGAATTCACCAGCAGAGAATGTGAGTGGAAATTCATACCGCCGAGAGCTCCATGGTTCGGTGGTTTCTATGAGAGACTAATAGGCATAGTAAAAGGGTGTCTTAAAAAGGTATTATTCAGAAAACCAGTAAACATGGATGATTTACACACTATAATTACGGAAGTGGAATGCCGTGTTAACAACCGCCCCTTAACGTATGTCCTTAACAGCCTCGATGAGCCAGAAGCCCTCACTCCTTCTCATCTTATTTGTGGATATCGATTGGACTCCTGGCCTGCAATAACTACGGCACCCTATGATTTGGATCCCTCTTACGTTGAAGCTGATAAATTGAACACTAAGTACCATCAGTTATCCAAATTGATTAACAAATGGCAGGATTCATGGAAAACTCAATATTTGTCATCCCTTCTCGATAGACATGTACGCCAAAAGTCGGCTAATAAAACGGATGTTGATATTAAGGAGGGGGATGTAGTGTTAATTCACACTGATAAGTCAAGGAATAGTTGGCCATTGGGGAAAGTTATTGAATGCTATCCGGATAAGCAAGGGATAGTTCGTACAGTGAAGTTAAAGACGGCCCAAGGCCTTGTACTCAGGACTATCAATAAATTATATCCATTAGAAACAGCCGTGAGTTCCCGTCCGGAGGCGCTTAATACAGCACTCGGGGACGTTACTCATGGCCGTAGGGATACAGATGCGGGAAGCTCAGATAGACCACAGCGGGGAGCCACACAACGGTTCCGAGCTCGCCTGGGGGAGTTAATTAAACGGGGTGATGTTTAGATTTCTTGGCCCCCAGGATGTCGGAAATTTAGGAATAATTCCTCCCATTTTCTATTTTAGTTGGTGATGGGCAGTCGTATTTTGGAAGTATAATGTATTATACGTAACCCAGGGTGATGGGTATATAGGATTACGTATATTTATACTATGGTTCATAATTTAGTCTTTTTCCCAGCCATGGATGGAATGTGCACATATGCATTTTTAGTTATTTGATTGGTGGATCGCCTCTGTTCTTCTCTCCAGAGGTCTAAGTTTTAGTCTCGGCTAGGCCTCGGTCAATTACGAGTCTCGAGACCTCAGTTGCTCGGGCTCTCGCCCATGCTCTCAGTCCTAATTCATTGAGTCTTAGTCTCAGATGATCTCGAGTCGAGTCAGAGGCAGTCCCAGTCATGCCTTAGTCACGCTTGGAAGCAGTCTAACAACTCTCGTGGTATTGAGAGAGAATTCAGTTGGGACAGACTGGACTGATTAATTAATTTACGACAGTGCTTCCTCCTAGATGGGAATGAACATTATCAATTCACTTTAATTTATAAATAGTGTAAATAGTAATGCTTACGTAAAAAGTACGTATTTGGTCCAGGCCGTAACCTCCAGTAATCCGCCAAGCACTAGCAACAAGCAACATCTTCAACAACTCCGACCATATGGCAACAACCTACAAGCCTCTCCATTGCTACTCTTAAGCTAAGTAACTAAATGACCCTTAGTGGCGAAAGACTGGGCGAATAATATTTCACCAGGGTTTCCAGCTTTTATTTGAGGATCCTTAAATAGATAGTTTAGTTGCTTAGTAGGGAACACAACCTACACGTCATTACGATCCAGGTGAGTCCTGGGAGTAAGACATATATATCCGGACAAATTATGTAGTGTTGTAGGCCTATTTTTGTCTTGTTTAGTGCAAGTGATTAGCCAGTTAAATATTTACGACACTACCGGGGGTATATTCTAAATTTTTCTAATTTTTCCCCCACAAAGTGGTCCTTCGAACCGGATTGTTAACACTCCAACATGGCGACTGCTCTGGAATTAAATTATTATCGGGTGGCTTATATAGGCCACTCTCTGGTCACCTGTGACACCTTGATGTCTGTGCCTTCACCATGGCCCTTGGTGACCATGGAGATGATCAGAGTAGGGGTGCCAGAGCAGACAAGTTTTTTGAGTACGAGGAATTTGCAGAAGTACTTAGACCTGGCTATAATTTGGTTATAGTCATGTTGGGGGGAAACGATATTAATGAGTCAACTGACGTGCAGGACTTAGTGGCTACACTACTACAAATTAATGAGGCTATAGAAGATGCAGGTGCTAAATGTGTGATATGCACTGTAGAAAAGAGGGAATATCCACATAATCATCCTCGATATGTGGATCCCATTGTTTACAATAAGATCATGAACGCGGTTAATAAGAAAATAACCAAGGAACTAAAAGGGAAAATTATTTTGCTTGGTGGTAAGACCTATCCTCTGGAGGTACGAGTCATGGACCAAATTCACCCTACTTGGGAAGGAAGACGTAGAATTTGGGCCAAGGTGCGAGGAGCTATTAAATTTCATTATGATCAGTGGGTTGCTAACACAAACTAAATATGGATTAATTTTGTAGTAACCCCTAGAAGGCTTTAATTTGTAATCTAAATTTAATTGTACTATTAATTTAGTTGTTCAGATTTATGTATCATTCTTAGTATTGCTGTTTGATGCTGAATTCTTCTATGTACATTTAGTTAATTTAATTCTAGTGGTTTCATTGCTGTAGGCTACATTTAGTGATTCTATTAATTTTGATTTTCAGACTTGGTTCAATATGTCCTTGTCAAGGAGGATTGCAGGCCATAAGGCCTATGTCACCACTCTCAGTGGTAAAGTAAATGATGAATTCCAATCCTCTGACAAAGACTACACTAAACTTAAGGCCTGGAGCCAGCAATTACAGAACCAGCTGACTGTCATGGGAACACTTTATGATTCTTTATTGGAAGCCACAAAGGACGATGATGAATTTAATGAAATTTTTATAGCTAAGACTAACGAAGAAGAGAGAATTTGCCTACTAATAGCTCAAATTAATTCCTCTCTGAAAAGTGAGTCTACCCATTTAACTTGTCCAAGGGCTGAGTCGAAGCTGCCCACACTTAAACTACCCGAGTTTGATGGCACTTCGGCTAATTGGAATTCCTTCTGGGATCAATTTGTTGCCAGTATTGATTCCAGAAAAGATCTTAGTCCAGTAGACAAATTAAATTATTTAAGAGGAGTGTTAAAAGGTGACGTGAAGAAACTCATCGATGGTTTCAGTATAGAAAGTGATGGATATAGCAGTGCAGTGCAGCTACTTAAGGCAACTTTTGATAATCCTAAGAGAAATCAGCACGAACTTGCAATGCGACTGCTACACCTTAAAACTCCTATTCATACTTGTAATTCCTTGGCCGAATTTAGGGCTAATCTAGAATGCACCCTTAGGAAATTGGAAAAAATGGGGTGTGATTTAAGTAGTTCCAGTTGGCTTATCTCTCCACTAGTAATGAAAAAGTTACCCAGTAAAACTATTGAGAGAATCCAGCATGTAACAAATGAAGATTATCCCCAGCTACAGGAAATTAGGGACTCATTATTAAAAGTTATTAATCATTTAGAGTCCAAAGGGCCTGAAGCTAAATCAGATTCCAGTACTAAAGGTGCTTTAACTAAAGAGAAGCCTGATAAAGTCAAATTATCTCCTAAATCAATTCCTAAGATTTACCACACTTCAGAACAAGTATCTTCACCCACATCTCCCAAGAATGCTCAGTCACAAACCTCTGCATCGGCTAGTCAGCAGCCAGCTCAGCAGCTGAAATGTATTTTGTGTGATGGAGCACATCTGTCCAAGAGCTGTGAGGCGTAATCAGGTCGTTCTACTCGTGTAGAAAGATTCGAACAGATAGGACGGTGTGGTAGATGTACTTGTAGGCACAAGACTGATCAATGTAACTTCAATTTGAGAAGATGTGACCTTTGTAAAAAGGGGTTTCATCACAATGTCTTGTGTGATAAGCTGAATACACTTAATTCACAAATTTGCTCAGTCACTCCAACAAATCAACATACCATCTCAACTGCTTTACCGGTTGGAGCTGTTCATATTATTAAGAATAAATCTCAAATTAAAGCAAAAGTTCTTTATGACCAAGGATCACAGAGGACATTCATTTCTCAGGACCTAGTAAACAAGCTTAAATTAAAGCCTAGTGGTACGATTAATTTACAGCTGTCCGGCTTCATTAGTGAAGATCAGAGAAGAGAATATCAGCTAGTTAAGATTACTGTTAAAGCTGGCAGGAAGTACACTAGACTAGAGGCTGTGGTTAGAGACACCTTACCTAACAACATAAGAACAGATGGTCTAGAGAAGTGTTTGACCTATTTGAAAGATCAACAAATTAAAGTATCTGATCCTGGTTTGACTGATCACATAGATAAAATAGATCTCCTTATTGGTGCTGATTTCTATCCTAAATTAGTTTATGGTCTCATTAAATTCAAGGGCATAAATTTCCTAAAAGTACAAGGAGGATTAGTTGTATATGGCAATATTCCTGACAAGTTTGTAAGTACAAGGAAAGCAATTCAGGTTGCTATGGTAACGAATATATGCTTGCAGCCCTCACTAAATTCAGAAGAGCCTGACATTTCCAATTTGTGGAAAATGGATAGCATTGGCATTAAACCTGAACAGGTAACTCACGAAGAAGCTTTTGTGCTTGAAAATTATAAAAAGACTGTTCAGTACTATGATGACCAATATTGGGTAAAACTTCCTTGGAAAGTCAATCGACCTAGTTTGCCCACAAATTATAAATTAGCTCTTAATCGCCTAAATTCAAATTTAAAGAGACTTAAAGGTGAAGGAGATTTACTAGATAAATATGATCAGTTAATCAAGAGTCATTTAGAAAAGGGGTTTATCGAGGAAGTTAAGCAGGCACAGGTTGGACAAAATACTCATTATATTCCTCATTTGGCAGTAATGAGAGACAGTAAGACTACACCTGTGCGAATAGTATTTGATTGTAGTGCCAAATTAGGCTCCCACACTAACAGCTTGAACGATTGTTTGTACACTGGTCCAACTCTAACCAAAAATCTATTAGATGTGCTGCTAAAATTCAGAACTAATGAATATGCCTTTACAGCAGACATCAGCAAAGCTTTTTTACGGATAGGACTTCAAGAAGAAGACAGGGATTTCACCAGATTTTTGTGGCCAAGTAATCCTCATGATGATAACAGTTCTCTGGTAACTTACAGATTTAAATCAGTCCTTTTTGGAGCCACTAGCTCACCCTTCTTGTTGCAAATGACGCTAAATTATCACTTAGAGCAGCAAAAAGAAAATATAGAAGTGGCTAACCAAATTAAAGATTCGCTATATATGGACAATCTTCAGGGGACTGTAAATACTGAGGAGGATCTAAAGAAATTTCATCTGATAGCCAACAAGATTATGCAAGAGGCTAACATGCCATTGCAGGAGTGGACATCTAACTCCACTGAAATAAATTCTGATTCTGAAGTCTGTAATAAAATATTAGGATTGTGGTGGGATCCAGACATTGATGTCCTTAATGTAAAAAATGTAGAGTGGGATACAGTTGATAGCAAAAGATCTTTATTAAGTAACATTAGTAAAATTTTTGATCCCCTAGGACTAATTTCTCCCCTAACTATTCCTTTAAAAATTCTAATTCAACAAACATGGACCAGAAAATTAGGCTGGGATGACCCTTTACCTACAGACTTGCTGGAGAGTTGGGAAACCCTCTCAAAAGAATGCAACAACCTAGCAAGTGTTAAATTTCCGAGAATGGTGGGAAAAGAAGGTTCTTCCTATGATTTACATCTGTTTTGTGATGCTTCACCCAAGGCTTATGGAGTAGTTGCTTACATCAGTAATTATGAGGATGTTCATATAATTTTATCTTCTAAGGCAAGAGTAGCTCCTCTAAAAGGTAAAACTTTACCTCAGTTAGAACTAACAGCCATGTATGTAGCAGTCCATTTTGGGGTGTATATCAGGAAGACCTTAAGTAATATAAAGATTAATACCACCTATATATGGTCAGACAGTGAAGTAGCCCTTCAATGGGTAGTGAACAATAAAAGTAACATCTTGTATGTCAAAAATCGAGTACAAGATATGAGAGATGCTGATCCTGACTGTTATTATCTCCATCTCACAACTAAAGATAACCCAGCTGATTTGTTAACTAGAGGCCTAACTTATGATAAATTTATAAATAGTGACTCCTGGTTTCATGGTCCGGAATGGTTGAATAATAAAGATCTTTGGCCAGAACAGAAATTTAAGACGAAGATGGAGCCTAATGCGCTGACTGTCCTAGAAGTTCAGGAAAAAGAACTTGAACCCTTGTTTGATCCGGAAAGAGTTGGTAGTTGGAAGAAGTTAATAAAGATCACCAGTTTGGTTTTCCAATTTTTGCAAAAGATTAGAGGGAACAAAACTCTAAACCTAATGAAACCCCAACAATATTGGTTGCTATACTTACAGAAGAGTAGCTTCCCCGAAGTTTACCAATATTTTCAGAAACCACTTGTAACAAGGATGCCAGATTTGGTTAAGAGTTTAAACTTATTTGAGCACAATGATTTGATCAGATGTAGTGGTAGGCTGGACCAAGCTGGTCTCCCCTTTCACACTAAATTTCCACTGTTGTTGCCTAGACAGCAACATTTGACGAAATTATTGGTCCTATATGCTCATGAAACCACTTTGCATGGTGGTGTTTCTGATACATTGTGCAAATTGCGAGAAAACTTCTGGATCCCTAAAGGCCGACAAGTTGTGAAATCTACAATTAAATCCTGCTATACATGTAAGAGGTTAGAAGGACGACCGTATCATTATCCTTCACCACCACCCTTACCTAAAGAGCGGGTGGAAGAAGCTAGACCCTTTGAAATAATCGGTTTAGATTATACAGGCTATATGGAAGTCTTGAAACCAGACACCCTACAAGAGCAAAAGGTGTATGTGGTACTGTTTACTTGCGATGTCACCAGGGCAGTTCACTTGGAGTTGGTCACAGATTTAACTGCCGAAACTTTTTTGAATGCTTTTAGGAGATTTGTGTCGAGAAGATCTTGCCCGAAATTAATTATCAGTGACAACGCTTCTAATTTTAAATTAGGATCCGAACTTCTACATCAGGTCCTGCAGAGTGCGGAAGTCCAAGATGAATTCACCAGCAGAGAATGTGAGTGGAAATTCATACCGCCGAGAGCTCCATGGTTCGGTGGTTTCTATGAGAGACTAATAGGCATAGTAAAAGGGTGTCTTAAAAAGGTATTATTCAGAAAACCAGTAAACATGGATGATTTACACACTATAATTACGGAAGTGGAATGCCGTGTTAACAACCGCCCCTTAACGTATGTCCTTAACAGCCTCGATGAGCCAGAAGCCCTCACTCCTTCTCATCTTATTTGTGGATATCGATTGGACTCCTTGCCTGCAATAACTACGGCACCCTATGATTTGGATCCCTCTTACGTTGAAGCTGATAAATTGAACACTAAGTACCATCAGTTATCCAAATTGATTAACAAATGGCAGGATTCATGGAAAACTCAATATTTGTCATCCCTTCTCGATAGACATGTACGCCAAAAGTCGGCTAATAAAACGGATGTTGATATTAAGTCAAGGAATAGTTGGCCATTGGGGAAAGTTATTGAATGCTATCCGGATAAGCAAGGGATAGTTCGTACAGTGAAGTTAAAGACGGCCCAAGGCCTTGTACTCAGGACTATCAATAAATTATATCCATTAGAAACAGCCGTGAGTTCCCGTCCGGAGGCGCTTAATACAGCACTCGGGGACGTTACTCATGGCCGTAGGGATACAGATGCGGGAAGCTCAGATAGACCACAGCGGGGAGCCACACAACGGTTCAGAGCTCACCTGGGGGAGTTAATTAAACGGGGTGATGTTTAGATTTCTTGGCCCCCAGGATGTCGGAAATTTAGGAATAATTCCTCCCATTTTCTATTTTAGTTGGTGATGGGCAGTCGTATTTTGGAAGTATAATGTATTATACGTAACCCAGGGTGATGGGTATATAGGATTACGTATATTTATACTATGGTTCATAATTTAGTTTTTTTTCCCAGCCATGGATGGAATGTGCACATATGCATTTTTAGTTATTTGATTGGTGGATCGCCTCTGTTCTTCTCTCCAGAGGTCTAAGTTTTAGTCTCGGCTAGGCCTCGGTCAATTACGAGTCTCGAGACCTCAGTTGCTCGGGCTCTCGCCCACGCTCTCAGTCCTAATTCATTGAGTCTTAGTCTCAGATGATCTCGAGTCGAGTCAGAGGCAGTCCCAGTCATGCCTTAGTCACGCTTGGAAGCAGTCTAACCACTCTCGTGGTATTGAGAGAGAATTCGGTTGGGACAGACTGGACTGATTAATTAATTTACGACAGTGCTTCCTCCTAGATGGGAATGAACATTATCAATTCACTTTAATTTATAAATAGTGTAAATAGTAATGCTTACGTAAAAAGTACGTATTTGGTCCAGGCCGTAACCTCCAGTAATCCGCCAAGCACTAGCAACAAGCAACATCTTCAACAACTCCGACCATATGGCAACAACCTACAAGCCTCTCCATTGCTACTCTTAAGCTAAGTAACTAAATGACCCTTAGTGGCGAAAGACTGGGCGAATAATATTTCACCAGGGTTTCCAGCTTTTATTTGAGGATCCTTAAATAGATCGTTTAGTTGCTTAGTAGGGAACACAACCTACACGTCATTACGATCCAGGTGAGTCCTGGGAGTAAGACATATATATCCGGACAAATTATGTAGTGTTGTAGGCCTATTTTTGTCTTGTTTAGTGCAAGTGATTAGCCAGTTAAATATTTACGACACTACCGGGGGTATATTCTAAATTTTTCTAATTTTTCCCCCACAAAGTGGTCCTTCGAACCGGATTGTTAACACTCCAACATGGCGACTGCTCTGGAATTAAATTATTATCGGGTGGCTTATATAGGCCACTCTCTGGTCACCTGTGACACCTTGATGTCTGTGCCTTCACCATGGCCCTTGGTGACCATGGAGATGATCAGAGTAGGGGTGCCAGAGCAGACAAGTTTTTTGAGTACGAGGAATTTGCAGAAGTACTTAGACCTGGCTATAATTTGGTTATAGTCATGTTGGGGGGAAACGATATTAATGAGTCAACTGACGTGCAGGACTTAGTGGCTACACTACTACAAATTAATGAGGCTATAGAAGATGCAGGTGCTAAATGTGTGATATGCACTGTAGAAAAGAGGGAATATCCACATAATCATCCTCGATATGTGGATCCCATTGTTTACAATAAGATCATGAACGCGGTTAATAAGAAAATAACCAAGGAACTAAAAGGGAAAATTATTTTGCTTGGTGGTAAGACCTATCCTCTGGAGGTACGAGTCATGGACCAAATTCACCCTACTTGGGAAGGAAGACGTAGAATTTGGGCCAAGGTGCGAGGAGCTATTAAATTTCATTATGATCAGTGGGTTGCTAACACAAACTAAATATGGATTAATTTTGTAGTAACCCCTAGAAGGCTTTAATTTGTAATCTAAATTTAATTGTACTATTAATTTAGTTGTTCAGATTTATGTATCATTCTTAGTATTGCTGTTTGATGCTGAATTCTTCTATGTACATTTAGTTAATTTAATTCTAGTGGTTTCATTGCTGTAGGCTACATTTAGTGATTCTATTAATTTTGATTTTCAGACTTGGTTCAATATGTCCTTGTCAAGGAGGATTGCAGGCCATAAGGCCTATGTCACCACTCTCAGTGGTAAAGTAAATGATGAATTCCAATCCTCTGACAAAGACTACACTAAACTTAAGGCCTGGAGCCAGCAATTACAGAACCAGCTGACTGTCATGGGAACACTTTATGATTCTTTATTGGAAGCCACAAAGGACGATGATGAATTTAATGAAATTTTTATAGCTAAGACTAACGAAGAAGAGAGAATTTGCCTACTAATAGCTCAAATTAATTCCTCTCTGAAAAGTGAGTCTACCCATTTAACTTGTCCAAGGGCTGAGTCGAAGCTGCCCACACTTAAACTACCCGAGTTTGATGGCACTTCGGCTAATTGGAATTCCTTCTGGGATCAATTTGTTGCCAGTATTGATTCCAGAAAAGATCTTAGTCCAGTAGACAAATTAAATTATTTAAGAGGAGTGTTAAAAGGTGACGTGAAGAAACTCATCGATGGTTTCAGTATAGAAAGTGATGGATATAGCAGTGCAGTGCAGCTACTTAAGGCAACTTTTGATAATCCTAAGAGAAATCAGCACGAACTTGCAATGCGACTGCTACACCTTAAAACTCCTATTCATACTTGTAATTCCTTGGCCGAATTTAGGGCTAATCTAGAATGCACCCTTAGGAAATTGGAAAAAATGGGGTGTGATTTAAGTAGTTCCAGTTGGCTTATCTCTCCACTAGTAATGAAAAAGTTACCCAGTAAAACTATTGAGAGAATCCAGCATGTAACAAATGAAGATTATCCCCAGCTACAGGAAATTAGGGACTCATTATTAAAAGTTATTAATCATTTAGAGTCCAAAGGGCCTGAAGCTAAATCAGATTCCAGTACTAAAGGTGCTTTAACTAAAGAGAAGCCTGATAAAGTCAAATTATCTCCTAAATCAATTCCTAAGATTTACCACACTTCAGAACAAGTATCTTCACCCACATCTCCCAAGAATGCTCAGTCACAAACCTCTGCATCGGCTAGTCAGCAGCCAGCTCAGCAGCTGAAGTGTATTTTGTGTGATGGAGCACATCTGTCCAAGAGATGTGAGGCGTATTCAGGTCGTTCTACTCGTGTAGAAAGGCTCGAACAGATAGGACGGTGTGGTAGATGTACTTGTAGGCACAAGACTGATCAATGTAACTTCAATTTGAAAAGATGTGACCTTTGTAAAAAGGGGTTTCATCACAATGTCTTGTGTGATAAGCTGAATACACTTAATTCACAAATTTGCTCAGTCACTCCAACAAATCAACATACCATCTCAACTGCTTTACCGGTTGGAGCTGTTCATATTATTAAGAATAAATCTCAAATTAAAGCAAAAGTTCTTTATGACCAAGGATCACAGAGGACATTCATTTCTCAGGACCTAGTAAACAAGCTTAAATTAAAGCCTAGTGGTACGATTAATTTACAGCTGTCCGGCTTCATTAGTGAAGATCAGAGAAGAGAATATCAGCTAGTTAAGATTACTGTTAAAGCTGGCAGGAAGTACACTAGACTAGAGGCTGTGGTTAGAGACACCTTACCTAACAACATAAGAACAGATGGTCTAGAGAAGTGTTTGACCTATTTGAAAGATCAACAAATTAAAGTATCTGATCCTGGTTTGACTGATCACATAGATAAAATAGATCTCCTTATTGGTGCTGATTTCTATCCTAAATTAGTTTATGGTCTCATTAAATTCAAGGGCATAAATTTCCTAAAAGTACAAGGAGGATTAGTTGTATATGGCAATATTCCTGACAAGTTTGTAAGTACAAGGAAAGCAATTCAGGTTGCTATGGTAACGAATATATGCTTGCAGCTCACTAAATTCAGAAGAGCCTGACATTTCCAATTTGTGGAAAATGGATAGCATTGGCATTAAACCTGAACAGGTAACTCACGAAGAAGCTTTTGTGCTTGAAAATTATAAAAAGACTGTTCAGTACTATGATGACCAATATTGGGTAAAACTTCCTTGGAAAGTCAATCGACCTAGTTTGCCCACAAATTATAAATTAGCTCTTAATCGCCTAAATTCAAATTTAAAGAGACTTAAAGGTGAAGGAGATTTACTAGATAAATATGATCAGTTAATCAAGAGTCATTTAGAAAAGGGGTTTATCGAGGAAGTTAAGCAGGCACAGGTTGGACAAAATACTCATTATATTCCTCATTTGGCAGTAATGAGAGACAGTAAGACTACACCTGTGCGAATAGTATTTGATTGTAGTGCCAAATTAGGCTCCCACACTAACAGCTTGAACGATTGTTTGTACACTGGTCCAACTCTAACCAAAAATCTATTAGATGTGCTGCTAAAATTCAGAACTAATGAATATGCCTTTACAGCAGACATCAGCAAAGCTTTTTTACGGATAGGACTTCAAGAAGAAGACAGGGATTTCACCAGATTTTTGTGGCCAAGTAATCCTCATGATGATAACAGTTCTCTGGTAACTTACAGATTTAAATCAGTCCTTTTTGGAGCCACTAGCTCACCCTTCTTGTTGCAAATGACGCTAAATTATCACTTAGAGCAGCAAAAAGAAAATATAGAAGTGGCTAACCAAATTAATGATTCGCTATATATGGACAATCTTCAGGGGACTGTAAATACTGAGGAGGATCTAAAGAAATTTCATCTGATAGCCAACAAGATTATGCAAGAGGCTAACATGCCATTGCAGGAGTGGACATCTAACTCCACTGAAATAAATTCTGATTCTGAAGTCTGTAATAAAATATTAGGATTGTGGTGGGATCCAGACATTGATGTCCTTAATGTAAAAAATGTAGAGTGGGATACAGTTGATAGCAAAAGATCTTTATTAAGTAACATTAGTAAAATTTTTGATCCCCTAGGACTAATTTCTCCCCTAACTATTCCTTTAAAAATTCTAATTCAACAAACATGGACCAGAAAATTAGGCTGGGATGACCCTTTACCTACAGACTTGCTGGAGAGTTGGGAAACCCTCTCAAAAGAATGCAGCAACCTAGCAAGTGTTAAATTTCCGAGAATGGTGGGAAAAGAAGGTTCTTCCTATGATTTACATCTGTTTTGTGATGCTTCACCCAAGGCTTATGGAGTAGTTGCTTACATCAGTAATTATGAGGATGTTCATGTAATTTTATCTTCTAAGGCAAGAGTAGCTCCTCTAAAAGGTAAAACTTTACCTCAGTTAGAACTAACAGCCATGTATGTAGCAGTCCATTTTGGGGTGTATATCAGGAAGACCTTAAGTAATATAAAGATTAATACCACCTATATATGGTCAGACAGTGAAGTAGCCCTTCAATGGGTAGTGAACAATAAAAGTAACATCTTGTATGTCAAAAATCGAGTACAAGATATGAGAGATGCTGATCCTGACTGTTATTATCTCCATCTCACAACTAAAGATAACCCAGCTGATTTGTTAACTAGAGGCCTAACTTATGATAAATTTATAAATAGTGACTCCTGGTTTCATGGTCCGGAATGGTTGAATAATAAAGATCTTTGGCCAGAACAGAAATTTAAGACGAAGATGGAGCCTAATGCGCTGACTGTCCTAGAAGTTCAGGAAAAAGAACTTGAACCCTTGTTTGATCCGGAAAGAGTTGGTAGCTGGAAGAAGTTAATAAAGATCACCAGTTTGGTTTTCCAATTTTTGCAAAAGATTAGGGGGAACAAAACTCTAAACCTAATGAAACCCCAACAATATTGGTTGCTATACTTACAGAAGAGTAGCTTCCCGAAGTTTACCAATATTTTCAGAAACCACTTGTAACAAGGATGCCAGATTTGGTTAAGAGTTTAAACTTATTTGAGCATAATGATTTGATCAGATGTAGTGGTAGGCTGGACCAAGCTGGTCTCCCCTTTCACACTAAATTTCCACTGTTGTTGCCTAGACAGCAACATTTGACGAAATTATTGGTCCTATATGCTCATGAAACCACTTTGCATGGTGGTGTTTCTGATACATTGTGCAAATTGCGAGAAAACTTCTGGATCCCTAAAGGCCGACAAGTTGTGAAATCTACCATTAAATCCTGCTATACATGTAAGAGGTTAGAAGGACGACCGTATCATTATCCTTCACCACCACCCTTACCTAAAGAGCGGGTGGAAGAAGCTAGACCCTTTGAAATAATCGGTTTAGATTATACAGGCTATATGGAAGTCTTGAAACCAGACACCCTACAAGAGCAAAAGGTGTATGTGGTACTGTTTACTTGCGCTGTCACCAGGGCATTTCACTTGGAGTTGGTCACAGATTTAACTGCCGAAACTTTTTTGAATGCTTTTAGGAGATTTGTGTCGAGGAGATCTTGCCCGAAATTAATTATCAGTGACAACGCTTCTAATTTTAAATTAGGATCCGAACTTCTACATCAGGTCCTGCAGAGTGCGGAAGTCCAAGATGAATTCACCAGCAGAGAATGTGAGTTGAAATTCATACCGCCGAGAGCTCCATGGTTCGGTGGTTTCTATGAGAGACTAATAGGCATAGTAAAAGGGTGTCTTAAAAAGGTATTATTCAGAAAACCAGTAAACATGGATGATTTACACACTATAATTACGGAAGTGGAATGCCGTGTTAACAACCGCCCCTTAACGTATGTCCTTAACAGCCTCGATGAGCCAGAAGCCCTCACTCCTTCTCATCTTATTTGTGGATATCGATTGGACTCCTTGCCTGCAATAACTACGGCACCCTATGATTTGGATCCCTCTTACGTTGAAGCTGATAAATTGAACACTAAGTACCATCAGTTATCCAAATTGATTAACAAATGGCAGGATTCATGGAAAACTCAATATTTGTCATCCCTACTCGATAGACATGTACGCCAAAAGTCGGCTAATAAAACGGATGTTGATATTAAGGAGGGGGATGTAGTGTTAATTCACACTGATAAGTCAAGGAATAGTTGGCCATTGGGGAAAGTTATTGAATGCTATCCGGATAAGCAAGGGATAGTTCGTACAGTGAAGTTAAAGACGGCCCAAGGCCTTGTACTCAGGACTATCAATAAATTATATCCATTAGAAACAGCCGTGAGTTCCCATCCGGAGGCGCTTAATACAGCACTCGGGGACGTTACTCATGGCCGTAGGGATACAGATGCGGGAAGCTCAGACAGACCACAGCGGGGAGCAGCTCAACGGTTCCGAGCTCACCTGGGGGAGTTAATTAAACGGGGTGATGTTTAGATTTCTTGGCCCCCAGGATGTCGGAAATTTAGGAATAATTCCTCCCATTTTCTATTTTAGTTGGTGATGGGCAGTCGTATTTTGGAAGTATAATGTATTATACGTAACCCAGGGTGATGGGTATATAGGATTACGTATATTTATACTATGGTTCATAATTTAGCCTTTTTCCCAGCCATGGATGGAATGTGCTCATATGCATTTTTAGTTATTTGATTGGTGGATCGCCTCTGTTCTTCTCTCCAGAGGTCTAAGTTTTAGTCTCGGCTAGGCCTCGGTCAATTACGAGTCTCGAGACCTCAGTTGCTCGGGCTCTCGCCCACGCTCTCGGTCCTAATTCATTGAGTCTTGGTCTCAGATGATCTCGAGTCGAGTCAGAGGCAGTCCCATTCATGCTTTAGTCACGCTTGGAAGCAGTGGTATTGAGAGAGAATTCGGTTGGGACAGACTGGACTGATTAATTAATTTACGACAGTGCTTCCTCCTAGATGGGAATGAACATTATCAATTCACTTTAATTTATAAATAGTGTAAATAGTAATGCTTACGTAAAAAGTACGTATTTGGTCCAGGCCGTAACCTCCAGTAATCCGCCAAGCACTAGCAACAAGCAACATCTTCAACAACTCCGACCATATGGCAACAACCTACAAGCCTCTCCATTGCTACTCTTAAGCTAAGTAACTAAATGACCCTTAGTGGCGAAAGACTGGGCGAATAATATTTCACCAGGGTTTCCAGCTTTTATTTGAGGATCCTTAAATAGATCGTTTAGTTGCTTAGTAGGGAACACAACCTACACGTCATTACGATCCAGGTGAGTCCTGGGAGTAAGACATATATATCCGGACAAATTATGTAGTGTTGTAGGTCTATTTTTGTCTTGTTTAGTGCAAGTGATTAGCCAGTTAAATATTTACGACACTACCGGGGGTATATTCTAAAATTTTCTAATTTTTCCCCCACAAAGTGGTCCTTCGAACCGGATGTTAACACTCGAACATGGCGACAGCTCTGGAATTAAATTATTATCGGGTGGCTTATATAGGCCACTCTCTGGTCACCTGTGACACCTTGATGTCTGTGCCTTCACCATGGCCCTTGGTGACCATGGAGATGATCAGAGTAGGGGGTGCCAGAGCAGACAAGTTTTTTGAGTACGAGGAATTTGCAGAAGTACTTAGACCTGGCTATAATTTGGTTATAGTCATGTTGGGGGGAAACGATATTAATGAGTCAACTGACGTGCAGGACTTAGTGGCTACACTACTACAAATTAATGAGACTATAGAAGATGCAGGTGCTAAATGTGTGATATGCACTGTAGAAAAGAGGGAATATCCACATAATCATCCTCGATATGTGGATCCCATTGTTTACAATAAGATCATGAATGCGGTTAATAAGAAACTAACCAAGGAACTAAAAGGGAAAATTATTTTGCTTGGTGGTAAGACCTATCCTCTGGAGGTACGAGTCATGGACCAAATTCACCCTACTTGGGAAGGAAGACGTAGAATTTGGGCCAAGGTGCGAGGAGCTATTAAATTTCATTATGATCAGTGGGTTGCTAACACAAACTAAATATGGATTAATTTTGTAGTAACCCCTAGAAGGCTTTAATTTGCAATCTAAATTTAATTGTACTATTAATTTAGTTGTTCAGATTTATGTATCATTCTTAGTATTGCTGTTTCATGCTGAATTCTTCTATGTACATTTAGTTAATTTAATTCTAGTGGTTTCATTGCTGTAGGCTACATTTAGTGATTCTATTAATTTTGATTTTCAGACTTGGTTCAATATGTCCTTCTCAAGGAGGATTGCAGGCCATAAGGCCTATGTCACCACTCTCAGTGGTAAAGTAAATGATGAATTCCAATCCTCTGACAAAGACTACACTAAACTTAAGGCCTGGAGCCAGCAATTACAGAACCAGCTGACTGTCATGGGAACACTTTATGATTCTTTATTGGAAGCCACAAAGGACGATGATGAATTTAATGAAATTTTTATAGCTAAGACTAACGAAGAAGAGAGAATTTGCCTACTAATAGCTCAAATTAATTCCTCTCTGAAAAGTGAGTCTACCCATTTAACTTGTCCAAGGGCTGAGTCGAAGCTGCCCACACTTAAACTACCCGAGTTTGATGGCACTTCGGCTAATTGGAATTCCTTCTGGGATCAATTTGTTGCCAGTATTGATTCCAGAAAAGATCTTAGTCCAGTAGACAAATTAAATTATTTAAGAGGAGTGTTAAAAGGTGACGTGAAGAAACTCATCGATGGTTTCAGTATAGAAAGTGATGGATATAGCAGTGCAGTGCAGCTACTTAAGGCAACTTTTGATAATCCTAAGAGAAATCAGCACGAACTTGCAATGCGACTGCTACTCCTTAAAACTCCAATTCATACTTGTAATTCCTTGGCCGAATTTAGGGCTAATCTAGAATGCACCCTTAGGAAATTGGAAAAAATGGGGTGTGATTTAAGTAGTTCCAGTTGGCTTATCTCTCCACTAGTAATGAAAAAGTTACCCAGTAAAACTATTGAGAGAATCCAGCATGTAACAAATGAAGATTATCCCCAGCTACAGGAAATTAGGGACTCATTATTAAAAGTTATTCATCATTTAGAGTCCAAAGGGCCTGAAGCTAAATCAGATTCCAGTGCTAAAGGTGCTTTAACTAAAGAGAAGCCTGATAAAGTCAAATTATCCCCTAAATCAATTCCTAAGATTTACCACACTTCAGAATAAGTATCTTCACCCACATCTCCCAAGAATGCTCAGTCACAAACCTCTGCATCGGCTAGTCAGCAGCCAGCTCAGCAGCTGAAGTGTATTTTGTGTGATGAAGCACATCTGTCCAAGAGATGTGAGGCGTATTCAGGTCGTTCTACTCGTGTAGAAAGACTCGAACAGATAGGACGGTGTGGTAGATGTACTTGTAGGCACAAGACTGATCAATGTAACTTCAATTTGAAAAGATGTGACCTTTGTAAAAATGGGTTTCATCACAATGTCTTGTGTGATAAGCTGAATACACTTAATTCACAAATTTGCTCAGTCACTCCAACAAATCAACATACCATCTCAACTGCTTTACCGGTTGGAACTGTTCATATTATTAAGAATAAATCTCAAATTAAAGCAAAAGTTCTTTATGACCAAGGATCACAGAGGACATTCATTTCTCAGGACCTAGTAAACAAGCTTAAATTAAAGCCTAGTGGTACGATTAATTTACAGCTGTCCGGCTTCATTAGTGAAGATCAGAGAAGAGAATATCAGCTAGTTAAGATTACTGTTAAAGCTGGCAGGAAGTACACTAGACTAGAGGCTGTGGTTAGAGACACCTTACCTAACAACATAAGAACAGATGGTCTAGAGAAGTGTTTGACCTATTTGAAAGATCAACAAATTAAAGTATCTGATCCTGGTTTGACTGATCACATAGATAAAATAGATCTTCTTATTGGTGCTGATTTCTATCCTAAATTAGTTTATGGTCTCATTAAATTCAAGGGCATAAATTTCCTAAAAGTACAAGGAGGATTAGTTGTATATGGCAATATTCCTGACAAGTTTGTAAGTACAAGGAAAGCAATTCAGGTTGCTATGGTAACGAATATATGCTTGCAGCCCTCACTAAATTCAGAAGAGCCTGACATTTCCAATTTGTGGAAAATGGATAGCATTGGCATTAAACCTGAACAGGTAACTCACGAAGAAGCTTTTGTGCTTGAAAATTATAAAAAGACTGTTCAGTACTATGATGACCAATATTGGGTAAAACTTCCTTGGAAAGTCAATCGACCTAGTTTGCCCACAAATTATAAATTAGCTCTTAATCGCCTAAATTCAAATTTAAAGAGACTTAAAGGTGAAGGAGATTTACTAGATAAATATGATCAGTTAATCAAGAGTCATTTAGAAAAGGGGTTTATCGAGGAAGTTAAGCAGGCACAGGTTGGACAAAATACTCATTATATTCCTCATTTGGCAGTAATGAGAGACAGTAAGACTACACCTGTGCGAATAGTATTTGATTGTAGTGCCAAATTAGGCTCCCACACTAACAGCTTGAACGATTGTTTGTACACTGGTCCAACTCTAACCAAAAATCTATTAGATGTGCTGCTAAAATTCAGAACTAATGAATATGCCTTTACAGCAGACATCAGCAAAGCTTTTTTACGGATAGGACTTCAAGAAGAAGACAGGGATTTCACCAGATTTTTGTGGCCAAGTAATCCTCATGATGATAACAGTTCTCTGGTAACTTACAGATTTAAATCAGTCCTTTTTGGAGCCACTAGCTCACCCTTCTTGTTGCAAATGACGCTAAATTATCACTTAGAGCAGCAAAAAGAAAGTATAGAAGTGGCTAACCAAATTAATGATTCGCTATATATGGACAATCTTCAGGGGACTGTAAATACTGAGGAGGATCTAAAGAAATTTCATCTGATAGCCAACAAGATTATGCAAGAGGCTAACATGCCATTGCAGGAGTGGACATCTAACTCCACTGAAATAAATTCTGATTCTGAAGTCTGTAATAAAATATTAGGATTGTGGTGGTATCCAGACATTGATGTCCTTAATGTAAAAAATGTAGAGTGGGATACAGTTGATAGCAAAAGATCTTTATTAAGTAACATTAGTAAAATTTTTGATCCCCTAGGACTAATTTCTCCCCTAACTATTCCTTTAAAAATTCTAATTCAACAAACATGGACCAGAAAATTAGGCTGGGATGACCCTTTACCTACAGACTTGCTGGAGAGTTGGGAAACCCTCTCAAAAGAATGCAGCAACCTAGCAAGTGTTAAATTTCCGAGAATGGTGGGAAAAGAAGGTTCTTCCTATGATTTACATCTGTTTTGTGATGCTTCACCCAAGGCTTATGGAGTAGTTGCTTACATCAGTAATTATGAGGATGTTCATGTAATTTTATCTTCTAAGGCAAGAGTAGCTCCTCTAAAAGGTAAAACTTTACCTCAGTTAGAACTAACAGCCATGTATGTAGCAGTCCATTTTGGGGTGTATATCAGGAAGACCTTAAGTAATATAAAGATTAATACCACCTATATATGGTCAGACAGTGAAGTAGCCCTTCAATGGGTAGTGAACAATAAAAGTAACATCTTGTATGTAAAAAATCGAGTACAAGATATGAGAGATGCTGATCCTGACTGTTATCTCCATCTCACAACTAAAGATAACCCAGCTGATTTGTTAACTAGAGGCCTAACTTATGATAAATTTATAAATAGTGACTCCTGGTTTCATGGTCCGGAATGGTTGAATAATAAAGATCTTTGGCCAGAACAGAAATTTAAGACGAAGATGGAGCCTAATGCGCTGACTGTCCTAGAAGTTCAGGAAAAAGAACTTGAACCCTTGTTTGATCCGGAAAGAGTTGGTAGCTGGAAGAAGTTAATAAAGATCACCAGTTTGGTTTTCCAATTTTTGCAAAAGATCAGGGGGAACAAAACTCTAAATCTAATGAAACCCCAACAATATTGGTTGCTATACTTACAGAAGAGTAGCTTCCCCGAAGTTTACCAATATTTTCAGAAACCACTTGTAACAAGGATGCCAGATTTGGTTAAGAGTTTAAACTTATTTGAGCATAATGATTTGATCAGATGTAGTGGTAGGCTGGACCAAGCTGGTCTCCCCTTTCACACTAAATTTCCACTGTTGTTGCCTAGACAGCAACATTTGACGAAATTATTGGTCCTATATGCTCAAGAAACCACTTTGCATGGTGGTGTTTCTGATACATTGTGCAAATTGCGAGAAAACTTCTGGATCCCTAAAGGCCGACAAGTTGTGAAATCTACCATTAAATCCTGCTATACATGTAAGAGGTTAGAAGGACGACCGTATCATTATCCTTCACCACCACCCTTACCTAAAGAGCGGGTGGAAGAAGCTAGACCCTTTGAAATAATCGGTTTAGATTATACAGGCTATATGGAAGTCTTGAAACCAGACACCCTACAAGAGCAAAAGGTGTATGTGGTACTGTTTACTTGCGCTGTCACCAGGGCATTTCACTTGGAGTTGGTCACAGATTTTACTGCCGAAACTTTTTTGAATGCTTTTAGGAGATTTGTGTCGAGGAGATCTTGCCCGAAATTAATTATCAGTGACAACGCTTCTAATTTTAAATTAGGATCCGAACTTCTACATCAGGTCCTGCAGAGTGCGGAAGTCCAAGATGAATTCACCAGCAGAGAATGTGAGTTGAAATTCATACCGCCGAGAGCTCCATGGTTCGGTGGTTTCTATGAGAGACTAATAGGCATAGTAAAAGGGTGTCTTAAAAGGTATTATTCAGAAAACCAGTAAACATGGATGATTTACACACTATAATTACGGAAGTGGAATGCCGTGTTAACAACCGCCCCTTAACGTATGTCCTTAACAGCCTCGATGAGCCAGAAGCCCTCACTCCTTCTCATCTTATTTGTGGATATCGATTGGACTCCTTGCCTGCAATAACTACGGCACCCTATGATTTGGATCCCTCTTACGTTGAAGCTGATAAATTGAACACTAAGTACCATCAGTTATCCAAATTGATTAACAAATGGCAGGATTCATGGAAAACTCAATATTTGTCATCCCTTCTCGATAGACATGTACGCCAAAAGTCGGCTAATAAAACGGATGTTGATATTAAGGAGGGGATGTAGTGTTAATTCACATTGATAAGTCAAGGAATAGTTGGCCATTGGGGAAAGTTATTGAATGCTATCCGGATAAGCAAGGGATAGTTCGTACAGTGAAGTTAAAGACGGCCCAAGGCCTTGTACTCAGGACTATCAATAAATTATATCCATTAGAAACAGCCGTGAGTTCCCATCCGGAGGCGCTTAATACAGCACTCGGGGACGTTACTCATGGCCGTAGGGATACAGATGCGGGAAGCTCAGATAGACCACAGCGGGGAGCAGCTCAACGGTTCCGAGCTCACCTGGGGGAGTTAATTAAACGGGGTGATGTTTAGATTTCTTGGCCCCCAGGATGTCGGAAATTTAGGAATAATTCCTCCCATTTTCTATTTTAGTTGGTGATGGGCAGTCGTATTTTGGAAGTATAATGTATTATACGTAACCCAGGGTGATGGGTATATAGGATTACGTATATTTATACTATGGTTCATAATTTAGCCTTTTTCCCAGCCATGGATGGAATGTGCACATATGCATTTTTAGTTATTTGATTGGTGGATCGCCTCTGTTCTTCTCTCCAGAGGTCTAAGTTTTAGTCTCGGCTAGGCCTCGGTCAATTACGAGTCTCGAGACCTCAGTTGCTCGGGCTCTCGCCCACGCTCTCGGTCCTAATTCATTGAGTCTTGGTCTCAGATGATCTCGAGTCGAGTCAGAGGCAGTCCCATTCATGCTTTAGTCACGCTTGGTCACGTGGTATTGAGAGAGAATTCGGTTGGGACAGACTGGACTGATTAATTAATTTACGACAGTGCTTCCTCCTAGATGGGAATGAACATTATCAATTCACTTTAATTTGTAAATAGTGTAAATAGTAATGCTTACGTAAAAAGTACGTATTTGGTCCAGGCCGTAACCTCCAGTAATCCGCCAAGCACTAGCAACAAGCAACATCTTCAACAACTCCGACCATATGGCAACAACCTACAAGCCTCTCCATTGCTACTCTTAAGCTAAGTAACTAAATGACCCTTAGTGGCGAAAGACTGGGCGAATAATATTTCACCAGGGTTTCCAGCTTTTATTTGAGGATCTTTAAATAGATCGTTTAGTTGCTTAGTAGGGAACACAACCTACACGTCATTACGATCCAGGTGAGTCCTGGGAGTAAGACATATATATCCGGACAAATTATGTAGTGTTGTAGGTCTATTTTTGTCTTGTTTAGTGCAAGTGATTAGCCAGTTAAATATTTACGACACTACCGGGGGTATATTCTAAAATTTTCTAATTTTTCCCCCAGAAAGTGGTCCTTCGAACCGGATGTTAACACTCGAACATGGCGACAGCTCTGGAATTAAATTATTATCGGGTGGCTTATATAGGCCACTCTCTGGTCACCTGTGACACCTTGATGTCTGTGCCTTCACCATGGCCCTTGGTGACCATGGAGATGATCAGAGTAGGGGGTGCCAGAGCAGACAAGTTTTTTGAGTACGAGGAATTTGCAGAAGTACTTAGACCTGGCTATAATTTGGTTATAGTCATGTTGGGGGGAAACGATATTAATGAGTCAACTGACGTGCAGGACTTAGAGGCTACACTACTACAAATTAATGAGACTATAGAAGATGCAGGTGCTAAATGTGTGATATGCACTGTAGAAAAGAGGGAATATCCACATAATCATCCTCGATATGTGGATCCCATTGTTTACAATAAGATCATGAATGCGGTTAATAAGAAACTAACCAAGGAACTAAAAGGGAAAATTATTTTGCTTGGTGGTAAGACCTATCCTCTGGAGGTACGAGTCATGGACCAAATTCACCCTACTTGGGAAGGAAGACGTAGAATTTGGGCCAAGGTGCGAGGAGCTATTAAATTTCATTATGATCAGTGGGTTGCTAACACAAACTAAATATGGATTAATTTTGTAGTAACCCCTAGAAGGCTTTAATTTGTAATCTAAATTTAATTGTACTATTAATTTAGTTGTTCAGATTTATGTATCATTCTTAGTATTGCTGTTTCATGCTGAATTCTTCTATGTACATTTAGTTAATTTAATTCTAGTGGTTTCATTGCTGTAGGCTACATTTAGTGATTCTATTAATTTTGATTTTCAGACTTGGTTCAATATGTCCTTCTCAAGGAGGATTGCAGGCCATAAGGCCTATGTCACCACTCTCAGTGGTAAAGTAAATGATGAATTCCAATCCTCTGACAAAGACTACACTAAACTTAAGGCCTGGAGCCAGCAATTACAGAACCAGCTGACTGTCATGGGAACACTTTATGATTCTTTATTGGAAGCCACAAAGGACGATGATGAATTTAATGAAATTTTTATAGCTAAGACTAACGAAGAAGAGAGAATTTGCCTACTAATAGCTCAACTTAATTCCTCTCTGAAAAGTGAGTCTACCCATTTAACTTGTCCAAGGGCTGAGTCGAAGCTGCCCACACTTAAACTACCCGAGTTTGATGGCACTTCGGCTAATTGGAATTCCTTCTGGGATCAATTTGTTGCCAGTATTGATTCCAGAAAAGATCTTAGTCCAGTAGACAAATTAAATTATTTAAGAGGAGTGTTAAAAGGTGACGTGAAGAAACTCATCGATGGTTTCAGTATAGAAAGTGATGGATATAGCAGTGCAGTGCAGCTACTTAAGGCAACTTTTGATAATCCTAAGAGAAATCAGCACGAACTTGCAATGCGACTGCTACACCTTAAAACTCCTATTCATACTTGTAATTCCTTGGCCGAATTTAGGGCAAATCTAGAATGCACCCTTAGGAAATTGGAAAAAATGGGGTGTGATTTAAGTAGTTCCAGTTGGCTTATCTCTCCACTAGTAATGAAAAAGTTACCCAGTAAAACTATTGAGAGAATCCAGCATGTAACAAATGAAGATTATCCCCAGCTACAGGAAATTAGGGACTCATTATTAAAAGTTATTCATCATTTAGAGTCCAAAGGGCCTGAAGCTAAATCAGATTCCAGTGCTAAAGGTGCTTTAACTAAAGAGAAGCCTGATAAAGTCAAATTATCCCCTAAATCAATTCCTAAGATTTACCATACTTCAGAACAAGTATCTTCACCCACATCTCCCAAGAATGCTCAGTCACAAACCTCTGCATCGGCTAGTCAGCAGCCAGCTCAGCAGCTGAAGTGTATTTTGTGTGATGGAGCACATCTGTCCAAGAGATGTGAGGCGTATTCAGGTCGTTCTACTCGTGTAGAAAGACTCGAACAGATAGGACGGTGTGGTAGATGTACTTGTAGGCACAAGACTGATCAATGTAACTTCAATTTGAAAAGATGTGACCTTTGTAAAAATGGGTTTCATCACAATGTCTTGTGTGATAAGCTGAATACACTTAATTCACAAATTTGCTCAGTCACTCCAACAAATCAACATACCATCTCAACTGCTTTACCGGTTGGAACTGTTCATATTATTAAGAATAAATCTCAAATTAAAGCAAAAGTTCTTTATGACCAAGGATCACAGAGGACATTCATTTCTCAGGACCTAGTAAACAAGCTTAAATTAAAGCCTAGTGGTACGATTAATTTACAGCTGTCCGGCTTCATTAGTGAAGATCAGAGAAGAGAATATCAGCTAGTTAAGATTACTGTTAAAGCTGGCAGGAAGTACACTAGACTAGAGGCTGTGGTTAGAGACACCTTACCTAACAACATAAGAACAGATGGTCTAGAGAAGTGTTTGACCTATTTGAAAGATCAACAAATTAAAGTATCTGATCCTGGTTTGACTGATCACATAGATAAAATAGATCTTCTTATTGGTGCTGATTTCTATCCTAAATTAGTTTATGGTCTCATTAAATTCAAGGGCATAAATTTCCTAAAAGTACAAGGAGGATTAGTTGTATATGGCAATATTCCTGACAAGTTTGTAAGTACAAGGAAAGCAATTCAGGTTGCTATGGTAACGAATATATGCTTGCAGCCCTCACTAAATTCAGAAGAGCCTGACATTTCCAATTTGTGGAAAATGGATAGCATTGGCATTAAACCTGAACAGGTAACTCACGAAGAAGCTTTTGTGCTTGAAAATTATAAAAAGACTGTTCAGTACTATGATGACCAATATTGGGTAAAACTTCCTTGGAAAGTCAATCGACCTAGTTTGCCCACAAATTATAAATTAGCTCTTAATCGCCTAAATTCAAATTTAAAGAGACTTAAAGGTGAAGGAGATTTACTAGATAAATATGATCAGTTAATCAAGAGTCATTTAGAAAAGGGGTTTATCGAGGAAGTTAAGCAGGCACAGGTTGGACAAAATACTCATTATATTCCTCATTTGGCAGTAATGAGAGACAGTAAGACTACACCTGTGCGAATAGTATTTGATTGTAGTGCCAAATTAGGCTCCCACACTAACAGCTTGAACGATTGTTTGTACACTGGTCCAACTCTAACCAAAAATCTATTAGATGTGCTGCTAAAATTCAGAACTAATGAATATGCCTTTACAGCAGACATCAGCAAAGCTTTTTTACGGATAGGACTTCAAGAAGAAGACAGGGATTTCACCAGATTTTTGTGGCCAAGTAATCCTCTTGATGATAACAGTTCTCTGGTAACTTACAGATTTAAATCAGTCCTTTTTGGAGCCACTAGCTCACCCTTCTTGTTGCAAATGACGCTAAATTATCACTTAGAGCAGCAAAAAGAAAGTATAGAAGTGGCTAACCAAATTAATGATTCGCTATATATGGACAATCTTCAGGGGACTGTAAATACTGAGGAGGATCTAAAGAAATTTCATCTGATACCCAACAAGATTATGCAAGAGGCTAACATGCCATTGCAGGAGTGGACTTCTAACTCCACTGAAATAAATTCTGATTCTGAAGTCTGTAATAAAATATTAGGATTGTGGTGGGATCCAGACATTGATGTCCTTAATGTAAAAAATGTAGAGTGGGATACAGTTGATAGCAAAAGATCTTTATTAAGTAACATTAGTAAAATTTTTGATCCCCTAGGACTAATTTCTCCCCTAACTATTCCTTTAAAAATTCTAATTCAACAAACATGGACCAGAAAATTAGGCTGGGATGACCCTTTACCTACAGACTTGCTGGAGAGTTGGGAAACCCTCTCAAAAGAATGCAACAACCTAGCAAGTGTTAAATTTCCGAGAATGGTGGGAAAAGAAGGTTCTTCCTATGATTTACATCTGTTTTGTGATGCTTCACCCAAGGCTTATGGAGTAGTTGCTTACATCAGTAATTATGAGGATGTTCATGTAATTTTATCTTCTAAGGCAAGGGTAGCTCCTCTAAAAGGTAAAACTTTACCTCAGTTAGAACTAACAGCCATGTATGTAGCAGTCCATTTTGGGGTGTATATCAGGAAGACCTTAAGTAATATAAAGATTAATACCACCTATATATGGTCAGACAGTGAAGTAGCCCTTCAATGGGTAGTGAACAATAAAAGTAACATCTTGTATGTAAAAAATCGAGTACAAGATATGAGAGATGCTGATCCTGACTGTTATCTCCATCTCACAACTAAAGATAACCCAGCTGATTTGTTAACTAGAGGCCTAACTTATGATAAATTTATAAATAGTGACTCCTGGTTTCATGGTCCGGAATGGTTGAATAATAAAGATCTTTGGCCAGAACAGAAATTTAAGACGAAGATGGAGCCTAATGCGCTGACTGTCCTAGAAGTTCAGGAAAAAGAACTTGAACCCTTGTTTGATCCGGAAAGAGTTGGTAGCTGGAAGAAGTTAATAAAGATCACCAGTTTGGTTTTCCAATTTTTGCAAAAGATCAGGGGGAACAAAACTCTAAATCTAATGAAACCCCAACAATATTGGTTGCTATACTTACAGAAGAGTAGCTTCCCCGAAGTTTACCAATATTTTCAGAAACCACTTGTAACAAGGATGCCAGATTTGGTTAAGAGTTTAAACTTATTTGAGCATAATGATTTGATCAGATGTAGTGGTAGGCTGGACCAAGCTGGTCTCCCCTTTCACACTAATTTCCACTGTTGTTGCCTAGACAGCAACATTTGACGAAATTATTGGTCCTATATGCTCATGAAACCACTTTGCATGGTGGTGTTTCTGATACATTGTGCAAATTGCGAGAAAACTTCTGGATCCCTAAAGGCCGACAAGTTGTGAAATCTACCATTAAATCCTGCTATACATGTAAGAGGTTAGAAGGACGACCGTATCATTATCCTTCACCACCACCCTTACCTAAAGAGCGGGTGGAAGAAGCTAGACCCTTTGAAATAATCGGTTTAGATTATACAGGCTATATGGAAGTCTTGAAACCAGACACCCTACAAGAGCAAAAGGTGTATGTGGTACTGTTTACTTGCGCTGTCACCAGGGCATTTCACTTGGAGTTGGTCACAGATTTTACTGCCGAAACTTTTTTGAATGCTTTTAGGAGATTTGTGTCGAGGAGATCTTGCCCGAAATTAATTATCAGTGACAACGCTTCTAATTTTAAATTAGGATCCGAACTTCTACATCAGGTCCTGCAGAGTGCGGAAGTCCAAGATGAATTCACCAGCAGAGAATGTGAGTGGAAATTCATACCGCCGAGAGCTCCATGGTTCGGTGGTTTCTATGAGAGACTAATAGGCATGGTAAAAGGGTGTCTTAAAAAGGTATTATTCAGAAAACCAGTAAACATGGATGATTTACACACTATAATTACGGAAGTGGAATGCCGTGTTAACAACCGCCCCTTAACGTATGTCCTTAACAGCCTCGATGAGCCAGAAGCCCTCACTCCTTCTCATCTTATTTGTGGATATCGATTGGACTCCTTGCCTGCAATAACTACGGCACCCTATGATTTGGATCCCTCTTACGTTGAAGCTGATAAATTGAACACTAAGTACCATCAGTTATCCAAATTGATTAACAAATGGCAGGATTCATGGAAAACTCAATATTTGTCATCCCTTCTCGATAGACATGTACGCCAAAAGTCGGCTAATAAAACGGATGTTGATATTAAGGAGGGGGATGTAGTGTTAATTCACACTGATAAGTCAAGGAATAGTTGGCCATTGGGGAAAGTTATTGAATGCTATCCGGATAAGCAAGGGATAGTTCGTACAGTGAAGTTAAAGACGGCCCAAGGCCTTGTACTCAGGACTATCAATAAATTATATCCATTAGAAATAGCCGTGAGTTCCCATCCGGAGGCGCTTAATACAGCACTCGGGGACGTTACTCATGGCCGTAGGGATACAGATGCGGGAAGCTCAGACAGACCACAGCGGGGAGCAGCTCAACGGTTCCGAGCTCACCTGGGGGAGTTAATTAAACGGGGTGATGTTTAGATTTCTTGGCCCCCAGGATGTCGGAAATTTAGGAATAATTCTTCCCATTTTCTATTTTAGTTGGTGATGGGCAGTCGTATTTTGGAAGTATAATGTATTATACGTAACCCAGGGTGATGGGTATATAGGATTACGTATATTTATACTATGGTTCATAATTTAGTCTTTTTCCCAGCCATGGATGGAATGTGCACATATGCATTTTTAGTTATTTGATTGGTGGATCGCCTCTGTTCTTCCCTCCAGAGGTCTAAGTTTTAGTCTCGGCTAGGCCTCGGTCAATTACGAGTCTCGAGACCTCAGTTGCTCGGGCTCTCGCCCACGCTCTCGGTCCTAATTCATTGAGTCTTGGTCTCAGATGATCTCGAGTCGAGTCAGAGGCAGTCCCATTCATGCTTTAGTCACGCTTGGTCACGTGGTATTGAGAGAGAATTCGGTTGGGACAGACTGGACTGATTAATTAATTTACGACAGTGCTTCCTCCTAGATGGGAATGAACATTATCAATTCACTTTAATTTATAAATAGTGTAAATAGTAATGCTTACGTAAAAAGTACGTATTTGGTCCAGGCCGTAACCTCCAGTAATCCGCCAAGCACTAGCAACAAGCAACATCTTCAACAACTCCGACCATATGGCAACAACCTACAAGCCTCTCCATTGCTACTCTTAAGCTAAGTAACTAAATGACCCTTAGTGGCGAAAGACTGGGCGAATAATATTTCACCAGGGTTTCCAGCTTTTATTTGAGGATCCTTAAATAGATCGTTTAGTTGCTTAGTAGGGAACACAACCTACACGTCATTACGATCCAGGTGAGTCCTGGGAGTAAGACATATATATCCGGACAAATTATGTAGTGTTGTAGGCCTATTTTTGTCTTGTTTAGTGCAAGTGATTAGCCAGTTAAATATTTACGGCACTACCGGGGGTATATTCTAAAATTTTCTAATTTTCCCCCCACACATCGTTATGTTCGATTCCCGAGACAAAAATGAAAAAGGGAGAGAAAAAGACATTTGAAATGACAAGGGAGAGAAGTTGGGCAGGGTCAATACAATAACACGGTGGGGAGGGATTCGGAGTGTTGCAGGCTAGAAACAAAGGTTGCTGGAAGTGGAGGCGGAGGGAGAGGGTAGAAGTGATGGAAACAGTGGAAGGGGGAGGGGAGGAGACGGCGAGGAGGTGGAGAGGGAGTGTATTTTGGGAACTGTAAGAACGATAGTTAGGTAAGTGTTACATAAATGATGACGAGAAATGTTTCCTAACCACCACAGTGACTATTTATTCATGTTACTAACATTTATATTCAAGTCATTGATAACACTTCAAGCGATGGAGGAAAAGAAGCTCATTGACACTTTTATATTATTTCCCACAGTTTACCTACAGACATACGATTTTCAACATTAACGATAAGACGTGGATGATGGCAGAGCATGACTTGGAAGAGAAGA
Source organism: Coenobita brevimanus (assembly GCF_032717465.1). Taxonomy (NCBI): domain Eukaryota; kingdom Metazoa; phylum Arthropoda; class Malacostraca; order Decapoda; family Coenobitidae; genus Coenobita; species Coenobita brevimanus. The sequence goes on from NC_137034.1 coordinate 7,982,157, forward strand.
GACGGGTGGGGAGAGAGGTCGGAAAGGGAAGTGACTTAACTTATAAAAAAAAATCGCATACTGGCGAAACACGAACTGGCAGTTTCTGTGTTTGTTTAGTGTGTAACTGACATCGTAATTAGTGTTTTTTTGCAACCTTACCTTTAAGACTGCAATCGTTCTATAATATTTCATATAATACTTGCTGGCAACATCAGTCCAGTCCAAGTAATCCTAGGCGTCTGTGTCCGTAACGAAGAATCTTCATACACCAATGTCAAACATTTCACAATAACTTTATTATCCCACCTGCTGCAAATTAATATTATCATTAGAGAATGTGTTCTTATCTCCGAACACATTTCTTTAATATTAGCCATTTAAAGCGTACCTGTCAACTCTATCTCATACAGTGTTACCAGATCAACAGGCTCGTATCACGCACGCTAAGAGGGACGAACTTCTGCTGTCGGCTGTACATAGTGAGACTTCTGGTACAAGCAATATAACATTTTATTAAATAATGTATTTGATTTTTTCGTGATGTAAAGTAGAAAATACTGCCTTTCGAAGCTAATATCATTCGTACTTTTTCCTTATTTCAGTGCAATGCGAACATTTGAACGCTATTTTTTTCTGTGCCATTTACTTTTTAAAAGTCAGCTCATAGGATTTATTCTGCTTTCAGAGAGCCTGAAAAATGTCTAACGACAACACAGAACCAGTGGCAGAGCTCCCTATCAAGAGGCGGTGAACGAGTGTGTAAGACTGGGAGCTGTGCGTTTTCTGTCAGCGAGTCACACCTCCACCTAGAAGTGCATAAAACAATGGGATCCAAAAAGTTAAGGAGGCCTTTAACATTCACTGGAATTGTGGGGAGGAGAAAAGAGGTGTTTTGGATCGTTTGGATACAGTGATTAATGAAGTGGAGAAAAAAGAAATGCCAAGTGGCACACATCATCTTGTTTGCGACCTTCTGCAGTAAAACAAATCTCCAACGATGTCAAAAGAAGAAAAATATTCGTGACAGTATTACATATTCTGATGAGCAGCAGCCTAAACAGAGCACCAGTGGCATTAATACACGACAAGTTGATCCAGGTGCTGACCTAGGGAAGTGCATATTTTGTCAAAAGCGGACCAACAAGTGTGTACCTCTACATCAAGTACAAAGTGATGATTGCGCAGAAAGAATGCACAGCACTGCAGACTGATCAAAAGCTTAAGTGCAAAATTGGTGCATCTCATCTCATTGGATCATCATCATCATCATCATCATATCAGGACCTCCTTTCCCACCCTAGGGCAGGGTGAGGAGTAGCGATGTCCAGACAGCCCAGTTTGCCCAATCCAATGGGCCACGCTTCCATTCATTCATCATTCAAGCCACCGGAATCCTGGCTCTATCGGATACGCCAAAAACATTCACTTCGTTCTGTAGCTTCACATAAAGGTATCCGATTGAGTCAATCCGGACGCTGCCAGGTTAAAAAAGGGTGCCAAAATCCCTGATCACGCACTTCTCCTCACAACATTCATCCAATCAGCTCGATCTCTTGTCAGTTCCCTAGCCTCACCGACTTCCAAGCCTCTCTTCCTCACACACACTCATCCACCATATCTCTCCATCTTTTCCTTGCCCTACCTCGCCTCCTCCCTCCTTCAAATTCGCTCAGATGTACCTTCTTCACCACTCTATTGTTATCCATTCTCTTCACATGACCATACCATCTCAGTACACTCTCTTCGATTCTGGTGTCCACCGACTTCCACACTCCACATCTTTCACGAATCACATTATTTCGTATCCTATCCACCCTCTGTACTCCATATACATTCCTCAACAGTCCCATCTCCACTGCTCTTACTCTTGACTTTTCATTGTCATGCCACAACATAGTCTCAAATCCATTTGTTAGAGTTGGCACTAACACTCCTTCATGTTAGCCTCGTGCAGCTGCAACACTCAAGCCTCTGTTTCTTATCAAGGCCTTCATTGCACCAACTACTATTCTTCCTTGTGTCACTCTACTTTCAGCTTCTTTTGCACATTTTCCTCTCTTTTGTATCACTGTACCCAAGTATTTGAACTCTCTCACCAACTCCAGTCTCGCTCTATTCACTGCAACATCACACTGGGAGTCACCTTCTTTCTATAACCATCACTTTACTCTTTTCTACCTTTACTCTCAAGGCACGACGCTCACAGACATCAGCAAAACTCTGCACTAGCCTACCAAGTTCTTGTCCGGTACTTGCAAGCAGTACTGCATCATCAGCATACAACAAATTTGAGATATTCCATCACCATTCATTACCAACGCCATCCCTCTCTCCATTACTCGTGTTTTTACTTCTCTCATCACCCCATCGATATATATATATTGATCACACTACCTTGTCGCACGCCCACACAGATTGTGAACCATTCACTTAGATGCCCATTAACCCTTACATATGCTTCACTGCCATCATAATAACTCTTGACAACACCTAGCAGTTTACCAGTTACACCGTATATACACAAAACTTTCCACAATTCTTCTCTGTCCACTTTGTCGTATGCTCTTTCCAGATCCATGAATGCCATAAACACCTTATGGTTCTTCTCACAAGCCTTCTCTGCTATCTGCCTCACTGCAAATATTTGATCTACACATCCTTTGCCACTTTTAAAGCCACACTGTTCATCACTCACTAGAACTTCTGATATCTCTCTTACTTTCGCTATAAAAATTCTTCCATATACCTTCCCTACCACACTCAATAAACTTATGCCTCGATAAGTCTTGCACTTCGTTCACCTTTATTTTTGTACAGGGGTACAATCACAGCCTTTTTCCACTATGCAGGCACAGTTTCACTCATCCATGCCTTCTTACATATCTCCAGCAAGCACTTCATTCCACTCTCTCCACTACATTTAAGCATCTCTGCATACACCTCATCAACCCCAGCTGCTTTCCCATTTTTCAGCCGCTTCACTCTTCACCTGTGCGAGTGTTACGCCTCCTGGCACTCCATTCCTTCTCTGCACACCCCCAAAACCAATCACGTTTCCAGCCGCTCTGCTCTCTCTACTCCCATTCATCAGGCTTTCAAAATATTCTTTCTAAATTGTCCTTACTTCATCCCCATGGGTTAATAATCTACCACCTGCATCCTTCACACCATCACATTTCTTTCCTCTTTCACTTCTACATTTCCGCATATGATATAAAATATCATTCCAAGTGCATGCTAAGCTGGAATCGAGTGTCCAAGAGAGAATCACCTCAAACAGTCGAGTACGACCAGGCATTTGCATCCTTAGTGGCGGATCTTGATAATGGTTTAGAGCAAGGACATAATTTACTCATTATCAGCCATAACAGATCGCTATGTATATCTTCTTAACTTAGTAGAATCTGAGAATCATGTACGACGCCAGATGAAAGACCAGACGAAGTCACTTCTCATGTTCCTTACAGTATCAACTGAAACTGCCGTTTAGGGTTTAGAAGAAACAAGTACCAGTGTGAAAGATGCTTCTATTGAAGAAGAAATACTAGAAACTGGAACTGAAGATAAAGAAGATACCTTCCTAAACGCGGCCAACTTTGTAGCTAAAGATGATCCACATTCACTTGCTGACAGGTGTCCCACATTCACTTGCTAGTGCAGATGGTTGTTTACGACCAACAGATAATTCAGCAGTGGCATACATACTTGAAGGATTACATGCTCATGGTCACTTGAACACTGCAGTAAACCAGAATATGAAGACCTATTGCATCACAGATGGGATGAACACTGTACAGAGTATTGGAAAACCAGAGTGGATTTAAAACATTTGGTGACCTTGCTGACGTCTTCGTTAAAAGTGTACACAGTTATTTCAGTTACATTTGCACGCGAGTTCATGTTGTGCTGGACCATTGCCAGAAATACTCGTTTAAGGCTTTAACCAGGACAAGACATGCAAAATCTCAACATTGACCAATTCGCACAATGATACGGAACAGATATTTACCTCTCCCATATCAGTGGCATGCTTTCATTGAACTCTCAGACAACAAATCAGATCTCGTAGAATTCTTTTTTCATGAGCTGATTCATCAATCGCAACACCATTTGACTGATTCCAATGTTGTAGTCACGTCTGGTGGGTTCAATGATCTTATCATGGCACAGTCATCAAGTGGTGTCATTCCAGAGTGTCTACGTTCAACACATGAGGAAGCAGACACAAAGATAATTCTCCGTGCCGTACATGTAGTCCAGGCTGGGTATGATCGGCTGATTGTCTTGTGCAGGGACACAAATGTCCTCATCTTTCTGATACACTATTTTGATCATGTTTCTGCAAGAGAGGTATGGATGTATGCTGGCACCAGAGCCAAACCCAAGTATATTCCATTACATGATAGTCACAGAAAACTGCCTGGGGACATTTGCAGATACAATATTTGCCAGTTTACCATGCACTGACGGGCTGCGATACAATAATCCAGGTCACTGGACACGGCAAGAAAATTACATGGAGTGTGTTTGTGGAGAACCCTAGTCTACTAATGAATTTGGGAAGAGGTGAACTTGACACGAAAACCATCGCAGATGCTGAGAAGTTTGTTATTCAAATCTACAAACGAGACTCGCCAGAATCATCAATAGATTCTCTGAGAGAGACACTCTTCAGGCAGAAAATCCTGAACACTTCCACCTACAAAGGATGCACTAGTTCGACACATCAGGCGAGCTCATCTTCAAGCAAACGTATGGTAAACAGCTGCTTATCCCCAACCAAAATGTCTTCAGTTGGACAATTTTGGATGGAAACTGGGAATTACGGACATTTTCTACCCATATGGCTCACCAAAGATCCAGTGCCAAAAACATGTAGGTTCTTGCAAACTTGCAACTGTAAAACTTAGTGCACATCAAAGATTTGCACCTGCGTCAAAAACTCATTTGGGTGCCTTAGTGCTTGCAGCTGTAATGAGAACGTGTGTCAAAATTTACTAAGTGCCATCATGACAGAATCTTCTGATGAAGAAAAGTTTGACCAGCTCAAGCTTCAAAATCCACTTAAATATCTAGTGTAATTTTTATTTTTAGTTCACTTAATATTATATAAGACAATGTAAATTATTTTATGTTGCATACTATAGTTCTTGTTAACTTTGGATTCCAACAGATTCTGCTAAACAAGGGAAAAAAACAAAAAAAAATTTGGAAGTAGTTATTCTTCAGTATTTTTACGTTGGGTCTGGTTAGTACTTGGATGGGTGACCGCCTGGGAATACCAGATGCTGTTGGCATCCCTACGTCAAGTGGGGTTGGTGGAGGATTAGTGCCCCTCCCTGTAAAACAATTAACTCTAAGCCCTTGGGCACCCTGTCTGGGATACATGGCGTCTGGCGATGAATGAATGAATGAATGAATGTGTAAATTTTTCTGCTTTCTGATAAGTTTGTAATTTATTTTTGTGTCGCATCCTGCATCATCCTGTACAATTATGTGTTCATGTAAGAATTAGGATCAAACTTTTTTTTTTTTTTTAAGGATTATAATAGCGAACGTAGCTTCAAGTCTTACAAAGATGAAGACGATTTCACATACAGTATTTCGCAATCAGTCATTTCATCATGTTTTATGCAAAATCTTGTATTGCACAATATTTGCATTGCTTTTTGATGTTTTCTGTTACAATATTATGTCATATTTACCTGATAAGAATGTTGCTGACATGTTTGAAAATAAAAATCAAATGCACCTGAGGTGTTTTTCAGTCATTTATACTCAAACGATATTTATGCTGAGCATTACATAGAGAGATCACTTAATGACCTCTGGTGACCATACGCATGGTCTCTGAGGGTGACCAGCACCCTAAAATGTTTAAATCACATTATTTCCATTAAAAAAAAAGCATTGGTTGCTTTTACTGTCTTAGGTCCCACGAAGTCGGAAAATACGGATGTTTTGGTTATTCTGCCTCCAGACTAAATATATATGTTTCACCCTAAGTAACTGTTGTCTGATCCCCTTAAACTCCTGGACAAACTCGTCAACAATAACGACCATTCACCCTTCTGATCCTAGTGTGTTCGACCTACAAAACTGGCATACATATTATTTTATTAATCCAGTTCCCATGGGGACGAGAAGCACTATCAGTTAATGAGCTACTGCTCTGTGTTTGGATAAGTTATCCTGTTTTAGCATGAGATGAAACAGTGACTTATTATTGACACTACTTGAATGACAGCCCAGGATTTAATGTACCTATCAATGATACAAGTGTTAGCAATAATGAGACGTTATAATGAAGAAAGTATACACACCTCATATGATAAAATAACAGCAGTGAGAGACTTCCCAGAACCAACATATATGGATGAGGCAAGACAATATCTAGGTTTAACACGTTACTACCGTGCATTTATACAAGCTACATTTCAGTGAGGAAAGGAACAAATAATAGCATTTAATGAATTAAAAGATAAACTTACATGTGCACCTTGCTTGGCCTATCCTAATTTCACAAAACCATTTATAATTTGCACAGATGCATCTCTTAAAGGATTAGGGGACGTATTGATGCAAGAAGATAAGCGTGGAAATATCAACCTACTACATTCGCTAGCAGACAAATAAAAAGTTGCTGAGAAAAATTATTACACTACAAACCTAGAAGCTCTTGCAGTGGTCTTTGCATTAAAAAAGTTTCGTGATTTGGTATATGGTTACGAAATCCATCTTTATACAGATCATAAACTACTCGTGGGTATGTTTCAGGAAAAACTCCTCTCTGGGAGGAGAGCAAGATGGAGACATACAGTTGAAAATTACAGTGTTCATATTCACTATATACTGGGCAAAATGAATTCAGCTGCTGATGCTATAGCAAGGAACCCAACTCATGTCGCTATATTAAGTCTAGGGGAACTTATTCCCAACCATGACAAAATCTCGCGAGCACAGAGACTTGATCCCACGGAGTCTAAAGTTATAATTATACAAACTGGAGAGTGGCGAGGACATACAATTACCCAAGCTACATATACCATTCAAACAATTCGCAATAGTCAACAATGCCTTATTTAGGGAAAACCCAGGACAACCAAATCATAGAAAAAATAACAGACAATTAATGGTACCTGATGAAATGATACCTCACATTTTAAGGACAATACACGATAGTCCACATGCAGGACATCCTGGCAAAGATAGGACGGCCAGACAGGCCCGGATGTTATACTACTGGCCATCATTACGAAGAGATTTATTGATTAATATGAGTCTTGTGTTACACACAAAGGTTATATAGTCACCCCTGCAAAATTAGGCACATTTCCTGCACCAGATCAACTGTGGGACGTTGTTGCGGTTGACTTAATTAAGTTACCCTTATCTAACGATAATAATCAGTATCTCCTCTTGGCTACTGATCATTTCTCAAGGTATACGATTTTAGTTCCAGTTATGGGTAAGACAGCAGAAACAATCGCGCGGGTATCTGTAGATTCACCACACCAATGGTACTAATAATAACGGAGGTGAATTTAACTCTGAAATTTTACAAGAAATAGGTAAACAAAGTAATATGAAAAAGCTTAATGTCTTTTCATATCATCCAACGTCCAATGGATTGGTTGAGAGACAAAGCAAAAAAGTTTTGGATGTGCTACGACACATTCTCAATGAAAATTATTCTTGCTGGGATGATTGGATTCCCAGATTGGAAGCATCAAGTGCAATAAGCAAGTCTATAGGAGACACACCACATTTCATTATCTACGGGACAAACATTAACCATACGTGATCCTAGAAGGTAAAAAACTGCCAATATACAATTATGACGATTGTCCTTAACTTCGTTTACTTGAATTCCAAGAGATACACACAAAAGTGAAGAGACAATTAACGAGCTCAAAGGAAGAAATAACGGAGTCATTTAACAAGAAGACCAAAGAATCAAATTAATATTAACCTAGGCGACCTGGTCTGTGGCATTATTCACACTAGAGACAATATAGTGGCACCGAAATTTGAAGGCCCATACAGAGTTATTGAAAAAACAGCCAATAAAGTGGTAATTAAGTCGCTGTCAAGTAGCGAAGAAAAACAAATTCAGACTGATCATTTAAAAAGGGTCTTAAGGAATTTAGCCAGCAATTATGAAACATCGGATACAACCGAACAACCTAGCACATACGATGACAATAAACAAGAAGAAATTAATAATACAGGAATAAATTACGGTCGCATACCAAACAAAGGTAGGTGCGACTGTTACAGCAAATGCCACAGTACAGCATTTACATGTTCTAGGAAATGACTTAATGTCCTTTTGTATGTGAAACATAGAGCAATGCAGAACATGGTTATTGTTCTCTAAGAGCCAGTTTATAATGTTCATCATCACTATCATCCTCCTCAGCATGACTGAATTAGCTACTTAATAAAGTTATTTTCTCGGTAGGTAACGATGAGGAGACTTATTCCATGGATTCTTCTGTATATAGCCAGAGGATCGACTCACTTACACCCTCAACATATACTAAGGCAAGGGTGACTTATCGCCCCAACAGCTTCGACAGCAATTGTACAAGATGTAATGAGTAATGAAATTAGTTTGGATACTATCAGCAACTTACCAATAATGTTGGAGAACATTGCTAGACCACTTAGGACTATGGAAACAGTGATTAGATCTTCGTCAGAAGCTCATCACACGAAGGAAGCGACTGAATTCATTAAGCTAGCAGATTGGAAACTGAAACAAGCAAAAACCCTCATGCTCACCATGATCCAGGATATCCCATCACGTGGGACTGAGACACTTAGGGACACAAACAATATCGTACATACACATGACAGACACGGTTGTTCGATCTAAGTGGAGCAATTCCCGATAACATTTTTGGATTGGCTACAGAAAAAGATCTGGAAGAAATAAATGACAAATTTAATAGGATAGTTCAAATCTTGACGTATCAACAGCAGCCAGCTGATACACAGAACACTGCAATGATGATTGTGAAAAATCTCAGAAAGGCAGAAAAAACAACTCAAGAAAGTGTGGAGAAAAAAAAAATGCACTGGAAGGGAATATGACACTTTTCCAACACTTCTCAGTGGCCATGGAACATGCTGACATAATAATACTTCAGTTAGACAATACCAGGGCTCGTTATCAAAAGTTAATGAAAGGTGCTACAGTACCAATGCTGGTAATGACAAGATCAGGATTAGATTACTGCCAATTCACGATTTACGTCAAATAATCAGTCAAGACATGCATAAACATGATTTAAAGCCGTTGTTAGAGGAAAAGAATCTCATGCTCTATTACCCATACTTAGAAGCAACTCACACACCGACATCAATAGTAGTTCATGTATCATTCATATCAGAAGATCTGTTCACAATCTATCATATATACCCTTTCCCTTCTAAGAAAGATGATACATTGGTCACTATCAACACTAACACAACTCATCATGGTCTCCAAGAGACAGGACATTGTCACCTTCGCTAGTGAATCAACATTTGAACGTAAATGTCGTACATCCTTACATGCTGTTCACCTTTGTCCTGCGTACATCTTAACGTTTCAGCCAGCTGGAACAGTCCCTTATGAAATGTCTATCATAAGAAACCATGACATTCATCGGCATTGTAACTTCACTTTGCTCCAGATAAACTCATCCATCATCAACACATCGATCATTCACAGTTCAGTTCTCTTACTTTACTCATAACACATCGGTCTTCGTAATTTGTCCAGATACACCACCATACCATACTTCAGCATGAGGACGATACACAGCACCTGACTATTGTGCTGTACTTATATCATCTTTGCCCACCTTAGCAACAAAAATCCACTATGCCATCCTCAGTCACATTCATAAGCACTTCCAACCACTACCTAAGATGGATTTAAACATTAGTATGCATATGTTAAATTGATTTCATCCAAGTCTGAAACCATGCAACTGATTAATCAAACAATGAGGCCCTTGGAAGAATATAGTGTAAGTATGTTCAATCCATTTATGTGTATAGCCCAGCTCCAGTTGTCTTTATAATTTTCTCCGTCATATTTGCTATATTACTATTGGCAATGCACAGAATGCAAGTTAGGACTGCAACCTTAGAATAATTGTCCACGGGGGGAAGAGCAGTAAACATTCAAGTAAAACCCTCTGCATGTTGTACACTCAAACCGGTAAATTCGCGACCACGTACACTCGGCAAGATTTCAGACTGGACCACCTGGTTGTGGGATTTGGCTAGCGTGGCAACAGCCCGCCCCCGTGTGTGTGTGTGTGTGTGTGTGCCCGACAATTTTTCCAATGGCTAAGCTTCATCCTCCGAATTATATTATGTGGCCATTGTACTATGCTATGATATAGGCTAATAAATAATACAGTATGTGATTGTTTGGGATAACGGGCTCTGCACTATACTATTTATAGTCTGAGTTATATAAAATAATTCTCTTGCCTTGTAGCGTGAACCATGATACAGGTTCAGTTGTGGTTCAGAAACAGAGGGCAAGTTCACCCAGAAATGGCACGATGTAGGGGGAAGGGCGGAGTATGGGTGTGAGCGGCCAACAGTTATTATATTCTTAGTCATTACAGTATAGTTATTAAAGTGTCAATGATATCCTGTATCCTAAATAATAATATACCTATTAATTTTTATTATCATTATATAGACCCGATTACACACTAGAATACCCCCTCCCTCGTTAACGGAAAACATGCAGCCTGCTTCACCGCCTCGACTCTCTCTCTCTCTCTCTAAAACTCTTCAGCTGGCTATCAGTAGACACACACACACACACACACACACACACACACACATTAACAGTTTGTGCTAATGAGTAATTACGTTGCATTTAGTATGATTACCTAAAATTTAATACTGTGTCAAAATACAAGTGCATTACATAACCACCTCACATGACGGGTTACGTTAGCCAGTAATCAATATTTATTTGCATAGTTTATGTTTCAGTAATAGTCATGGGGTAGCCATAACCACAGTGATGTTTTCGTTAATGCTAAAGATAATCGTGTTTTCAGTGGTGGATACCAGTTAGAAGGGAGGTGGCCCCTGACACCTCCAATCCTCATAGCTACGGTGGTGAGTTGTAGTGTCACTGCAGAGGTTCCTGTTCCTCCAGTTATGTCAATAATTAAAGTTAACATACTGATGAACATCCATTTCTTATGAAAAATACAAACAGCCTTTATGGAACTCTCAAAATACATTTATGAAGCATATTGTGAGAGCTTTGCAGCTCTCACGCACCAGTCACAGTCTTTGTCCTTTGTTTCAGTATTGCCAGCCTGACAGTGTGCAGTGTTAATGAACATGCTATTAATGTTAGTTCTATATGCTTATTTACATTTCGAAAAACAGAATTCAAAGCAAGATTTCATTCAGTACACAGAATGCCAAATACGGCATGTATGTGTGCGTGTGGGTGTGGGACAATACCTGTGATGGGGGTGGGGGGAGTATAGTGAGTATGAAGTGTGTCATAATGGTAATATGGGTATGTGAATACGTGGCTAAGGACGTCCAAGACTGATATGTGATCTTTGCCTTTAACACATGATGACACACACCTCAGTATTTATTTAGGTTCTATTTTGGGGATGGAACCTGAAACACCATATAAAGGACAAACACTGAAGTATTATGATACTGTAATACTGAATCCATATTAACTGAATATTTATTCCAGGAGGAACTAATGTTATTTTAATGTTCATTACAAAATTACACAGTAGGAGCATCTGTTTTTAATGGTAGCTTACCGGATTCCCAGCGATCATTTTATTAATTTATACTATGGCATAAATTTATGCAGTATATCTGTTATATATTGTATTAACTATGTCATGAAGGCTCACACAGTAGCCTTTCACGTAAACTGCTTCGAAAAGGCAGCAAGTTCAGTGTTTAATAGTTCGCGAAGTTCACGTATTTTTGGGTGTGGTTATAAATCCAGTTGTCCTTTGCTACCCAATGTAATTCCTTATAAAAGGACAGTGGTCAAGTGTAAAACCAATACCCTAGGTCGCATAGTAGTTTCAAAATGATCACTGATAATAATATATGATTACTGCATGACCCTCCCGAATGACAACACCCACTTTGCTTTATTTATTTTAATGTTGGGCCACTTGGAACAGATAGGAGAAAATGACACGATAGCCCACTTAGATTTATTGAATATAACCTAGCCAGTATGAAGTTTTTTGATTAATAAGATATGTGGGTGTATGGTTATCAGATAAAAGTGAGAACCTACACACACACTCACACACACACACACACACAGTATATATATATATATATATATATATATATATATATATATATATATATATATATATATATATATATATATATATATATATATATATATATTGTTACGGAATAGAGAAAACTGTCCCGCAAAGTTCCAGGTTCAAAACAAAAGAGTTAGGTAAAATTACAAGTTAAAGTTTAATGCTCAAACTAAACATTCAGGACTCATAAGGATAATGTAATGGCAAAAACAGGTTACATATATGGTTAACTGCAATAGCCTCTATTAACAGGAAATTAGCAAGAGTAAATTTATCTAAGTCAGCCCTGATAAAATGAGAAAACCGGATAATGCTCAGTGAATGCAAGATATATTATTACAGATACAAAATAATATTATTAATGGCTGACACCAAAAACACATGAATCACAAAAACCTCACTAGGCCTACGAATTAACACCTTATGCTATACAGTACAAGAAAAAATGTAATAACACTTATACTCAAATTACACAGCAGCTAGATGGTTGGAGACTTCCTGAGCACTCACAATAATTACAACTGTACAGGGGAGGACAGAGATGTGAGCAAAATGAGGAGTAGATCTAAGTGGCAATTAATGCAGAGACTGAGCTCATTATATAGGGGCCAGCAGAGCTTGATACAACTTGTAAGAAGGACGCGCAAATGAAGCCATAGGGGACAAAGAGTTGATAATCCTGCTCTGAACAACAGAAAGAACGACTTACTCTACTATAAGGGTAGAAGGGGGGAGTGAGGTAGAACACTCTCGTGATCAAACATGCAGCATACTGTACGTTAGAATTACACAAAGGATGATGAAATCATAGGCTATGTAACACCTCCCCACAAAGAAAAAAGACATTTACAAAGGAAATTTCTTATTACTCTAAAACAATCTGTCTAAAGTCTAGATAAGCAATCTGCAATAACATTTTCTTTCCCCTTGACATGTTGTATGTCTAATGAATACTCCTGAAGAAGTAGACTCCATATTGTCAATCTCTGATTTTTATCTTTAAACTTACTAAGGAATCTCAGTGGGTTATGATCGGTGTAAATGACTATGGGGTCAAAACCAGAACACAAATAAAATGAAAAATGCTGTAAACCCAAAATCAAGGCCAAAAGCTCTTTCTCAATAGTTGAGTAGTTCTTTTGAGGTGGAGTGAACTTCTTACTGTAATAAGATACAGGGTGTTCAATACCCTGATCATCCTCATGCAGCAAAACAGCCCCAGCTCCTGTATCACTTGCATCAACAGCCATCTTAAAAGGCTTAGCAAAATTTGGAGTAGCATGCACTGGCTGACTTAATAGGATAGCTTTAAGTTTGCTGAAAGAGGATTCACAGTTATCGGTCCAGACAAATTTAACTCCCTTTTTCAGTAGGTCTGTAAGTGGTGATACAAGAATTGAAAAGTTAAGAACAAATCTCCTGTAATAACCTACCATTCCCAAAAATCTTTGTAGCTCTTTCCTACTTTTAGGTCTGGGAAGATCACTTATAACCTGAACCTTAGCTCCTGGTGGTGCAACATGTCCATCACCAATTACGTAACCCAAGGTACTGAACTTTAGCTTGACCAAACTCACACTTTGATAAATTAGCTACAAGATTAGCCTGAACCAAACGCTCAAGAAATTTACTGACATGGCATAGGTGATCTTTCCAGTTGTCACTGAAGATTAATACATCATCAATATAAACAACACATCCTGCCAAACGCTGTTACAACATTCATGAGCTTCTGAAATGTGGCTGGTGCATTCTTCATGCCATATGGCTTTACAGAACATGCAAAAGTCTTTCCTAGTGTTACAAAACATGAGATCTCCCTAGCACGTTCAGTCATAGGTACTTGCCAGTATCCCTTTAACAAATCAAACTTACTTATGTACCTAGCCTTTCCGATCTTGTCTATGCAATCTTCCACACGAGGGAGAGGGTAAGTGTCTGTTTTGGTTATCTGATTAACACGTCTGTAGTCAATGCAAAGCCGCTGTGACCCACCTGGCTTAGGGACTAGAGTGACAGGAGAACTCCACTCGCTCTGAGAGGGCTCAATCATCTTGTGGTCCAACAGGTAGCCAAGCTCCTTCTGGATGAGAGGAACTTTCACTGGGTTCACACGGTAAGGAGGCAGTTTAATTGGCTTTGCGTCTCCAACATCGACATCATGCATCAACACAGTGGTTCTTCCTGGGGTGGCACGGAACACTTGCGGGTACTCCTTCAGTAATGCCGAAAACTCCTGCCTTTCCTCGGGAGGTAGATGAGAAAGCTTAGTCTGGAGATCATTCATGATATCAGGATTCTTCCCCAAACTATCACTCAGGCTCATGCTGCATGGGAGAACTTCACTTGCAGACTCGGGTGGAACAGCTACAGTGCAGACTGGGTTATTTTCGTCCCGTGTGTGATATGACTTTAGCATGTTGATGTGACAAAGTTGCTTGTTCTTTCTACGATCTGGTGTGGCGATGACATAGTTGACATCACTGAGTTTCTCCTCCACGAAATAAGGACCACTAAACTTGGCTTGAAGAGGTTGCCCATGCACTGGTAGCAGAATCAAAACCTGATCTCCTGGCTGAAAGTGGCGTAACCTGGACTTCTTATCATACCAAGTGTTCATCTTCTCCTGAGCAGCTCCTAAATTCTCTCTCGCCAGCTGTAAAGCAGTGGACAGCCGTTCTTTGAACTTCATCACATACTCCAGCAGGTTGACGTCATCTTCCTCCGACAGCCAGCATTCCTTGAGTAACTTAAGGGGTCCTCTTACTTCATGGCCAAACAGTAGTTCAAAAGGTGAGAAGCCCAGTGATTCATTTGGAAATTCTCTTGCGGCAAATACAACGAATGGAAGACCTTTATCCCAGTCTTTCTGATGTTCCAAACAGTATTTCTTGAGCATCGATTTGAGTGTTTGATGATATCTCTCCAACGCTTCTTGTGTCCGGGGATGGTAAGCTGAAGACGTGATCTGGGTGATGCCCAACTCTTTCAGAGACTGCTTGAAAACGTTTGACATGAAATTACTTCCCCGGTCTGACTGTACCTCCTTGGGCAGACCAAACTTTGTGAAGAACCCTAGCATTTCCTTAACCACGTTCTTTGCTGAGATATTTCTAAGTGGAATGGCTTCAGGATAACGAGTAGCCATATCAATCAGGGTCAACACATAAGAAAATCCTGAAGAAGTCTTAGGAAGAGGGCCCACAATATCCACCAACACACGGGTGAATGGCGCCTCAAAAGGAGGAATGGGAACTAGAGGTGCAACCTTTTCGGTCTGATTACACTTCCCTACAACTTGACAGGTGTGACAAGACTTACAATACCAGGAAACATCCCTGAAGATACCTAGCCAGTGGAAGTGTTTCAAATGCGTGCCACAGTCTTCCTCACTCCAAGGTGTCCTGCCAAACTGGAATCATGAGCCACTCTAATGATATCCTGCCTACAAACACGAGGGATGACAACTTGATGTACAACCTCCCACTCACAGTCGGGTGATACTGTTGGGGGTCTCCACTTCCTCATAAGTACTCTTGACTTTATATAATAACAAGTAGAAGCACCGGCTGACTCTTCCTCACTGCAAGCAGAGTTAGCTAGACCTTTCAACTCAGGGTCAGCAACCTGCAACTCAACCAACTCTTGACGAGACAAATTATCAACACTACGCGGTACTGCCTCATCTGGTGAGTGGTCCAAATTTGCAAGAAAAGTGTCAGCTAGGATAACATCATCATCATCATTATCCTCTAAGTCACCAGTAACTTTAGACTTAGCCCTAGTGACAGCACATGCAGAGAACACATCAGGAACATCACAATCGTGGGCCGCAGCCACTGGCTCACTAGACAACTGAGGAGCTGGACACACTTGACTTCCACCAATATCATTTCCAAGTAAGAAAGTTACACCTGACATTGGGAGTGTCTCAACCAACCCAACCATAACGGAACCATGAACAAAACCAGACTCTAAATTCACTCTGCACAGAGGGACAGAGAAGTAATTATTCCCTACACCTTGTAAGATTACAGTTTCATCAGAAGAATTAACATTAGAGCCTAGAACACTGGTCAGCATAAGGGATTGGCAAGCACCTGTATCACGATATATTTTAACTGATTTCCTGTCATTACTGTCCAGAGGACTGACAAAACCATCAGACAGGAAATTAGCACATGAACTCTTGAGAGTGTCACCCACGTTACTGCTCAAAAGAGGAGCTCCATCATGAGAATTTAATTTACCCCTCAAAGCAGGTTCAGTTAACTCAGTTAAAGAATTCTGGGAACTCTCAAGGGTGGACACTAGACCAATTGACTGAATATTTAAAGACTCCTTTTTGTTCACATCACGCTGTCTCCTGAATCATTTCTCCGTAGTATGACCAAGCTTACTAAAATAAGTACATTTACTTTTCTGAAATCTAGAGGTGAAGCTGGTATTTACTTCCTGAGAAACATCATCTTTATTCTCTTTCCTGTTACCTGTACTCTGAGAAGAGGCAACGTACTTACTCTCAGCTTTCCTTTTTTCTTTAGAATATCTCTTGTGAGTGAGAACATATTCATCAGCTAAAACTGCAGCATCAGACAAATTATCTATTCTTTTCTCATCAAGATATAGGCTGATATCATTATTAATACACCTTTTGAAGTCCTCCAGCAAAATCATCTGCTTAAATTTACCAAAATCAGAATCCACATTCTTAGAATTTAACCACTGCTCTAACAGATCTTCTTTGATTTTTGCATACTCAACATGGGATTGCTTATCTTGCTTATAAGTTGTCCTAAATTTTACTCTATAGGCTTCAGGAACAAGCTCATAGGCCTTAAGAATCAAACTCTTAACTACATCATAATTATCAGATTGATCCTGAGGCAAAGATGCATAAGTTACTTGAGCTTTACCGGTGAGAACAGTTTGAAGGAGTACTGGCCAATACTTTTTTGGCCAATTAAAACCTGTAGCTACCCTCTCAAACAACTGAAAATACTTTGTTAAATCAGATTCATTAAAAGGAGGGACAAGTTTAACATTTTTAGCCCCTGGGGGTAGGGGGGTTTTGAAGAATACTCCTCCAGTATCCCTGCTTGTAGTAAAAGGCGACTAAAAGGGTTGGCGGAGGGTTAGTGCCCCTCCCCGGAAAACAACTAACTAAAAAAACAAACAAGAAGCCTCGGACAAGGACTGACCAAACGATGACGACCCAGGACCGGACAAAGGACTTGGTAATGAGTACACGGAATGTAAGAGGAGCGAATGACGAGGTGAAAGAGAGAGAGAGATTGTCCAGGTGCTTGAGGGTGCGAAAGTGGATGTATGTGGAATAACTGAAACAAAATTGAGAGGAGAAAGTGTGAGAGAATGGGCGTATGGATGGGGTATATGTGCAGGAGTAGGTGAGAATGAGAGGGCAAAGGAAGGAGTATGTATAGTTGTGAGTAAAAGATGGAAGAAGAGCATAAGACAGTATGGATCAGTTGGGTCAAGGAGTGTGTGGGTAAAGTTGAAAGTTGGAATACAAATGTAGGCGATTGTGTGTGTGTATGCGCCAACGCAAGATCGTGCTAGAAGAGTGAGAGAAGAGTTCTGGACAAATGTGGAAGTGTGCATGGAAAAGTTTGGAAGGAATGAGAGAGTGTTTTTGATTGGTGATATGAATGGTAAAGTTGGTAATGTGAAGGTGGATGGAATAGTTGGTGAGTGGGATGTGCCTGCTGAGATAGATGAGAATGGGAGTGCGTTAGTGCACATTTGTGCTGGGAGGGGGTTGGTGATAGCCAATACCCTCTTCAGGCATAAAATGATCCACAGGTATACATGGCGAGTGATGAGAAGGGTGGGTGGTGAACTGAATGAAAGGAAGGCAATGATTGATTATGTGTGTCTGGATGAAAGGATGCGAAGATGTGTAAAGGATGCAAGAGTGTATAGAGGTTGGGGGAGTGGACTTTCTGACCACTACTTGGTGGTGGCCAGAATTAGGATGCAAGTAAGATGGAGGAATAAAAGAAGGGAAAGACGAGAGGAAGGAGTAGTTGCAAGGAGAGTGGAAAGGTTACAAGAGGATGAGAAAAAGGCAGAGTATAAGAGAGAAGTGGAGGAACGATTGGGCAAATATGAATTGGAGCAGATGGGAGACGTGGAAGGTGTGTATAAGATATTTACAGAAGAAATATGTGCAGCATGTGATGTGGTGTGTGGAAGGAAGAGAAGACGGAGGGGGGTGCAAGGAACAGCGTGGTGGACTGAAGAGGTGAAACAGGCTGTGGCACAAAAGAAGAAAGCATACAATGAATGGATGAGAAATAGGGGCGTGGAAGAAGTTGAGAGGCGGAAGAAGAGAGTTATATGTGGAAAGAAAGAGAGAGGTGAAAAGATTAGTAAGAGAGAGTAAGAAGAGAGTGGATGAGGAATTTGGAAGGAATTTGAGTGTAAAGTGGAGGGACTGTAAGAAAATGTTCTGGAGAGAAGCGAAAAGAGTAAGACAGGGTGGAAGTGAGGTTAGCAGGGGAGTGAAAGATAAAAATGGTAGATTACTAGTGGAGAAGGGAGAAAAAGTGAGCAGATGGAGAGAACACTTTAAGGAATTGTTGAACGTAGAGGATGGAAGTAGTGCGAGTATAAGTGGCTGGGGAATGGCTGGGAGAAGGAGGAGGCGAGAAGACAGGAAGAAATCAGTAGGATAGAAGTTGTGGAAGCAATGAAGAAAGTTAAATCGGGGAAAGCCCCAGGAATTGATGGAGTGTGTGGTGAAATGCTGAAGCATGGGGGAGAGATAGTAGTAGAATGGATGTGGAAGATGTGCAGATTGGCCTGGGAGGAAGGTAGAGTCCCGGAGGATTGGAAGTCAGGTATAATTATTACCCTGTACAAAGCAAAAGGGAAAAAGAAGTATGTGTTAATCATAGGGGCATTTGTCTTCTTAGTATAATAGGAAAAGTGTATGGTAGGATACTTATAGACAGAGTTAGAGAAAGAACAGAGAAATTAGTTGGAGAAGAACAGGGAGGCTTTAGGAAGGGAAGAGGTTGTGTAGATCAGATATTCATTCTTAGATCTTTAGTGGAAAAGTTTCTAGAGAAGGGAAAGAAGTTGTATGCGGCTTTCATGGATTTGGAGAAAGCATATGACAGGGTGGATAGACAAGGATTGTGGAAAGTGTTAAGAATATATGGAGTAGATGGGAAGTTGTTGAATGCTGTGAAGAGTATGTACGATGGTGCGAAGGCTGCAGTGCGTGTGGATGGTGAACTAAGTGAATTTTTCTCTTTGAAAGTTGGTTTGAAACAGGGATGTGTCTCCATGGTTGTTCAATCTGTACATGGATGGGGTAATAGAAGAGGTACAAGGTAGGGTAGTGGATGTTGGAGTGGCCCTGATGAGAGAGGATAGTGTTTGGAAACTCCCTGTACTGTTGTTTGCAGATGATACTGTGTTGTTGAGTGAAGACGAAGGGGAGCTGCAAGGCTTGGTGGATGAGTTTGAGAGAGTGTGTAAGAAACGGAACCTAAAGGTGAATGTAGGGAAGAGTAAAGTGATGGTCTTTGAGAGAGGTGAAGTTAGTGAATGTACAGCGAGGTTGGATGGTGAGGAATTGGAAAATGTGAGTACGTTTAAGTATTTGGGTAGTGTGATGAGTAAGGATGGAGGTTTGGAGGGTGAAGTGCTTGAAAGGGTACAGCAGGGAAGAAAGGTTGCTGGTTCCTTGAAAGCAGTGATAAGAAACAGGGAAGTGAGCATGGAAGTGAAAAAGTTACTACATGACAGTATTGTGATACCAACTCTAACGTACGGAAGTGAAGCTTGGACATTGTTGGAAGGACACAAGTCAAGAGTGAGAGCAGTGGAAATGAGTTATTTAAGAAGAGCCTGTGGAGTCACGTGGAGAGACAGGCTGACGAATGAGGATATAAAGGAACGTTGTGGTGTGGATGTGATAGGAAGCGTTATGAGGAACACACTGAGGTGGTTTGGCCATGTGGAGAGGATGGAGGGTGAAAGACTGACGAAGAGAGTGTATGTGAGTGAGGTGGAGGGGGGAAGAGGGAGGGGGAGACCGAGGATGAGATGGAGGGATGGGGTGGAGAGGTACATGAGAGAGGGGGGTGTGAGTTGGGAGCAGGGCAGTGAAATGGCGGGGGACAGGGCGACTTAGAGTCGATTTGTTTGTGGCCACCCCAAACGGGATTGAGGCGTCTGGCAATAGATAGATAGATAGATAGAAAATCATCAGAGCTAGATGATCCAGTTCCACCTTGTTTCATGCGATACTCATGGTCTGCCTGAATCCTAGCAAGTTCAATTTGTGCCTGAGCCTGTACCTGTGCCTCCTGAATACGAGCCTGAGATTCAGCCTCCTTAGCATTTGCCTGAAATTCAGCCTCCTTAGCACGAGCCTCCTGCAGGGCTAGCTGTAACTTAGCTATTTCAATCTGCGTTTGCTCATTTGGAGGAGTTACATTAAACAAGCTTTCATTAATTATGTCAACAATTTGATCTTTAGAATGATGAGAGCGAACAGCAATTCCCAATTGTTGAGCAACAAGCTTAAGTTCATTCTTTGTTCTGTTTTCTACATCACACACTGTTTGCACATTTGACAAAAAATCTTTGGCTTCATCAAGCGTAGTAATAGTAGACATCATGAATAAAACACAGTCACAAAATATCAAGCAATGTCCTTTTGATAATATCCTGAATATCCTGGCGAGGTCGCCAAATTTATGTTACGGAACAGAGAAAACTGTCCCGCAAAGTTCCAGGTTCAAAACAAAAGAGTTAGGTAAAATTATAAGTTAAAGTTTAATGCTCAAACTAACAACTAAACATTCAGGACTCATAAGGATAATGTAATGGCAAAAACAGGTTACATATATGGTTAACTGCAATAGCCTCTATTAACAGGAAATTAGCAAGAGTAAATTTATCTAAGTCAGCCCTGATAAAATGAGAAAACCGGATAATGCTCAGTGAATGCAAGATATATTATTACAGATACAAAATAATATTATTAATGGCTGACACCAAAAACACATGAGTCAGAAAAACCTCACTAGGCCTACGAATTAACACCTTATGCTATACAGTACAAGAAAAAATGTAATAACACTTATACTCAAATTACACAGCAGCTAGATGGTTGGAGACTTCCTGAGCACTCACAATAATAACAACTGTACAGGGGAGGACAGAGATGTGAGCAAAATGAGGAGTAGATCTAAGTGGCAATTAATGCAGAGACTGAGCTCATTATATTGGGGCCAGCAGAGCTTGATACAACTTGTAAGAAGGACGCGCAAATGAAGCCATAGGGGACAAAGAGTTGACAATCCTGCTCTGAACAACAGAAAGAACGACTTACTTTACTATAAGGGTAGAAGGGGGGAGTGAGGTAGAACACTCTCGTGATCAAACATACAGCATACTGTACGTTAGAATTACACAAAGGATGATGAAATCATAGGCTATGTAACAATATATATATATATATATATATATATATATATATATATATATATATATATATATATATATATATATATGGTGATGCATTGTAAGAATTATGGTAAACAGACAGGTTGAAGAAAAATTGGTGAGTTTGGAAGAGCAGTAGGTAGATAAAGGCCATAGTACAGAGATGCGTTGATCGTATGCCTGACACTTCTCTATATGGCTGTTACCAGGTATTTTGTATTCATAAAATTTAATGATAGAGAAAAGATTTCTGGAGGCAACAGTACTCTAATGCATATGTATAAATTTACTGATGATATGTATAACAAACATATTTTTATACTGTATCACTAAACAATTTTAATATGATTAAAAAGAAAAACATTTAGGGATCAATTGATATTCATAGTAATAATACGTCTAGATGAACGCACATTACCAGCACTTACACCACTGTTTATCCCCATAAAATATACCAAACAAATAGTGGATGATGAACCATAACATGAAAAAAGGTGGCTTTTCCCGAAGCATCAACGATATTAGAAATGAAACTATATGAGCGATGTGTTGATATTCTATTCACGTGCAGTTACGACCGTAGGAACATCTACGAGGAAGCCAGAAGTGGACACGTCACCGTCAATGTCTGGGGGTGGGTGTGCATCAACGGTATGGGTGACTTCACCAGGATAGAAGGGAGTTCCACTGCTAAAAAAATACATTGAAATTTTGCAGGAGTTTTTCCTCCCCTCAATCCAGGAGCAGAACTATCCGTTTCCTCCCGGCCCTGTAATTTTTGCTCAGGACCACTGCCCCATCCACACAGCGAGAATAGTCTCGGAATGGTTTGGAGGTCGAGAGGACTTGCAGATGCTCGACTGGCTCAGTAAGGAAGCAGACATGAACCCCAACGAAAATGCGTGGGGGAATATGGTTAACTGTTGGGAGCCTGAGAGTGAACGGACACCAGATGAACTACTGGCCCACATCCATGCCTAGTGGGAACAATTCAGAAGCCAGAAACAGCTCATACAGAACCATGTCGCCTCTATGCAAATAGACTGCGAGAGGTGATCGAGAAGGAGGGTGGGTTACTTCCCACTAATGAATGAGCTCCATACAAATCTTATGTTTTTTTTTTTTTATACTATCCTCTAATTATAATGGATATTATTCCATGCAGTATAACAATCTAACAGTAACTTTAATAACTTATTATGACTTACCCGACAATATAACTGATACGACGCCATCTTCTACATTTTGCTCACTGACATAATATTTATTACGGGGCACTTACACAGGAATTAGTGACGTTTATGTGCATTTCTTTACGCAACTTTCCTGTTACAATAGCAGGTTTTACCAATTAAAATATGACCCTTTCTTGATTGGCACCATCACAACTCTCTAGACATTTTGCCAACTCGCTAGACATCTTGCCACCTGTTGATATGCCTGAGGTGCTGTTTTCCAATCGTGATAAAGATTTTTAAAAATTTCTCAGGAATTAGGTGGTCAGTGTGTAATCAATAACAAATACCGTTAAACTACTAACAACTACACTTGCTGTCTGTTCGATGTAGTTTTAAGTGAGCATCCACCATGACATCACATATAAAACAATACATAACTTAATTCAAAGCTACATTAATAAGTAACATACTGATCAAAGGAAATGCGATAATCTAAGTGCTGCACTTACAACGTATTTAAACTGATGTTATAATACGGCAATATTTCTTCCTGAAATGTTGTTATTCATGCATTTTGCCACACATAATGCATTTTTTTACATATTTCAGTGTTTGTCTTTATACAATGTTTCAGGTTCCACCTCCAAAACATAATCATAATAATATAATAATGTAATATGTTACAAACTTATAAAGAGAACCTAAATAAATACTGAGGTGTGTGTCATCACACATATCAGTCTTGGACGTCCTTAGACATGTATGCATACACCCATATTCCCATTATCACACACATTTCATACTCACTATACTCCCCCCACCCCCATCACAGGTATTGTCCCACACTCACACGCACATATACATGCCGTATTTGGCATTCTGTGTACTGAATGAAATCTTGCTTTGAATTCTGTTTTTCGAAATGTAAATAAACATATAGAACTAACATTAATAGCATGTTCATTAACACTGCACACTGTCAGGCTGGCAATACTGAAACAAAGGACAAAGACTGTGACTGGTGCGTGAGAGCTGCAAAGCTCTCACAATATGCTTCATAAATGTTTTTTGAGAGTTCCATAAAGGCTGTTTGTATTTTTCATAAGAAATGGATGTTCATCAGTATGTTAACTTTAATTATTGACATAACTGGAGGAACAGGAACCTCTGCAGTGACACTACAACTCACCACCGTAGCTATGAGGATTGGAGGTGTCAGGGGCCACCTCCCTTCTAACTGGTATCCACCACTGAAAACACGATTATCTTTAGCATTAACGAAAACACCACTGTGGGTATGGCTACCCCATGACTATTACTGAAACATAAACTATGCAAATAAATATTGATTACTGGCTAACGTAACCCGTCATGTGAGGTGGTTATGTAATGCACTTGTATTTTGACACAGTATTAAATTTTAGGTAAACATACTAAATGCAACGTAATTACTCAGTAGCACAAACTGATAATGTGTGTGTGTGTGTGTGTGTGTGTGTGTGTGTGTGTCTACTGATAGCCAGCTGAGGAGTTTTAAAGAGAGAGAGAGAGAGAGAGAGAGAGAGAGAGAGAGAGAGAGTCGAGGCGGTGAAGCAGGCTGCATGTTTTCCGTTAACGAGGGAGGGGGTATTCTAGTGTGTAATCGGGTCTATATAATGATAATAAAAATTAATAGGTATATTATTATTTAGGATACAGGATATCATTGACACTTTAATAACTATACTGTAATGACTAAGAATATAATAACTGTTGGCCGCTCACACCCATACTCCGCCCTTCCCCCTACATCGTGCCATTTCTGGGTGAACTTGCCCTCTGTTTCTGAACCACAACTGAACCTGTATCATGGTTCACGCTACAAGGTAAGAGAATTATTTTATATAACTCAGACTATAAATAGTATAGTGCAGAGCCCGTTATCCCAAACAATCACATACTGTATTATTTATTAGCCTATATCATAGCATAGTACAATGGCCACATAATATAATTCGGAGGATGAAGCTTAGCCATTGGAAAAATTGTCGGGCACACACACACACACACACACACACACACACACACACACAGGCGCACGCTGTTGCCACGTTAGCCAAATCCCACAACCAGGTGGTCTAGTCAGAAATTTTGCCGAGTGTACATATGTGTGTGTGTGTGTGTGTGTTTGTATTCTGATATATATGTATACTTCCAAGCAGCCTTGTGACAGAGAAAACAGGCACTACCACGGTGGAGGCGACGAGTGTGGGTGTTTTAATATGGCGGCCGTAAATCACAGGCCCGCTGTGGAGACAACCCTTCCATGTTACACAGCTGATTGGATGGATCCCTTGCCATCAGTGCGGCTGAGTGGATGGATCCCTTGCCATCAGTGC
This sequence comes from Coenobita brevimanus, assembly GCF_032717465.1. Taxonomy (NCBI): domain Eukaryota; kingdom Metazoa; phylum Arthropoda; class Malacostraca; order Decapoda; family Coenobitidae; genus Coenobita; species Coenobita brevimanus. The sequence continues at coordinate 8,007,540 of NC_137034.1, forward strand.
AGCTGAGTGGATGGATCCCTTGCCGTCAGTGCGGCTGAGACGCCACCTGGAGGCATTCGTAGTCAGGCGTGACAGAGTGAAGACAGACAAACTTGAGAACGTTCAGACTCTCTGGTGAGAAACGACCGTGGGGTTTGGTGGTAGAAGGAGGAGGGGGAAGAGGGGGAGGAAAGGGAAGACGGGGAGAAGGAGGAGGAGAGGGAGGGTGGACGGGACTTGCTGCACCACCTGCACATGCCACATCCCTGACACACCCATCACGCCCATTGGGCAAAAAGCACTGGAATCTATGACAAGGGTAGTAACTGAACCACCGGACCATGCAACGGGACCTGCTTCACCGTCACTGAAGTCTTGAGTGTTGGCAGCGAAGATAGGAACAGCCACGAGCAACAGGCAGGCAGACAGCGTGAGCACAGCCATGGTGTAGCTATCTAAGAAGGCTTGGGAGTCAAAGAACTAGGAGGACGAACACCCTGAATCCACCAGTCGGACCGGTACGTGGAAAGCTGGGATTATATCCCCTTGCATCTAATATTTCTCAAACTGCACTCCTGTCTGTTTATATGAGAATTCTTCCTCTCTCTCTCTCTCTCTCTCTTTTCCCCACTGCCGTCACAACTGCGTCTCAGGTCCTTATATACCTGAGCCAACCCTTGACCTCTGACCCCAGCCTTATTTCTGACGGCCGCTGCTGGTGTCGGACAAAGTCGCTATGCACAGCCAAAGTTTTTAACCAAAGGGCATGAAATTTGACTCGGTTATAGATGTTCACCCTAGCAAGGTTTTGGGAAGGGTGAAACCACTGAGGGTCGCACCTCACGGGGAGGGGGCAGGCTTTGGGACTTTCAGCGAAATTAAACTTGGCCACAGTTTACAACCTAAGAGCACATATTTTTTTTTTAATGCTAAGAAGGAACCAAAGACCAGGGCCCCACAAACTGTTCCTTCGAAGAAAAAACAAAAATAATACAAGAGGCAGCCAACTTCAAGTTCCGTTCATTTCAGTCTGCACATTGTTAGGTGTTTATCCAGGCCACATATTAGGTAGGAGGGACCCCTCATGACCTCCCCTATGGGTGGGGTCCAGCCCCTAAGGGGAGTGTGAGTTCCTACATAAGAACATGATATTCTCGAAACTGGTAAACCATTACTTGGGCCACATTTTAAGCAGCCTGAGACCCCCAAAAGGGCAGTTCCAATGGACGGGGGGGGGGGGCTGACCAAAGCCTTTATGCACGGTCATGGTCTTTAATTTAGGAACACGAAATATTATATACTGGTAGAAGATCACCCCGACAAGGTTTGAGGCAAAGTGAGATCTTGAAGGCCAACTTCATGGGGACAAGTAAAAAATTACATCTTTACCCTTATTTCGGGGTTGGGTGCGGCTATCAAAGGTGTCACTGATCTTTTTCCTTCCCAAATTACTTCTTTCCCTTTACTGCAGGGTTGGGGGCGGCTGTCAAAGTTGTCAGTTGTCTTGTTCCTCCACAGAGATGAAGCATGTGGAGGGGATGCCAGACTACCAGACTGCTCAGAAGAAGATGACAAAGATTTAGAAAAGAAAAAGAGGAAGAAGACGGAGGAGGAGGAGGAGGAGGAGGAGGAGGAGGAGGAAGGCTAGGTTAATTTACAGTTCCGTGAGGGCACGATTTTGGTTCCAAACCTTCCTAAACTCGCCATTGTCTCAAAGAAGCTGCCTCGGACGGGCTCACGATGCAACGCAGGTTATGTGGTCAATAACGAAGGCACATATATTCCTGCGATGTGGTTGGAAGGAGAAAGAAAAGGAAGAACGAAAAGAATGATGATGATGATGATGATATTGATGATTTTGACAGCAGCAGCAACAACAACAATAACAATGATAATAATAGTAGTAATAATAATAATAATAATAATTATTATTATTATTATTATAATTATAATAATAATAATAATATAATATTATCAATAATAATAATAATAATAATAATAATAATAATATAAATAATAATAATAACAACAACAACAACAATAATAATAATAATAATAATAATAATAACAATAATAATAATAATATTATTATTATTATTATTATTAATAACAATAATAATAATAATAATAATAATAATAATATTTTGGTTGTCGTAAAAGGCGACTAAAAGAGTTGGCGGAGGGTTAGTGCCCCTCCCCGGAAAACAACTAACTAAAAAAACAAACAATAAGCCTCGGACAAGGACTGACCAAACGATGATGACCAAGGACCGGACAAAGGACATTGTAATTGGAACCTGGAATGTAAGAGGAGCGAATGATGAGGTGAAAGAGAGAGAGATTGTCCAGGTGCTTGAGGGTGCGAAAGTGGAGGTATGTGGAATAACTGAAACAAAATGGAGAGGAGAAAGTGTGAGAGAATGGGAGTATGGATGGGGTATATGTGCAGGAGTAGGTGAGAATGAGAGGGCGAAGGAAGGAGTGTGTATAGTTGTGAGTAAAAGATGGAAGAAGAGTATAAGACAGTATGGATCAGTTGGGTCAAGGATTGTGTGGGTAAAGTTGAAAGTTGGAATACAAATGTGGGCGATTGTGTGGGTGTATGCGCCAATGCAAGATCGTGCAAGAAGAGTGAGAGAAGAGTTCTGGACAAATGTAGAAGTGTGCATGGAAAAGTTTGGAAGGAATGAGAGAGTGTTTTTGATTGGTGATATGAATAATAAAGTTGGGAATGCGAAGGTGGATGGAATAGTTGGTGAGTGGGGTGTGCCTGCTGAGATAGATGAGAATGGGAGTGCGTTAATGGACATTTGTGCTGGGAGGGGGTTGGTGGTAACCAATACCCTCTTCAGGCATAAAATGATCTACAGGTATATATGGCGAGTGATGAGAAGGGTGGGTGGTGGAACTGTGAATGAAAGGAAGGCAATGATTCATTATGTGTGTGTGGATGAAAGGATGCGATGAGTATGTGTAATGGATGCCAAGAGCTTATGAAGGTTGGGGGAGTGGACTTTCTGACCACTACTGTGGTGGGTGGCCAGAGATCAAGATCAAATAAGATGGAGAAATAAGAATAAGGGAAATACGGGAAGAGGAAGAGAGTATTTGCAAGGAGAGTGGAAAAGGTTACAAGAGGATGAGAAAAAGGCAGAATATAAGAGGGACATGGAAGGAACGATTAGGCAAATATGAGATTACAGAGCAGATGGGGGGACGTGGAAGGTGTGTGCAGAGGATGCAGGAAGAGAAATATTGTGCAGCATGTTGATGTGGTGTGTGTGAAGGAAGAGAAGAGAGAGGGCGTGAAAGGGACAGCCTGGTGGAATGAAGAGGTGAGACAGAGCTGTGGCACAAAAGAAGAAAGCATACAATGATTGGATAGAGAAATAGGGGCATTGGAAGAAGTTGAGAGGCAGGAAGAGAGGTTATATGTAGAAAGAAGAGAGCTGAAAAGATTCTCTTTTTTCTGAAAAGAGTAGTAGAGAGTAAGAAAGAGAGTGGATGAGGAATTTGAGAGGAGAGAATTTGAGTGTAAAGAATGGAGAGACTGTAAGAAAATGTTCTGGAAAAAGGTGAAGAGAGAGTAAGACAGGAGTGGAAGTGAAGTTAGCAGGGGAATGAAAGATGTAAAAATGGTAGATTACTAGTTAGGAGAAGGGAGAAAAAAAGTGAAAGCAGATGGAGAGAACACTTTAAGGAATTGTTCAGAACATACAGGATGGAAGTAAATGCAAGTATAAGTGGCTGGGGAATGGCTAACTGAGGAGAAGGAGGAGGTGAGAAGACGGAAAGAAATCAGTAGGATAGAAGTTGTGGAAGCAATAGAAAGAAAAGGCATATTAGGGAAAGCCCCAAATTGATGGAGTGTGTGGTGAAATGCTGGAAGCATGGGGGAGAGATAGTCAAAGTAAATGGATGTGCAGAAGATGTGCAGATTGGCCTGTGGGAGGAAGGTAGGTTTCCCTAGGAGGATTGGAAGTCCAGGTATTCCCTTGTACAGAGGAAAAAGGGAAAAAGAAGTGTGTGGTAATGAGTAGGGGCCATTGTGTCTTCTGTAGTATTTCATAGGAGAAAAGTGTATGGCAGGATACTTATTGACACAGGATTAGAGAGAAAGAACAGAGGGAATTAGTACAGGAGAAGAACAGGGAGGGCTTTAGGAAGAGGGAAGGAGGTTTGTTGTAGATCAGATATTCAATTCTTAGATCTTTAGTGGAAAAGATTTCTAGAGAAGGGAAAAGAAGTTGTATGCGGCTTTCATGGATTTGGAGAAAGCATATGACAGGGTGGATAGACAAGGATTGTGGAAAGTATTAAGAATATGTATGGTCAGTAGATGGGAAGTTGTTGAATGCTGTGAAGAGTATGTATGATGGTGCTACGGCTGCAGTGCGTGTAGATGGTGAATTGATTGAATTTTTCAATTTGAAGGTTGGGTTGAAACAGGGATGTGTCATGTGTCCATGGTTGTTCAATCTGTACATGGATGGGGTAATAAAAGAGGTACAAGGTAGGGTAGTGGATGCTGGAGTGGCCCTGGTGAGAGAGGGTAGTATTTGGAAACTCCCAGTACTGTTGTTTACAGATGATACTGTGTTATTGAGTGAAGACGAAAGAGAGCTGCAGGGCCTGGTGGATGAGTTTGGGAGAGTGCGTAAGAAACGGAATCTAAAAGGTAGATCATGTAGGGGAAGAGTATGAAGTGATGGTGCTTTGAGAGAGGTAGAAGTCAGTGAATGTACAGCGAGGTTGGATGGTGAGGTGGAAAAATGTTAGTACGTTTAAGTACTGGGGTAGTGTGATGAGTAAGGATGGAGATTTGGAGGGTGGAAGTGCTTGAAAGGGATTTCAACAACAAGGGGAAAGAAGGTTGCTGGTTCCTTGAAAGCAGTGATGAAAACAGGGGAAGTGAGCATGGAAGTGAAAAAGTTACTACATGGCAGTGAAATTGTAGAGTACCAAACTCTAACGTATGGAAGTGAAACTTTGGACGTTGCTGGAAGGACACAAGTCAGAGTGAGAACAGTGGTAGAAATGAAGTTATTTAAGAGGAGCTTGTGGGAGTCACATGGAGAGATAGGCTGACAAATGAGGGATACTAAAAGAGCGTTGTGGTGTGGATGTGGATGTGATAGGAAGCGTTAATTCTGGAGGAATACCACTGAGGATGGTTTGGCCATGTGGAGAGGATGAGAGTGAGAAAAGACCTGACAAAGAAAGTGTATGTGGAGTGAGGGTGGAGGGGGAGAGGAGGAGAGGCCGAGGATGAGATGGAGGGATGTGGTGGAGAGGTATATGAGAGGGGTGTGAGTTGGGAGCAGGCCAGTGAAAATGGCGAGGGACAGGAGGCGACGTGGAGGCGATTTGTTTGTGGCCACCCCGAACGGGATTGAGGCGTCTGGCAATAGATAGATAGATAGATAATAAGTAACAGTTGTTAACATGCAATAATATGTAATAGATAGGTAGGTATGTCTGAATTCTTCAGGAAGAGGTTAGATACATTTCCCCGTAGCCAGACATTCAAGTATTCCAAGCACAGGAAGCTAGCCATTCACATGTCGGAAGTGTGCGAGACCCTATATCCACACACGCACGCACACACACACGTACTCCCACACACTTTAGCCGGAAGTCAGAGGGGGATATAAGTCCAAAACTGGGTGTAGGAGATCAGAGAACCTGAGAGATTCCCAGAGAGCGACTGGGATTGGGAGAAGAAGAGATAACCAGAGACAGCCAGGGAAGAAGGAAGGACAAGGAGAGTAGGAGCTAGAGAGAGTGGGAAGGTGGCAGCAAGCACAAACTGCCCCTGACAACACGGGCCACATCAAGCTCTCTAACTTTTCAGTCAAGCATTTCTCTCACAATAAAACTCCATCGTCCCCAATATGCCTATTTCATCACCGCACCGCACTTACAATACGAAGAGGGTAACGGGACAAAAACGACATACCCTGACGTACCCTTACAACACCAACATTTATTCTTTCTCTGCCAGGGTCTCGTCAATTAGCCAGACAAGATAATACATATTGTCTTTCTATAACAAATAGATAAAAGCCACATAGTCCTGACATCTTGTGGTCTTTGACAAACGGGTATATATATCATTTTATTAGTCCAGTCTCCATGGGGACCAGAAAAACGATCGGTCAGTGAGCTAATGCTCTCTGTTTGGATAAAGTATCCTGTTTTAGCATGAGATGAAGCATGGAGTGACTTATTATTGATAATATTTGAGTGACAGCCCGAGATTTAATGAATCTATCAATGATACATGTGTTAGCAATAATGCTGAGAGAATTGATAGGATTTCGGTTGACCGTGTATTCCAAAATGCTACTCACATTTGTAGCACTCAGAACCAAAGGGTATATTCAATTTTTTAAAGGGTAATGAGTGATTAAAGTTTGGCAACATTTAGACGACTTCAACTTTTGACCTGACGGTAGGATTTTTAATGTTTGTTGCATTTTGAAGCCAATTTACTCTGCTTTGTGTAACAGATTTTTTTTTTTCTTGTTATAAAAATAAATGCAAAAGGTGTCATTATATCTAGGTAACTCACATTCTGAGTAACAATTACTTTCCATTTCGTGTTTAATAAAGTTGCATTGATGATACAGATGCAAATTAAAGTCAAGTAATAACATAAAATGCTCAGTCAGAATAACACCAAGACATGAAACATGCACAATAAAAGATAAATGAAAATTTTAATATGCCTTTCAGAGTACATTACTATTACACAATCATCCATTCTGCTAAAAAGGAAAAGAAACTAACTAGACAACCGTGAACGATTAATAATTAATTCATAGTGACTGGGGGCTGCCTGGAATGGGAGAGATGCTAAGCCGACTCAGTACCGTCCTCACCTATGCACAGTTGTTGACTTTATACACGGGTTTAATTCGCCCCTATGCAGAGTACAACTTTCATGTGTGGGGAGGCTCCCTTCATACAGCTCTTCTCAAGAAGGTGGAGTCAAAGGCTTTTCGTCTCATTAACTCTCCTTCTCTTGCTGGCTCCCTTCAACTTCTGTCTCCTCGCCGCACTTTCGTATTTTTATCTCTTTTCTATCGGTACATCAATGCTCACTGCTGTCTACTTGCATCCCTCCACCTCTACGACGGGTGTGTAGCACCCGCCTAGCAACAAACACTCATCCCTTTTCTGTTCAGCCCTCTAATACAATGGTTAACCGTTACTCCTAGTCATTCATTTATGCAACAGGTCAACTCTGGAACTGTCCCCCTCTGTTTGTATTACCTACAACCTATGGTCTCCAGTCTTTCAAATGCAGTGTGTCCAGGCATCTAGAAATGAACGGATCTTAAATTTGGCCCTCTGTTGTTTTGTTTTTGTTTTTTCTTGGAAGGAACGGTTTGCAGGCTCCTGACCTTTGGTTCCTTCTTCCATATATAAAAGAAAAAAAAACGTGGTTGTGGTTAGTATATCTATTAGGTCTAAGCCGCGGTATTTCTGTGCGCCGATGAGGTGTCAGCAAAAACTGAGAGGAAGCAAAGTGGAGACTGGACCTAATGGGAGTTCCGCATATTACGTTCCATGTGGAAACTGTTTTTCACTAGAGGGAGATATCCTGTGTTCAGCGGTATGTACGGGCCTTCTAATATAGTTGTCCCTGTTAAAAGCAGAGGAATTTTCCAGAGAATGTTTAGTGTTGGTTCAGTGGTTTAATAGCCCTGGGATTTGTTGCTACTGTGTTTAACCTTTTATGGACAAGTCTAATGTAAATACATGCATAAATACTTATAATGACTGGAATATAAGATGCACCTGACTGTGCATGCTTAGTATGGTGAAGTGGAAAACGGGAGAATGTGTTATATCTTATTGTTGATAAAATGAATATATGGCTTTAGCTTTACTAAAACTAAGATTAACTTGTTAAGTTAGACCTTCCTTGTTAATTTTATGATGTAATTCATTGTATGTAAGTAATTGTAATTAAATAATATTTGACATATTTGAAACCAATGAAGGAAGAAGATTCAGCATTTTTCAGTTAGTTCCTAAGTCTAGTTCAAGCAGGACACTGTATATAGACGGCACCAGGACACTTGGATAGGCCTAGGCAACCCAACCACGACCGCAAGTCAGTCATTATCTGTCATTCAGACTTATGCAGCTAAGTATTCTTTAAGATTTGGCCAAATCGAGGGAACTGGCTAGGATATAAGGAGATAATAATAGGTGAATTTAGGTGATAGTTATACCCTACTCATTCTAAGAGACTCCTATTACTTAACTTTAACGTTTGTTGTTTATAAGAATATACCCCCAAAAGAGAATTTTGACATTTTGGTGCCGCGAGTGAGGAATGCGGATGCGTACTGAGGCTTTAAGCCGGTTCAAGGTTGCTTTTGTGGGACACAGCTTGACTCCGTGCGCGGTAGAGGTGTCAGGTATGGAATTACGTATATTCCGGGCTCCGGGTGGAAAAGCTAGTTCCTTTTCAAATGATGAACAGCTATATGCCGTTTTGGATTGTTAACACCACATACTATCCTTTTCCTTGGAGGAAATGATATTTATGAGAATGTGGAAGTGAACGAAATCGTGGATAATATTATGGTAATGATAGGGGCTATCGAAGGGTCGCGTAAGTTCTCTTTAGCCATATGTAACTCTCCTCGCTCTACCATGTGGTGCACAAGTTGGTTACGGCACATATAAATTTTCAGCAGGACAATACATAGGAAGTTGCAGAGAATATGCCGTGGATGGGATTTCATTTATTTTAATACCGAACCCTTCCAGGCAACCCTTAAAGCTGACGGTATTCATTGGAACCGTTAAGGCAGAGAAGGGGTCTTGATGAAATTAATAAACTACACTGAACGTAAGAGGGAAATTTTCTAAGTGGTAGAGGCCTAGGATAGTCCAATGGAATATTGATGAACCAACTGATTCAGGGCTCAGGGTAATTAAATTGTTTATTTAGGGGTTATGATTGTGGGGACAAAGGCATAACCCAAGTGTTTGAACAACCCAGGGCGATAGGTAAAAAAAAAAAAAAAAAATTCCCCACAATCGTCATAACTTAAAGTGACCAGCCGCTTTTGGGCTCAGGATAATTTAGTTGTTTATATAGGGGCTATGATTATGAGGACAAAGGTATAACCCAAGCGGTTTAACAACCCGGGGGATAGGTTTAAAAACCTTTCCCCACAATCGTCAAAATTTAAGGTGCACATATAGACATTTCGAGGTTGTAATCAGCCAAAACGTCCACTTTAATGTTAAAGATGTAAACGAGTGGTAGAGCAGGACACGTAACAAGAGCTATAAACGACTGTAATGAAGCATTTGAGAAAATACCACTATCAAAGAGGAAATTAAGTAGTCTTTTGAACGTATTAAAGGAAGATGGACCAAGTATGAAGAAAGTTATACCAATTTAGAAGCAGCTATTGTGAAGGAATATGATAAAGCTCTGTGGGAATCAGAAAATACAAAGTATGAACATAACCTAGAGGAATATACAGTATAACAATCTTAAAGTTGTCTGAAACAAAATTAGCTAATTCTACTGCAGAACCTCGAGTTGTGGACCTCCTCAGTAAAGCTACAGTACCAGAAATTACCCTTCCAGAGATTGATGGGGAGCATAATTGGAAATTCTATTGAGATAAATTTATATACTTAGTCCATGACAGAACAGACCTTTCCAGTGTAAGTCAGGACAAGTCAAACGCACATCTTATAAGCTGATAAATGAATTACCTGTATAACAAGATAATCATGAGGCAGCTTTGACTATCCTTAGACAGACTTATGAAAATAGGGAGCAGGTCATTACTCAGTTACTGAAGACTACGAGTAATTGAATTACCCATACCTACACACGATTTTGATTCCTTGCAAAACTTTCGGATAGCAGTAAGTTGTAATTTAATTACTTACGAAGATGTAAAATCAGCATATTGAGTGCTTTCTAGAACTGTATCCTTAAAGTTAATACCTAGAACCAAGGATGCATTGTATAGTATGTACCAGAAAGAAATTTTCTCCTGTGAGGAGATTGATGAGGGGTTAATGCAACTCTGCAAATATTGGCAAGGAACAGTGAAACCTGCTGAAAGCAAACCGAAGGTTGAATTAGAGAAAAGGATCACTAACCATTTGGCTGTGAAACCTAAGTCAATGTCAGTTAAACCAGTAGATGACGTAGCTTCTCAAAATCTGAGGAAAAATTACCAAGGACAAGGAATGGACAAGCGGATGATAATAAGGTGGTAAAGACTTCCATGGTAAAGGACAAGAAAGGTTGTGTATTTGTAGTGATCAACATTCCACTGTATTTTGTCAGAATTATGCTCGTTATGCCTCTAGAAAACTGAGGCTGAATGAATTGGGATGTTGTATGATTTGTACGAATTTTGGACACAGATCCACAGACTGTAAATGTAGATTAAATCTTTGATTCAAGAACAAAAAAGGTAATGATCATAGTGCTTTGTGTCCAAGGATGGTCAGGTATGAGGTCCTCAACCAGCAAGTGTCAATGTGACTGTTGGAAAGTCAGATACCGGTACTCCAGTAACAATGCCAGCTGAAGTTCCATTTGCAGAGGTGAAGGGAATGACAGAAAATAGAAGTGTACCCGCATGTACTCTATGATACTGGTGCACAGAAAACCTTCATTTCTGCCGATACTATAGAAAAAATAGTTACCCATTACAGGGATGGCTCCCTGCAGGTGGATGGCTGTGCTGGCTGTGCTGTATTTTCCCCAAGTCTCGACCCACCTCAAGGGGGCTGGTTGGGCCGTCGACTGCCAACCTTGTCGAGCTCTACGTATTGTGATCTACATGGACTCCTTGATGCAGTTACTTTATTACTGCGGACGAACAACAGCGGCTTGATCATCTGTGACTCACAGCCGGCTCCCCATGCCCTCTCCTCTCCCAGGCCTGCATATCAACACCTCGTTACACAGATACTCCGTCAATTGGCCACTGCCCGTGATCGTTCGCTGGTGGTGCACTTTCCGTGGATTCCCTCTCATATCGGTCTTACAGCCAACAACACTGCTGACCTCCTTGCAAGGACCTCCTGTTGACTGGATCCACCCGCTGAGGATGCTACTAATGCCTCCCCCATTTGCTACAAGCAGATAATACGCAGAGCAGCCCACTCCCCTATTCTCTACCGTAGAAATGCTGAGAGGGCTCACAGTGCGTCCATCCAACATTATGACCACTTTCTCTCTCGTTCCCATAGATATCTTCGCAGTGGTCTTTTGGTTCGTCGACATAATGTGGTGTGTGCCTGCCTCAGACTGGGCCACCAACCTGTGTAGCAGGTGGCTGTGGCAGGCAACACACTTCATTTCTCCTCCTGTAAACTGTGTGATGCACCCAATGGCAACATCTTTGACCATTATTGCCTGCAGTGTCCACTTGTCTCTGATTTAATACCACACGGACTCACATTAGTGGACACTTGCAAACATTTGTTAGAAGATGATAACCTAGATGTTATTCTCGTGTGTCATCCACACTTTGGTGGGTGTTAATTTGTTATAGCTCGACAGCGTGTCCTGCGTGGCACGAGTTCCTCTGTACTCACCTGATATATGGCCACGTGGCACTGTACTAGGGTTGTCGCCTTCGAGCGTAATGAATTAATCAAATCAAATCAACACATTACAGGCAAAGTAAATGTAGCCATTACAGGGTTTTTTACTTTTTTTTTTAATGCGAGGAAGAAGGAACCAAAGGCAGGGAGCCTGCAATAACTGTTCCTTCCAAGAGAAAAACAAAATACAAGAGAGGGCCAAACTCAAGATTAGATCATTTCGAGATCCCTGGACACACTGCGTTTGAAAGACTGGAGATCATAGGAAGCAGGAAATACAGACAGAGGGAGACAGTTCCAGAGATGACCTATTGCATAAATGAAGGACCGGGAGTAACAGTTAACTCTTGCATTAGAGAGTTGGACAGAAAAGGGATGAGAGTTTGCTGTTAGACAGGTGCTAAGCGCCCATTGTAGAGGTGGGGGAATGCATGCAGACAGTTCAGAGGAGCAGTGACACTGAACTAGCGATAGAAAAGAGATAAAGATGCAACAGTGCGACAAAGAGACAGAGGTTGAAGGGAGTCAGTAAAAGGAGGAGAGTTAATGAGACGAAAAGCCTTTGACTCTATTGAGAAGAGCTGTATATGGGGAGCCTCCCCACACATGAGAGTTGTACTCCACACAAGGGTGGATAAAACCCCTGTATAGAGTCAACAATTGTGCAGGAGTAAAGAAGGAACGGAGTCGTCTTAGCACAACTAATCTCTTGGAAGCAGATTTTACAAGAGATGTAATATGATCTTTCTAAGATAAGTCCCGAGTAAATGAAACCCCAAGCGTGTTCAAGGATGATGCAGGATTAAGCTGAATATTATTAAACATTTGTGGGTATACCTGTGGAAGATTTTGTCAGGTTGATAGGTGTAAAAAATGAGTCTTTGATGTATTAAAAACAACAAGATTTCTTTTACCCCAGTCAGAGATACGAGCCAAGTCAGACATTAGGTGTGCCATAGCCTCATCCCTTGTTTGTTGAAGTAACTGCGAGATGGACGTTGCGGGAACCGAATGGATAGGTGAAGGGTGGAGTCATCAGCATAAGAGTGGATAGGTTAGATGTACAGCTTAGAAGGTCATTGATGAATAAAAGGAAGAGAGTTGGTGATAGGACAGAGCCCTGAGGAACACCACTGTTGATAGATCTAGGAGAAGAATGTCGGCCATCTACAACAGCGGCTATAGAATGACCAGAAAGGAAGCTATAGATGATGGCCCAGATAGAAGGATAAAAACCGTAGGAGGGCAGTTTGGAAATTATAGATTTATGCCAGACTCGATCAAAAGCCTTAGAAATGTCAAGTGCAATGGCAAAGCTTTCGCCAAAGTCCCGAAAGGAGGATGACCAGGAGTCTGAAAGGAAGGTGAGAAGATCGCCAATGGAGCGTCCCCGACAGAACCCATACTGACGATCAGAATGAAGGTTGTGACAGGAAAGAAGCTTTAAATTTTTTTTTTACTAAGGATTGACTCGAAAACTTTGGAGATACAGGATGTTAAAGCAATTGGACGAAAGTTAGAGGGCTGCAAGTGGTCACCCTTCTTTGGGACTGGCTGAATGAGAGCAAACTTCCAGCAGGAAAGAAAGGTACAAGTTGATAGACAAAGGCGAAAGAGCTTGCCCAGGCAGGGTGTAAGCACAGAAGCACAGTTCTTGAGAACAACAGGAGGGACTCCATCAGGCCCATATGCCTTATTAGTACTGAGGCCAGCAACGGCAGAAAAAACATTAACTGAAGAAAATTTAATGTCAGCCATGAGGAAGTCAGAGGGGGGAAATAATGGAGGAACAGCACCGGAATCGTCTTAAGTGGATTTGGAGGAGAAAGTCTGAGCAAAGAGATCTGGTTTATCAGTAGAAGAAATAGCTACAGAGCCATCAGAGTAGAAAAAAGGAGGGAAGGATGATGAGGTAAAGTTGTTAGAAAGGTTTTTGGCAAGGTGGCAGAAGGAGCGGGAAGAATTCTAGTTGGAGAGTTGAAAGCATTTAGTACGGATGAAATCATTTTTAGCATAGCGAAGAACAGACTTAGCACGATTCCGGGCAGAAACGTAATTCAGGCGTGGGCTTGCTCCGGTACCTCATACAGGCCCTCTCCTTGTTGCGGACAGCAACAAGCGTGATTAAATCAAGGCTTTCTTACATTGGACAAAGGATATGAGAAAGGAATGTATGCTTCCATGCCGGAGAGAATAATCTCTGTAATGCGCAAGGCACATTCAGATGGCTCCCGGCCATGGGAGCAATAATCATTCCTGGGAGAATCAGTTAGACCTTTCACACAGAAGGCTTGTGACTAGACGGTCTTGTCCTAGTAAATTAATAAGCAACAATAGAACCAATTTCGCTGGAGGATCGCCTTTAATTTTTAGTATAATGAAGGACCCGAAGGTTAAGTTGACCCTGATAATCCTTACTTGTACATTGAAGTGCATAGTTCCGAGAGCCCATGGCAAAACGAGTTCACAGAACGAATGATTGGTATTGTGAAAACCGCCCAAGGAAAACTTTACACAGAACTAAGATCACTAGTGAAAAGTTAAGGACAGTAATACCTGAAACCGAGGCTAGAATTAAAGACTGACTTTTAACTTGTCTGGATGATACTAGTGTATCAATTGAGGCCTTGACACCAGCTCATACGCTGTATGGCAGACAGCTCCACCCGTTGCTCTGTGTTGATATGAAGGAGAAAGCAGATGATCCCACCATAGAGGATAATGAACAACGCCAACATCTGCATGAGGGATATCAACATTTGAAAAGGGTGTTGGACACTTCGGATAGGCATTGGAGGGAAAATTATCTTTTGAGCCTAAGAGAAAGATTTTATGGAGCTGAAGCCGCCAGTAACAAGTCCTCAAGAAACACAGATGTGTTCTCATTCAAAACAGACCAACCTAGATCCCAGTTGCCTTTAGCTAAAGTCGTCTCCACGCATCTAGATTCGGAAGGGGTACTAGACTTGTCAAACTTTAATGTAGAGGAAATGTCAGCATAAAAACCATCAACAAATATGTACCCTTGAGTTGACGGTTGGTCCTGAGATAGTGAATGGAGTAGAACAACTGGGTCAAGATAAGCGACCTAGAAAGGCTGCAGCACAAAGTTCTCGAGATTTGTAAAGAGATCTGGCTAGGATTGATATTACTGTTATGATACAGTGTAACATTTTCCCCCGACCCCAAAACTGTGGAAACTGTTTTCCCCTAGAGGGAGATATCCTGTGTTCAACGGTATGTACGGGCCTTCTAATATAGTTGTCCCTGGTAAAGGCAGAGGAATTTTCCAGAGGAATTGAACCAGCTTAGTGCTGGTTCAGTGGTTTAATAGCCCTGGGATTTCCTCTTGTTCTCTGGTTAACAGTCTTGCGTATTAATACATTTGTTTGCTACTGTGTTTAACCTTTTATGGACAAATCTAATGTAAATACATGTACAAATACTTATAATGACTGGAATATTCGATGCACCTGACTGTGCATGCTTAGTATAGTGGTGTGGAAAACGGAAAGAAGGTATTATATCTTAATGTCGATAAAATAAATATTTTGCTTTAGCTTTATTAATACTAAGATTAACTTGTTAAGTGAGACCATATTTGTAAATTTTATGAAGTAATTCAATGTACGTAAGTAATTGTAATTAAATAATATTTGGCATCTTTGAAGCCAGTGAACGGGGGAGATTCATCACTTTTCAGTTAGTTCCAAAGTTTCGTTAAAGCAGGACACTGTATATAGACGACACCAGGACACTTGGATAGGCCTAGGCAACCCAACCACGACCGCAAGTCAGTCATTATCTGTCATTCAGACTTATGTAGCTAAGTATTCTTTAAGATTTGGCCAAATCGAGGGAACTGGCTAGGATATAAGGAGATAATGATAGGTGAATTTAGGTGATAGTTATACCCTACTCATTCTAAGAGACTCCTATTACTTAACTTTAACATTTGTTGTTTATAAGAATATACCCTCAAAAGAGAATTTTGACATTTTGGTGCCGCGAGTGAGGAATGCGGCTTTAAGTCGGTTCAAGGTTGCTTTAGTGGGCCATAGCTTGACTCCGTGCGCGGTAGAGGTGTCAGGTACGGAATTACGTATATTCCGGGCTCCGCGGAAAAGCTAGTTCCTCTTCAAATGATGAACAGCTATATGCCGTTTTGGATTGTTAACACCACATACTATCCTTTTCCTTGGAGGAAATGATATTTATGAGAATGTGAAAGTGAACGAAATCGTGGATAATATTATGGTAATGATAGAGGCTATCGAAGGGTCGCGTAAGTTCTCTTTAGCCATATGTAACTCTCCTCGCTCTACCATGTGGTGCACAAGTTGGTTACGGCACATGTAAATTAGTCAGCAGGACAATACATAGGAAGTTGCAGAGAATATGCCGTGGATGGGATTTTATTTATTTTAATACCGAACCCTTCCAGGCAACCCTTAAAGCTGACGGTATTCATTGGAACCGTTAAGGCAGAGAGGGGGTCCTGATGAAATTAATAAACTACACTGAACGTAAGAGGGAAATTTTCTAAGTGGTAGAGGCCTAGGATAGTCCAATGGAATATTGATGAACCAACTGATTCAGGGCTCAGGGTAATTAAATTGTTTATTTAGGGGTTATGATTGTGGGGACAAAGGCATAACCCAAGTGTTTTAACAACCCAGGGCGATAGGTAAAAAAAAAAACTTCCCCACAATCGTCATAACTTAAAGTGACCAGCTGCTTTTGGGCTCAGGATAATTTAGTTGTTTATATAGGGGCTATGATTATGAGGACAAAGGTATAACCCAAGCGGTTTAACAACCCGGGGGATAGGTTTAAAAACCTTTCCCCACAATCGTCAAAATTTAAGGTGCACATATAGACATTTCGAGGTTGTAATCAGCCAAAACGTCCACTTTAATGTTAAAGATGTAAACGAGTGGTAGAGCAGGATACGTAACAAGAGCTATAAACGACTGTAATGAAGCATTTGAGAAAATACCACTATCAAAGAGGAAATTAAGTTGTCTTTTGAACGTATTAAAGGAAGATGGACCAAGTATGAAGAAAGTTATACCAATTTAGAAGCAGCTATTGTGAAGGAATATGATAAAGCTCTGTGGGAATCAGAAAATACAAAGTATGAACATAACCTAGAGGAATATACAGTATAACAATCTTAAAGTTGCCTGAAACAAAATTAGCTAATTCTACTGCAGAACCTCGAGTTGTGGACCTCCACAGTAAAGCTACAGTACCAGAAATTACCCTTCCAGAGATTGATTGGAAGCATAATTGAAAATTCTATTGAGATAAATTTATATACTTAGTCCATGACAGAACAGACCTTTCCAGTGTAAGTCAGGACAAGTCAAACGCACATCTTATAAGCTGATAAATGAATTACCTGTATAACAAGATAATCATGAGGCAGCTTTGACTATCCTTAGACAGACTTATGAAAATAGGGAGCAGGTCATTACTCAGTTACTGAAGACTGCGAGTAATTGAATTACCCATACCTACACACGATTTTGATTCCTTGCAAAACTTTCGGATAGCAGTAAGTTGTAATTTAATAGCTTTAGGTACTTACGAAGATGTAAAATCAGCATATTGAGTGCTTTCTAGAACTGTATCCTTAAAGTTAATACCTAGAACCAAGGATGCATTGTATAGTATGTACCAGAAAGAAATTTTCTCCTGTGAGGAGATTGATGAGGGGTTAATGCAACTCTGCAAATATTGGCAAGGAACAGTGAAACCTGCTGAAAGCAAACCGAAGGTTGAATTAGAGAAAAGGATCACTAACCATTTGGCTGTGAAACCTAAGTCAATGTCAGTTAAACCAGTAGATACCGTAGCTTCTCAAAATCTGAGGAAAAATTACCAAGGACAAGGAATGGACAAGCGGATGATAATAAGGTGGTAAAGACTTCCATGGTAAAGGACAAGAAAGGTTGTGTATTTGTAGTGATCAACATTCCACTGTATTTTGTCAGAATTATGCTCGTTATGCCTCTAGAAAACTGAGGCTGAATGAATTGGGATGTTGTATGATTTGTACGAATTTTGGACACAGATCCACAGACTGTAAATGTAGATTAAATCTTTGATTCAAGGACAAAAAAGGTAATGATCATAGTGCTTTGTGTCCA
This sequence comes from Coenobita brevimanus, assembly GCF_032717465.1. Lineage (NCBI taxonomy): Eukaryota > Metazoa > Arthropoda > Malacostraca > Decapoda > Coenobitidae > Coenobita > Coenobita brevimanus. The sequence goes on from NC_137034.1 coordinate 8,025,287, forward strand.
AGGATGGTCAGGTATGAGGTTCCTCAACCAGCAAGTGTCAATGTGACTGTTGGAAAGTCAGATACCGGTACTCCAGTAACAATGCCAGCTGAAGTTCCATTTGCAGAGGTGAAGGGAATGACAGAAAATAGAAGTGTACCCGCATGTACTCTATGATACTGGTGCACAGAAAACCTTCATTTCTGCCGATACTATAGAAAAAATAGCTACCCATTACAGGGATGGCTCCCTGCAGGAGGATGGTTGTGCTGGCTGTGCTGTATTTTCCCCAAGTCTCGACCCACCTCAAGGGGGCTGGTTGGGCCGTCGACTGCCTACCTTGTAGTGCTCTTCGTATTGTGATCTACATGGACTCCTTTGATGCAGTTACTTTATTACTGCGGACGAACAACAGCGGCTTGATCATCTGTGACTCACAGCCGGCTCCCCATGCCCTCTCCTCTCCCAGGCCTGCATATCAACACCTCGTTACACAGATACTCCGTCAATTGGCCACTGCCCGTGATCGTTCGCTGGTGGTGCACTTTCCGTGGATTCCCTCTCATATCGGTCTCACAGCCAACAACACTGCTGACCTCCTTGCAAGGACCTCCTGTTGACTGGATCCACCCGCTGAGGATGCTACTAATGCCTCCCCCATTTGCTACAAGCAGATAATACGCAGAGCAGCCCGCTCCCCTATTCTCTACCGTAGAAATGCTGAGAGGGCTCACAGTGCGTCCATCCAACATTATGACCACTTTCTCTCTCGTTCCCATAGATATCTTCGCAGTGGTCTTATGGTTCGTCGACATAATGTGGTGTGTGCCCGCCTCAGACTGGGCCACCAACCTGTGTAGCAGGTGGCTGTGGCAGGCAACACACTTCATTTCTCCTCCTGTAAACTGTGTGATGCACCCAATGGCAACATCTTTGACCATTATTGCCTGCAATGTCCACTTGTCTCTGATTTAATACCACACGGACTCACATTAGTGGACACTTGCAAACATTTGTTAGAAGATGATAACCTAGATGTTATTCTCGTGTGTCATCCACACTTTGGTGGGTGTTAATTTGTTATAGCTCGACAGCGTGTCCTGCGTGGCACGAGTTCCCCTGTACTCACCTCATATATGGCCACGTGGCACTGTACTAGGGTTGTCGCCTTCGAGCGTAATGAATTAATAAAATCAAATCAACACATTACAGGCAAAGTAAATGTAGCCATTACAGGGTTTTTTACTTTTTTTTTTAATGCGAGGAAGAAGGGAACCAAAGGCAGCGAGCCTGCAATAACTGTTCCTTCCAAGAGAAAAACAAAATACAAGAGAGGGCCAAACTCAAGATTAGATCATTTCGAGATCCCTGGACACACTGCGTTTGAAAGACTGGAGATCATAGGAAGCAGGAAATACAGACAGAGGGAGACAGTTCCAGAGATGACCTATTGCATAAATGAAGGACCGGGAGTAACAGTTAACTCTTGCATTAGAGAGTTGGACAGAAAAGGGATGAGAGTTTGCTGTTAGACAGGTGCTAAGCGCCCATTATAGAGGTGGGGGACTGCATGCAGACAGTTCAGAGGAGCAGTGACACTGAACTAGCGATAGAAAAGAGATAAAGATGCAACAGTGCGACAAAGAGACAGAGGTTGAAGGGAGTCAGTAAAAGGAGGAGAGTTAATGAGACGAAAAGCCTTTGACTCTATTGAGAAGAGCTGTATATGGGGAGCCTCCCCACACATGAGAGTTGTACTCCACACAAGGGTGGATAAAACCCCTGTATAGAGTCAACAATTGTGCAGGAGTAAAGAAGGAACGGAGTCGTCTTAGCACAACTAATCTCTTGGAAGCAGATTTTACAAGAGATGTAATATGATCTTTCTAAGATAAGTCCCGAGTAAATGAAACCCCAAGCGTGTTCAAGGATGATGCAGGATTAAGCTGAATATTATTAAACATTTGTGGGTATACCTGTGGAAGATTTTGTCAGGTTGATAGGTGTAAAAAATGAGTCTTTGATGTATTAAAAACAACAAGATTTATTTTTCCCCAGTCAGAGATACGAGCCAAGTCAGACATTAGGTGTGCCATAGCCTCATCCCTTGTTTGTTGAAGTAACTGCGAGATGGACGTTGCGGGAACCGAATGGATAGGTGAAGGGTGGAGTCATCAGCATAAGAGTGGATAGGTTAGATGTACAGCTTAGAAGGTCATTGATGAATAAAAGGAAGAGAGTTGGTGATAGGACAGAGCCCTGAGGAACACCACTGTTGATAGATCTAGGAGAAGAATGTCGGCCATCTACAACAGCGGCTATAGAATGACCAGAAAGGAAGCTATAGATGATGGCCCAGATAGAAGGATAAAAACCGTAGGAGGGCAGTTTGGAAAATTATAGATTTATGCCAGACTCGATCAAAAGCCTTAGAAATGTCAAGTGCAATGGCAAAGCTTTCGCCAAAGTCCCGAAAGGAGGATGACCAGGAGTCTGAAAGGAAGGTGAGAAGATCGCCAATGGAGCGTCCCCGACAGAACCCATACTGACGATCAGAATGAAGGTTGTGACAGGAAAGAAGCTTTAAATTTTTTTTTTACTAAGGATTGACTCGAAAACTTTGGAGATACAGGATGTTAAAGCAATTGGACGAAAGTTAGAGGGCTGCAAGTGGTCACCCTTCTTTGGGACTGGCTGAATGAGAGCAAACTTCCAGCAGGAAAGAAAGGTACAAGTTGATAGACAAAGGCGAAAGAGCTTGCCCAGGCAGGGTGTAAGCACAGAAGCACAGTTCTTGAGAACAACAGGAGGGACTCCATCAGGCCCATATGCCTTATTAGTACTGAGGCCAGCAACGGCAGAAAAACATTAACTGAAGAAAATTTAATGTCAGCCATGAGGAAGTCAGAGGGGGGAAATGATGGAGGAACAGCACCGGAATCGTCTTAAGTGGATTTGGAGGAGAAAGTCTGAGCAAAGAGATCTGCTTTATCAGTAGAAGAAATAGCTACAGAGCCATCAGAGTAGAAAAAAGGAGGGAAGGATGATGAGGTAAAGTTGTTAGAAAGGTTTTTGTCAAGGTGGCAGAAGGAGCGGGAAGAATTCTAGTTGGAGAGTTGAAAGCATTTAGTACGGATGAAATCATTTTTAGCAGAGCGAAGAACAGACTTAGCACGATTCCGGGCAGAAACGTATAAAAGATGTGATTCAGGCGTGGGCTGGCTCCGGTACCTCTTATAGGCCCTCTCCTTGTTGCGGACAGCAACAAGCGTGATTAAATCAAGGCTTTCTTGCATTGGACAAAGGATATGAGAAAGGAATGTATGCTTCCATGCCGGAGAGAATAATCTCTGTAATGCGCAAGGCACATTCAGATGGCTCCCGGCCATGGGAGCAATAATCATTCCTGGGAGAATCAGTTAGACCTTTCACACAGAAGGCTTGTGACTAGACGGTCTTGTCCTAGTAAATTAATAAGCAACAATAGAACCAATTTCGCTGGAGGATCGCCTTTAATTTTTAGTATAATGAAGGACCCGAAGGTTAAGTTGACCCTGATAATCCTTACTTGTACATTGAAGTGCATAGTTCCGAGAGCCCATGGCAAAACGAGTTCACAGAACGAATGATTGGTATTGTGAAAACCGCCCAAGGAAATCTTTACACAGAACTAAGATCACTAGTGAAAAGTTAAGGACAGTAATACCTGAAACCGAGGCTAGAATTAAAGACTGACTTTTAACTTGTCTGGATGATACTAGTGTATCAATTGAGGCCTTGACACCAGCTCATACGCTGTATGGCAGACAGCTCCACCCGTTGCTCTGTGTTGATATGAAGGAGAAAGCAGATGATCCCACCATAGAGGATAATGAACAACGCCAACATCTGCATGAGGGATATCAACATTTGAAAAGGGTGTTGGACACTTCGGATAGGCATTGGAGGGAAAATTATCTTTTGAGCCTAAGAGAAAGATTTTATGGAGCTGAAGCCGCCAGTAACAAGTCCTCAAGAAACACAGATGTGTTCTCATTCAAAACAGACCAACCTAGATCCCAGTTGCCTTTAGCTAAAGTTGTCTCCACGCATCTAGATTCGGAAGGGGTACTAGACTTGTCAAACTTTAATGTAGAGGAAATGTCAGCATAAAAACCATCAACAAATATGTACCCTTGAGTTGACGGTTGGTCCTGAGATAGTGAATGGAGTAGAACAACTGGGTCAAGATAAGCGACCTAGAAAGGCTGCAGCACAAAGTTCTCGAGATTTGTAAAGAGATCTGGCTAGGATTGATATTACTGTAATGATACAGTGTAACATTTTCCCCCGACCCCAAAACTGTGGAAACTGTTTTCCCCTAGAGGGAGATATCCTGTGTTCAACGGTATGTACGGGCCTTCTAATATAGTTGTCCCTGGTAAAGGCAGAGGAATTTTCCAGAGGAATTGAACCAGCTTAGTGCTGGTTCAGTGGTTTAATAGCCCTGGGATTTCCTCTTGTTCTCTGGTTAACAGTCTTGCGTATTAATACATTTGTTTGCTACTGTGTTTAACCTTTTATGGACAAATCTAATGTAAATACATGTACAAATACTTATAATGACTGGAATATTCGATGCACCTGACTGTGCATGCTTAGTATAGTGGTGTGGAAAACGGAAAGAAGGTATTATATCTTAAAGTCGATAAAAAAAATATTTTGCTTTAGCTTTATTAATACTAAGATTAACTTGTTAAGTGAGACCATATTTGTAAATTTTATGAAGTAATTCAATGTACGTAAGTAATTGTAATTAAATAATATTTGGCATCTTTGAAGCCAGTGAACGGGGGAGATTCACCACTTTTCAGTTAGTTCCAAAGTTTCGTTAAAGCAGGACACTGTATATAGACGACACCAGGACACTTGGATAGGCCTAGGCAACCCAACCACGACCGCAAGTCAGTCATTATCTGTCATTCAGACTTATGTAGCTAAGTATTCTTTAAGATTTGGCCAAATCGAGGGAACTGGCTAGGATATAAGGAGATAATGATAGGTGAATTTAGGTGATAGTTATACCCTACTCATTCTAAGAGACTCCTATTACTTAACTTTAACATTTGTTGTTTATAAGAATATACCCTCAAAAGAGAATTTTGACATTTTGGTGCCGCGAGTGAGGAATGCGGCTTTAAGCCGGTTCAAGGTTGCTTTAGTGGGCCATAGCTTGACTCCGTGCGCGGTAGAGGTGTCAGGTACGGAATTACGTATATTCCGGGCTCCGGGCGGAAAAGCTAGTTCCTCTTCAAATGATGAACAGCTATATGCCGTTTTGGATTGTTAACACCACATACTATCCTTTTCCTTGGAGGAAATGATATTTATGAGAATGTGAAAGTGAACGAAATCGTGGATAATATTATGGTAATGATAGAGGCTATCGAAGGGTCGCGTAAGTTCTCTTTAGCCATATGTAACTCTCCTCGCTCTACCATGTGGTGCACAAGTTGGTTACGGCACATGTAAATTAGTCAGCAGGACAATACATAGGAAGTTGCAGAGAATATGCCGTGGATGGGATTTTATTTATTTTAATACCGAACCCTTCCAGGCAACCCTTAAAGCTGACGGTATTCATTGGAACCGTTAAGGCAGAGAGGGGGTCCTGATGAAATTAATAAACTACACTGAACGTAAGAGGGAAATTTTCTAAGTGGTAGAGGCCTAGGATAGTCCAATGGAATATTGATGAACCAACTGATTCAGGGCTCAGGGTAATTAAATTGTTTATTTAGGGGTTATGATTGTGGGGACAAAGGCATAACCCAAGTGTTTTAACAACCCAGGGCGATAGGTAAAAAAAAAAAAAAACTTCCCCACAATCGTCATAACTTAAAGTGACCAGACGCTTTTGGGCTCAGGATAATTTAGTTGTTTATATAGGGGCTATGATTATGAGGACAAAGGTATAACCCAAGCGGTTTAACAACCCGGGGGATAGGTTTAAAAACCTTTCCCCACAATCGTCAAAATTTAAGGTGCACATATGGACATTTCGAGGTTGTAATTAGCCAAAACGTCCACTTTAATGTTAAAGATGTAAACGAGTGGTAGAGCAGGATACGTAACAAGAGCTATAAACGACTGTAATGAAGCATTTGAGAAAATACCACTATCAAAGAGGAAATTAAGTTGTCTTTTGAACGTATTAAAGGAAGATGGACCAAGTATGAAGAAAGTTATACCAATTTAGAAGCAGCTATTGTGAAGGAATATGATAAAGCTCTGTGGGAATCAGAAAATACAAAGTATGAACATAACCTAGAGGAATATACAGTATAACAATCTTAAAGTTGCCTGAAACAAAATTAGCTAATTCTACTGCAGAACCTCGAGTTGTGGACCTCCACAGTAAAGCTACAGTACCAGAAATTACCCTTCCAGAGATTGATGGGGAGCATAATTGGAAATTCTATTGAGATAAATTTATATACTTAGTCCATGACAGAACAGACCTTTCCAGTGTAAGTCAGGACAAGTCAAACGCACATCTTATAAGCTGATAAATGAATTACCTGTATAACAAGATAATCATGAGGCAGCTTTGACTATCCTCAGACAGACTTATGAAAATAGGGAGCAGGTCATTACTCAGTTACTGAAGACTACGAGTAATTGAATTACCCATACCTACACACGATTTTGATTCCTTGCAAAACTTTCGGATAGCAGTAAGTTGTAATTTAATAGCTTTAGGTACTTACGAAGATGTAAAATCAGCATATTGAGTGCTTTCTAGAACTGTATCCTTAAAGTTAATACCTAGAACCAAGGATGCATTGTATAGTATGTACCAGAAAGAAATTTTCTCCTGTGAGGAGATTGATGAGGGGTTAATGCAACTCTGCAAATATTGGCAAGGAACAGTGAAACCTGCTGAAAGCAAACCGAAGGTTGAATTAGAGAAAAGGATCACTAACCATTTGGCTGTGAAACCTAAGTCAATGTCAGTTAAACCAGTAGATAACGTAGCTTCTCAAAATCTGAGGTAAAATTACCAAGGACAAGGAATGGACAAGCGGATGATAATAAGGTGGTAAAGACTTCCATGGTAAAGGACAAGAAAGGTTGTGTATTTGTAGTGATCAACATTCCACTGTATTTTGTCAGAATTATGCTCGTTATGCCTCTAGAAAACTGAGGCTGAATGAATTGGGATGTTGTATGATTTGTACGAATTTTGGACACAGATCCACAGACTGTAAATGTAGATTAAATCTTTGATTCAAGGACAAAAAAGGTAATGATCATAGTGCTTTGTGTCCAAGGATGGTCAGGTATGAGGTTCCTCAACCAGCAAGTGTCAATGTGACTGTTGGAAAGTCAGATACCGGTACTCCAGTAACAATGCCAGCTGAAGTTCCATTTGCAGAGGTGAAGGGAATGACAGAAAATAGAAGTGTACCCGCATGTACTCTATGATACTGGTGCACAGAAAACCTACATTTCTGCCGATACTATAGAAAAAATAGTTGCCCATTACAGGGATGGCTCCCTGCAGGAGGATGGCTGTGCTGGCTGTGCTGTATTTTCCCCAAGTCTCGACCCACCTCAAGGGGGCTGGTTGGGCCGTCGACTGCCAACCTTGTCGAGCTCTACGTATTGTGATCTACATGGACTCCTTGATGCAGTTACTTTATTACTGCGGACGAACAACAGCGGCTTGATCATCTGTGACTCACAGCCGGCTCCCCATGCCCTCTCCTCTCCCAGGCCTGCATATCAACACCTCGTTACACAGATACTCCGTCAATTGGCCACTGCCCGTGATCGTTCGCTGGTGGTGCACTTTCCGTGGATTCCCTCTCATATCGGTCTCACAGCCAACAACACTGCTGACCTCCTTGCAAGGACCTCCTGTTGACTGGATCCACCCGCTGAGGATGCTACTAATGCCTCCCCCATTTGCTACAAGCAGATAATACGCAGAGCAGCCCGCTCCCCTATTCTCTACCGTAGAAATGCTGAGAGGGCTCACAGTGCGTCCATCCAACATTATGACCACTTTCTCTCTCGTTCCCATAGATATCTTCGCAGTGGTCTTATGGTTCGTCGACATAATGTGGTGTGTGCCCGCCTCAGACTGGGCCACCAACCTGTGTAGCAGGTGGCTGTGGCAGGCAACACACTTCATTTCTCCTCCTGTAAACTGTGTGATGCACCCAATGGCAACATCTTTGACCATTATTGCCTGCAATGTCCACTTGTCTCTGATTTAATACCACACGGACTCACATTAGTGGACACTTGCAAACATTTGTTAGAAGATGATAACCTAGATGTTATTCTCGTGTGTCATCCACACTTTGGTGGGTGTTAATTTGTTATAGCTCGACAGCGTGTCCTGCGTGGCACGAGTTCCCCTGTACTCACCTCATATATGGCCACGTGGCACTGTACTAGGGTTGTCGCCTTCGAGCGTAATGAATTAATAAAATCAAATCAACACATTACAGGCAAAGTAAATGTAGCCATTACAGGGTTTTTTACTTTTTTTAATGCGAGGAAGAAGGAACCAAAGGCAGCGAGCCTGCAATAACTGTTCCTTCCAAGAGAAAAACAAAATACAAGAGAGGGCCAAACTCAAGATTAGATCATTTCGAGATCCCTGGACACACTGCGTTTGAAAGACTGGAGATCATAGGAAGCAGGAAATACAGACAGAGGGAGACAGTTCCAGAGATGACCTATTGCATAAATGAAGGACCGGGAGTAACAGTTAACTCTTGCATTAGAGAGTTGGACAGAAAAGGGATGAGAGTTTGCTGTTAGACAGGTGCTAAGCGCCCATTGTAGAGGTGGGGGAATGCATGCAGACAGTTCAGAGGAGCAGTGACACTGAACTAGCGATAGAAAAGAGATAAAGATGCAACAGTGCGACAAAGAGACAGAGGTTGAAGGGAGTCAGTAAAAGGAGGAGAGTTAATGAGACGAAAAGCCTTTGACTCTATTGAGAAGAGCTGTATATGGGGAGCCTCCCCACACATGAGAGTTGTACTCCACACAAGGGTGGATAAAACCCCTGTATAGAGTCAACAATTGTGCAGGAGTAAAGAAGGAACGGAGTCGTCTTAGCACAACTAATCTCTTGGAAGCAGATTTTACAAGAGATGTAATATGATCTTTCTAAGATAAGTCCCGAGTAAATGAAACCCCAAGCGTGTTCAAGGATGATGCAGGATTAAGCTGAATATTATTAAACATTTGTGGGTATACCTGTGGAAGATTTTGTCAGGTTGATAGGTGTAAAAAATGAGTCTTTGATGTATTAAAAACAACAAGATTTCTTTTACCCCAGTCAGAGATACGAGCCAAGTCAGACATTAGGTGTGCCATAGCCTCATCCCTTGTTTGTTGAAGTAACTGCGAGATGGACGTTGCGGGAACCGAATGGATTGGTGAAGGGTGGAGTCATCAGCATAAGAGTGGATAGGTTAGATGTACAGCTTAGAAGGTCATTGATGAATAAAAGGAAGAGAGTTGGTGATAGGACAGAGCCCTGAGGAACACCACTGTTGATAGATCTAGGAGAAGAATGTCGGCCATCTACAACAGCGGCTATAGAATGACCAGAAAGGAAGCTATAGATGATGGCCCAGATAGAAGGATAAAAACCGTAGGAGGGCAGTTTGGAAATTATAGATTTATGCCAGACTCGATCAAAAGCCTTAGAAATGTCAAGTGCAATGGCAAAGCTTTCGCCAAAGTCCCGAAAGGAGGATGACCAGGAGTCTGAAAGGAAGGTGAGAAGATCGCCAATGGAGCGTCCCCGACAGAACCCATACTGACGATCAGAATGAAGGTTGTGACAGGAAAGAAGCTTTAATTTTTTTTTTTTACTAAGGATTGACTCGAAAACTTTGGAGATACAGGATGTTAAAGCAATTGGACGAAAGTTAGAGGGCTGCAAGTGGTCACCCTTCTTTGGGACTGGCTGAATGAGAGCAAACTTCCAGCAGGAAAGAAAGGTACAAGTTGATAGACAAAGGCGAAAGAGCTTGCCCAGGCAGGGTGTAAGCACAGAAGCACAGTTCTTGAGAACAACAGGAGGGACTCCATCAGGCCCATATGCCTTATTAGTACTGAGGCCAGCAACGGCAGAAAATACATTAACTGAAGAAAATTTAATGTCAGCCATGAGGAAGTCAGAGGGGGGAAATGATGGAGGAACAGCACCGGAATCGTCTTAAGTGGATTTGGAGGAGAAAGTCTGAGCAAAGAGATCTGCTTTATCAGTAGAAGAAATAGCTACAGAGCCATCAGAGTAGAAAAAAGGAGGGAAGGATGATGAGGTAAAGTTGTTAGAAAGGTTTTTGGCAAGGTGCCAGAAGGAGCGAGAAGAATTCTGGTTGGAGAGTTGAAAGTATTTAGTACGGATGAAATCATTTTTAGCAGAGCGAAGAACAGACTTAGCACGATTCCGGGCAGAAACGTATAAAAGATGTGATTCAGGCGTGGGCTGGCTCCGGTACCTCTTATAGGCCCTCTCCTTGTTGCGGACAGCAACAAGCGTGATTAAATCAAGGCTTTCTTGCATTGGACAAAGGATATGAGAAAGGAATGTATGCTTCCATGCCGGAGAGAATAATCTCTGTAATGCGCAAGGCACATTCAGATGGCTCCCGGCCATGGGAGCAATAATCATTCCTGGGAGAATCAGTTAGACCTTTCACACAGAAGGCTTGTGACTAGACGGTCTTGTCCTAGTAAATTAATAAGCAACAATAGAACCAATTTCGCTGGAGGATCGCCTTTAATTATTAGTATAATGAAAGACCCGAAGGTTAAGTTGACCCTGATAATCCTTACTTGTACATTGAAGTGCATAGTTCCGAGAGCCCATGGCAAAACGAGTTCACAGAACGAATGATTGGTATTGTGAAAACCGCCCAAGGAAAACTTTACACAGAACTAAGATCACTAGTGAAAAGTTAAGGACAGTAATACCTGAAACCGAGGCTAGAATTAAAGACTGACTTTTAACTTGTCTGGATGATACTAGTGTATCAATTGAGGCCTTGACACCAGCTCATACGCTGTATGGCAGACAGCTCCACCCGTTGCTCTGTGTTGATATGAAGGAGAAAGCAGATGATTCCACCATAGAGGATAATGAACAACGCCAACATCTGCATGAGGGATATCAACATTTGAAAAGGGTGTTGGACACTTCGGATAGGCATTGGAGGGAAAATTATCTTTTGAGCCTAAGAGAAAGATTTTATGGAGCTGAAGCCGCCAGTAACAAGTCCTCAAGAAACACAGATGTGTTCTCATTCAAAACAGACCAACCTAGATCCCAGTTGCCTTTAGCTAAAGTCGTCTCCACGCATCTAGATTCGGAAGGGGTACTAGACTTGTCAAACTTTAATGTAGAGGAAATGTCAGCATAAAAACCATCAACAAATATGTACCCTTGAGTTGACGGTTGGTCCTGAGATAGTAAATGGAGTAGAACAACTGGGTCAAGATAAGCGACCTAGAAAGGCTGCAGCACAAACTTCTCGAGATTTGTAAAGAGATCTGGCTAGGATTGATATTACTGTTATGATACAGTGCAACATTTTCCCCCGACCCCAAAACTGTGGAAACTGTTTTCCCCTAGAGGGAGATATCCTGTGTTCAACGGTATGTACGGGCCTTCTAATATAGTTGTCCCTGGTAAAGGCAGAGGAATTTTCCAGAGGAATTGAACCAGCTTAGTGCTGGTTCAGTGGTTTAATAGCCCTGGGATTTCCTCTTGTTCTCTGGTTAACAGTCTTGCGTATTAATACATTTGTTTGCTACTGTGTTTAACCTTTTATGGACAAATCTAATGTAAATACATGTACAAATACTTATAATGACTGGAATATTCGATGCACCTGACTGTGCATGCTTAGTATAGTGGTGTGGAAAACGGAAAGAAGGTATTATATCTTAATGTCGATAAAATAAATATTTTGCTTTAGCTTTATTAATACTAAGATTAACTTGTTAAGTGAGACCATATTTGTAAATTTTATGAAGTAATTCAATGTACGTAAGTAATTGTAATTAAATAATATTTGGCATCTTTGAAGCCAGTGAACGGGGGAGATTCACCACTTTTCAGTTAGTTCCAAAGTTTCGTTAAAGCAGGACACTGTATATAGACGACACCAGGACACTTGGATAGGCCTAGGCAACCCAACCACGACCGCAAGTCAGTCATTATCTGTCATTCAGACTTATGTAGCTAAGTATTCTTTAAGATTTGGCCAAATCGAGGGAACTGGCTAGGATATAAGGAGATAATGATAGGTGAATTTAGGTGATAGTTATACCCTACTCATTCTAAGAGACTCCTATTACTTAACTTTAACATTTGTTGTTTATAAGAATATACCCTCAAAAGAGAATTTTGACATTTTGGTGCCGCGAGTGAGGAATGCGGCTTTAAGCCGGTTCAAGGTTGCTTTAGTGGGCCATAGCTTGACTCCGTGCGCGGTAGAGGTGTCAGGTACGGAATTACGTATATTCCGGGCTCCGGGCGGAAAAGCTAGTTCCTCTTCAAATGATGAACAGCTATATGCCGTTTTGGATTGTTAACACCACATACTATCCTTTTCCTTGGAGGAAATGATATTTATGAGAATGTGAAAGTGAACGAAATCGTGGATAATATTATGGTAATGATAGAGGCTATCGAAGGGTCGCGTAAGTTCTCTTTAGCCATATGTAACTCTCCTCGCTCTACCATGTGGTGCACAAGTTGGTTACGGCACATGTAAATTAGTCAGCAGGACAATACATAGGAAGTTGCAGAGAATATGCCGTGGATGGGATTTTATTTATTTTAATACCGAACCCTTCCAGGCAACCCTTAAAGCTGACGGTATTCATTGGAACCGTTAAGGCAGAGAGGGGGTCCTGATGAAATTAATAAACTACACTGAACGTAAGAGGGAAATTTTCTAAGTGGTAGAGGCCTAGGATAGTCCAATGGAATATTGATGAACCAACTGATTCAGGGCTCAGGGTAATTAAATTGTTTATTTAGGGGTTATGATTGTGGGGACAAAGGCATAACCCAAGTGTTTTAACAACCCAGGGCGATAGGTAAAAAAAAAAAAAAAAAAAAAAAACTTCCCCACAATCGTCATAACTTAAAGTGACCAGCTGCTTTTGGGCTCAGGATAATTTAGTTGTTTATATAGGGGCTATGATTATGAGGACAAAGGTATAACCCAAGCGGTTTAACAACCCGGGGGATAGGTTTAAAAACCTTTCCCCACAATCGTCAAAATTTAAGGTGCACATATAGACATTTCGAGGTTGTAATCAGCCAAAACGTCCACTTTAATGTTAAAGATGTAAACGAGTGGTAGAGCAGGATACGTAACAAGAGCTATAAACGACTGTAATGAAGCATTTGAGAAAATACCACTATCAAAGAGGAAATTAAGTAGTCTTTTGAACGTATTAAAGGAAGATGGACCAAGTATGAAGAAAGTTATACCAATTTAGAAACAGCTATTGTGAAGGAATATGATAAAGCTCTGTGGGAATCAGAAAATACAAAGTATGAACATAACCTAGAGGAATATACAGTATAACAATCTTAAAGTTGCCTGAAACAAAATAAGCTAATTCTACCGCAGAACCTCGAGTTGTGGACCTCCTCAGTAAAGCTACAGTACCAGAAATTACCCTTCCAGAGATTGATTGGGAGCATAATTGGAAAGTCTATTGAGATAAATTTATATACTTAGTCCATGACAGAACAGACCTTTCCAGTGTAAGTCAGGACAAGTGAAACGCACATCTTATAAGCTGATAAATGAATTACCTGTATAACAAGATAATCATGAGGCAGCTTTGACTATCCTTAGACAGACTTATGAAAATAGGGAGCAGGTCATTACTCAGTTACTGAAGACTGCGAGTAATTGAATTACCCATACCTACACACGATTTTGATTCCTTGCAAAACTTTCGGATAGCAGTAAGTTGTAATTTAATAGCTTTAGGTACTTACGAAGATGTAAAATCAGCATATTGAGTGCTTTCTAGAACTGTATCCTTAAAGTTAATACCTAGAACCAAGGATGCATTGTATAGTATGTACCAGAAAGAAATTTTCTCCTGTGAGGAGATTGATGAGGGGTTAATGCAACTCTGCAAATATTGGCAAGGAACAGTGAAACCTGCTGAAAGCAAACCGAAGGTTGAATTAGAGAAAAGGATCACTAACCATTTGGCTGTGAAACCTAAGTCAATGTCAGTTAAACCAGTAGATACCGTAGCTTCTCAAAATCTGAGGAAAAATTACCAAGGACAAGGAATGGACAAGCGGATGATAATAAGGTGGTAAAGACTTCCATGGTAAAGGACAAGAAAGGTTGTGTATTTGTAGTGATCAACATTCCACTGTATTTTGTCAGAATTATGCTCGTTATGCCTCTAGAAAACTGAGGCTGAATGAATTGGGATGTTGTATGATTTGTACGAATTTTGGACACAGATCCACAGACTGTAAATGTAGATTAAATCTTTGATTCAAGGACAAAAAAGGTAATGATCATAGTGCTTTGTGTCCAAGGATGGTCAGGTATGAGGTTCCTCAACCAGCAAGTGTCAATGTGACTGTTGGAAAGTCAGATACCGGTACTCCAGTAACAATGCCAGCTGAAGTTCCATTTGCAGACGTGAAGGGAATGACAGAAAATAGAAGTGTACCCGCATGTACTCTATGATACTGGTGCACAGAAAACCTTCATTTCTGCCGATACTATAGAAAAAATAGTTACCCATTACAGGGATGGCTCCCTGCAGGAGGATGGTTGTGCTGGCTGTGCTGTATTTTCCCCAAGTCTCGACCCACCTCAAGGGGGCTGGTTGGGCCGTCGACTGCCAACCTTGTCGAGCTCTACGTATTGTGATCTACATGGACTCCTTGATGCAGTTACTTTATTACTGCGGACGAACAACAGCGGCTTGATCATCTGTGACTCACAGCCGGCTCCCCATGCCCTCTCCTCTCCCAGGCCTGCATATCAACACCTCGTTACACAGATACTCCGTCAATTGGCCACTGCCCGTGATCGTTCGCTGGTGGTGCACTTTCCGTGGATTCCCTCTCATATCGGTCTCACAGCCAACAACACTGCTGACCTCCTTGCAAGGACCTCCTGTTGACTGGATCCACCCGCTGAGGATGCTACTAATGCCTCCCCCATTTGCTACAAGCAGATAATACGCAGAGCAGCCCGCTCCCCTATTCTCTACCGTAGAAATGCTGAGAGGGCTCACAGTGCGTCCATCCAACATTATGACCACTTTCTCTCTCGTTCCCATAGATATCTTCGCAGTGGTCTTATGGTTCGTCGACATAATGTGGTGTGTGCCCGCCTCAGACTGGGCCACCAACCTGTGTAGCAGGTGGCTGTGGCAGGCAACACACTTCATTTCTCCTCCTGTAAACTGTGTGATGCACCCAATGGCAACATCTTTGACCATTATTGCCTGCAATGTCCACTTGTCTCTGATTTAATACCACACGGACTCACATTAGTGGACACTTGCAAACATTTGTTAGAAGATGATAACCTAGATGTTATTCTCGTGTGTCATCCACACTTTGGTGGGTGTTAATTTGTTATAGCTCGACAGCGTGTCCTGCGTGGCACGAGTTCCCCTGTACTCACCTCATATATGGCCACGTGGCACTGTACTAGGGTTGTCGCCTTCGAGCGTAATGAATTAATAAAATCAAATCAACACATTACAGGCAAAGTAAATGTAGCCATTACAGGGTTTTTTACTTTTTTTTAATGCGAGGAAGAAGGAACCAAAGGCAGCGAGCCTGCAATAACTGTTCCTTCCAAGAGAAAAACAAAATACAAGAGAGGGCCAAACTCAAGATTAGATCATTTCGAGATCCCTGGACACACTGCGTTTGAAAGACTGGAGATCATAGGAAGCAGGAAATACAGACAGAGGGAGACAGTTCCAGAGATGACCTATTGCATAAATGAAGGACCGGGAGTAACAGTTAACTCTTGCATTAGAGAGTTGGACAGAAAAGGGATGAGAGTTTGCTGTTAGACAGGTGCTAAGCGCCCATTGTAGAGGTGGGGGAATGCATGCAGACAGTTCAGAGGAGCAGTGACACTGAACTAGCGATAGAAAAGAGATAAAGATGCAACAGTGCGACAAAGAGACAGAGGTTGAAGGGAGTCAGTAAAAGGAGGAGAGTTAATGAGACGAAAAGCCTTTGACTCTATTGAGAAGAGCTGTATATGGGGAGCCTCCCCACACATGAGAGTTGTACTCCACACAAGGGTGGATAAAACCCCTGTATAGAGTCAACAATTGTGCAGGAGTAAAGAAGGAACGGAGTCGTCTTAGCACAACTAATCTCTTGGAAGCAGATTTTACAAGAGATGTAATATGATCTTTCTAAGATAAGTCCCGAGTAAATGAAACCCCAAGCATGTTCAAGGATGATGCAGGATTAAGCTGAATATTATTAAACATTTGTGGGTATACCTGTGGAAGATTTTGTCAGGTTGATAGGTGTAAAAAATGAGTCTTTGATGTATTAAAAAAAACAAGATTTATTTTTCCCCAGTCAGAGATACGAGCCAAGTCAGACATTAGGTGTGCCATAGCCTCATCCCTTGTTTGTTGAAGTAAATGCGAGATGGACGTTGCGGGAACCGAATGGATAGGTGAAGGGTGGAGTCATCAGCATAAGAGTGGATAGGTTAGATGTACAGCTTAGAAGGTCATTGATGAATAAAAGGAAGAGAGTTGGTGATAGGACAGAGCCCTCAGGAACACCACTGTTGATAGATCTAGGAGAAGAATGTCGGCCATCTACAACAGCGGCTATAGAATGACCAGAAAGGAAGCTATAGATGATGGCCCAGATAGAAGGATAAAAACCGTAGGAGGGCAGTTTGGAAATTATAGATTTATCCCAGACTCGATCAAAAGCCTTAGAAATGTCAAGTGCAATGGCAAAGCTTTCGCCAAAGTCCCGAAAGGAGGATGACCAGGAGTCTGAAAGGAAGGTGAGAAGATCGCCAATGGAGCGTCCCCGACAGAACCCATACTGACGATCAGAATGAAGGTTGTGACAGGAAAGAAGCTTTAAATTTTTTTTAATAAGTATTGACTCGAAAACTTTGGAGATACAGGATGTTAAAGCAATTGGACGAAAGTTAGAGGGCTGCAAGTGGTCACCCTTCTTTGGGACTGGCTGAATGAGAGCAAACTTCCAGCAGGAAAGAAAGGTACAAGTTGATAGACAAAGGCGAAAGAGCTTGCCCAGGCAGGGTGTAAGCACAGAAGCACAGTTCTTGAGAACAACAGGAGGGACTCCATCAGGCCCATATGCCTTATTAGTACTGAGGCCAGCAACGGCAGAAAAACATTAACTGAAGAAAATTTAATGTCAGCCATGAGGAAGTCAGAGGGGGGAAATGATGGAGGAACAGCACCGGAATCGTCTTAAGTGGATTTGGAGGAGAAAGTCTGAGCAAAGAGATCTGCTTTATCAGTAGAAGAAATAGCTACAGAGCCATCAGAGTAGAAAAAAGGAGGGAAGGATGATGAGGTAAAGTTGTTAGAAAGGTTTTTGGCAAGGTGCCAGAAGGAGCGGGAAGAATTCTAGATGGAGAGTTGAAAGCATTTAGTACGGATGAAATCATTTTTAGCAGAGCGAAGAACAGACTTAGCACGATTCCGGGCAGAAACGTATAAAAGATGTGATTCAGGCGTGGGCTGGCTCCGGTACCTCTTATAGGCCCTCTCCTTGTTGCGGACAGCAACAAGCGTGATTAAATCAAGGCTTTCTTGCATTGGACAAAGGATATGAGAAAGGAATGTATGCTTCCATGCCGGAGAGAATAATCTCTGTAATGCGCAAGGCACATTCAGATGGCTCCCGGCCATGGGAGCAATAATCATTCCTGGGAGAATCAGTTAGACCTTTCACACAGAAGGCTTGTGACTAGACGGTCTTGTCCTAGTAAATTAATAAGCAACAATAGAACCAATTTCGCTGGAGGATCGCCTTTAATTTTTAGTATAATGAAGGACCCGAAGGTTAAGTTGACCCTGATAATCCTTACTTGTACATTGAAGTGCATAGTTCCGAGAGCCCATGGCAAAACGAGTTCACAGAACGAATGATTGGTATTGTGAAAACCGCCCAAGGAAAACTTTACACAGAACTAAGATCACTAGTGAAAAGTTAAGGACAGTAATACCTGAAACCGAGGCTAGAATTAAAGACTGACTTTTAACTTGTCTGGATGATACTAGTGTATCAATTGAGGCCTTGACACCAGCTCATACGCTGTATGGCAGACAGCTCCACCCGTTGCTCTGTGTTGATATGAAGGAGAAAGCAGATGATCCCACCATAGAGGATAATGAACAACGCCAACATCTGCATGAGGGATATCAACATTTGAAAAGGGTGTTGGACACTTCGGATAGGCATTGGAGGGAAAATTATCTTTTGAGCCTAAGAGAAAGATTTTATGGAGCTGAAGCCGCCAGTAACAAGTCCTCAAGAAACACAGATGTGTTCTCATTCAAAACAGACCAACCTAGATCCCAGTTGCCTTTAGCTAAAGTTGTCTCCACGCATCTAGATTCGGAAGGGGTACTAGACTTGTCAAACTTTAATGTAGAGGAAATGTCAGCATAAAAACCATCAACAAATATGTACCCTTGAGTTGACGGTTGGTCCTGAGATAGTAAATGGAGTAGAACAACTGGGTCAAGATAAGCGACCTAGAAAGGCTGCAGCACAAAGTTCTCGAGATTTGTAAAGAGATCTGGCTAGGATTGATATTACTGTTATGATACAGTGTAACATTTTCCCCCGACCCCAAAACTGTGGAAACTGTTTTCCCCTAGAGGGAGATATCCTGTGTTCAACGGTATGTACGGGCCTTCTAATATAGTTGTCCCTGGTAAAGGCAGAGGAATTTTCCAGAGGAATTGAACCAGCTTAGTGCTGGTTCAGTGGTTTAATAGCCCTGGGATTTCCTCTTGTTCTCTGGTTAACAGTCTTGCGTATTAATACATTTGTTTGCTACTGTGTTTAACCTTTTATGGACAAATCTAATGTAAATACATGTACAAATACTTATAATGACTGGAATATTCGATGCACCTGACTGTGCATGCTTAGTATAGTGGTGTGGAAAACGGAAAGAAGGTATTATATCTTAAAGTCGATAAAAAAAATATTTTGCTTTAGCTTTATTAATACTAAGATTAACTTGTTAAGTGAGACCATATTTGTAAATTTTATGAAGTAATTCAATGTACGTAAGTAATTGTAATTAAATAATATTTGGCATCTTTGAAGCCAGTGAACGGGGAGATTCACCACTTTTCAGTTAGTTCCAAAGTTTCGTTAAAGCAGGACACTGTATATAGACGACACCAGGACACTTGGATAGGCCTAGGCAACCCAACCACGACCGCAAGTCAGTCATTATCTGTCATTCAGACTTATGTAGCTAAGTATTCTTTAAGATTTGGCCAAATCGAGGGAACTGGCTAGGATATAAGGAGATAATGATAGGTGAATTTAGGTGATAGTTATACCCTACTCATTCTAAGAGACTCCTATTACTTAACTTTAACATTTGTTGTTTATAAGAATATACCCCCAAAAGAGAATTTTGACATTTTGGTGCCGCGAGTGAGGAATGCGGCTTTAAGCCGGTTCAAGGTTGCTTTAGTGGGCCATAGCTTGACTCCGTGCGCGGTAGAGGTGTCAGGTACGGAATTACGTATATTCCGGGCTCCGGGCGGAAAAGCTAGTTCCTCTTCAAATGATGAACAGCTATATGCCGTTTTGGATTGTTAACACCACATACTATCCTTTTCCTTGGAGGAAATGATATTTATGAGAATGTGAAAGTGAACGAAATCGTGGATAATATTATGGTAATGATAGAGGCTATCGAAGGGTCGCGTAAGTTCTCTTTAGCCATATGTAACTCTCCTCGCTCTACCATGTGGTGCACAAGTTGGTTACGGCACATGTAAATTAGTCAGCAGGACAATACATAGGAAGTTGCAGAGAATATGCCGTGGATGGGATTTTATTTATTTTAATACCGAACCCTTCCAGGCAACCCTTAAAGCTGACGGTATTCATTGGAACCGTTAAGGCAGAGAGGGGGTCCTGATGAAATTAATAAACTACACTGAACGTAAGAGGGAAATTTTCTAAGTGGTAGAGGCCTAGGATAGTCCAATGGAATATTGATGAACCAACTGATTCAGGGCTCAGGGTAATTAAATTGTTTATTTAGGGGTTATGATTGTGGGGACAAAGGCATAACCCAAGTGTTTTAACAACCCAGGGCGATAGGTAAAAAAAAAAACTTCCCCACAATCGTCATAACTTAAAGTGACCAGCTGCTTTTGGGCTCAGGATAATTTAGTTGTTTATATAGGGGCTATGATTATGAGGACAAAGGTATAACCCAAGCGGTTTAACAACCCGGGGGATAGGTTTAAAAACCTTTCCCCACAATCGTCAAAATTTAAGGTGCACATATGGACATTTCGAGGTTGTAATCAGCCAAAACGTCCACTTTAATGTTAAAGATGTAAACGAGTGGTAGAGCAGGATACGTAACAAGAGCTATAAACGACTGTAATGAAGCATTTGAGAAAATACCACTATCAAAGAGGAAATTAAGTTGTCTTTTGAACGTATTAAAGGAAGATGGACCAAGTATGAAGAAAGTTATACCAATTTAGAAGCAGCTATTGTGAAGGAATATGATAAAGCTCTGTGGGAATCAGAAAATACAAAGTATGAACATAACCTAGAGGAATATACAGTATAACAATCTTAAAGTTGCCTGAAACAAAATTAGCTAATTCTACTGCAGAACCTCGAGTTGTGGACCTCCACAGTAAAGCTACAGTACCAGAAATTACCCTTCCAGAGATTGATGGGGAGCATAATTGGAAATTCTATTGAGATAAATTTATATACTTAGTCCATGACAGAACAGACCTTTCCAGTGTAAGTCAGGACAAGTCAAACGCACATCTTATAAGCTGATAAATGAATTACCTGTATAACAAGATAATCATGAGGCAGCTTTGACTATCCTTAGACAGACTTATGAAAATAGGGAGCAGGTCATTACTCAGTTACTGAAGACTGCGAGTAATTGAATTACCCATACCTACACACGATTTTGATTCCTTGCAAAACTTTCGGATAGCAGTAAGTTGTAATTTAATAGCTTTAGGTACTTACGAAGATGTAAAATCAGCATATTGAGTGCTTTCTAGAACTGTATCCTTAAAGTTAATACCTAGAACCAAGGATGCATTGTATAGTATGTACCAGAAAGAAATTTTCTCCTGTGAGGAGATTGATGAGGGGTTAATGCAACTCTGCAAATATTGGCAAGGAACAGTGAAACCTGCTGAAAGCAAACCGAAGGTTGAATTAGAGAAAAGGATCACTAACCATTTGGCTGTGAAACCTAAGTCAATGTCAGTTAAACCAGTAGATACCGTAGCTTCTCAAAATCTGAGGAAAAATTACCAAGGACAAGGAATGGACAAGCGGATGATAATAAGGTGGTAAAGACTTCCATGGTAAAGGACAAGAAAGGTTGTGTATTTGTAGTGATCAACATTCCACTGTATTTTGTCAGAATTATGCTCGTTATGCCTCTAGAAAACTGAGGCTGAATGAATTGGGATGTTGTATGATTTGTACGAATTTTGGACACAGATCCACAGACTGTAAATGTAGATTAAATCTTTGATTCAAGGACAAAAAAGGTAATGATCATAGTGCTTTGTGTCCAAGGATGGTCAGGTATGAGGTTCCTCAACCAGCAAGTGTCAATGTGACTGTTGGAAAGTCAGATACCGGTACTCCAGTAACAATGCCAGCTGAAGTTCCATTTGCAGAGGTGAAGGGAATGACAGAAAATAGAAGTGTACCCGCATGTACTCTATGATACTGGTGCACAGAAAACCTTCATTTCTGCCGATACTATAGAAAAAATAGTTACCCATTACAGGGATGGCTCCCTGCAGGAGGATGGTTGTGCTGGCTGTGCTGTGTTTTCCCCAAGTCTCGACCCACCTCAAGGGGGCTGGTTGGGCCGTCGACTGCCAACCTTGTCGAGCTCTACGTATTGTGATCTACATGGACTCCTTGATGCAGTTACTTTATTACTGCGGACGAACAACAGCGGCTTGATCATCTGTGACTCACAGCCGGCTCCCCATGCCCTCTCCTCTCCCAGGCCTGCATATCAACACCTCGTTACACAGATACTCCGTCAATTGGCCACTGCCCGTGATCGTTCGCTGGTGGTGCACTTTCCGTGGATTCCCTCTCATATCGGTCTCACAGCCAACAACACTGCTGACCTCCTTGCAAGGACCTCCTGTTGACTGGATCCACCCGCTGAGGATGCTACTAATGCCTCCCCCATTTGCTACAAGCAGATAATACGCAGAGCAGCCCGCTCCCCTATTCTCTACCGTAGAAATGCTGAGAGGGCTCACAGTGCGTCCATCCAACATTATGACCACTTTCTCTCTCGTTCCCATAGATATCTTCGCAGTGGTCTTATGGTTCGTCGACATAATGTGGTGTGTGCCCGCCTCAGACTGGGCCACCAACCTGTGTAGCAGGTGGCTGTGGCAGGCAACACACTTCATTTCTCCTCCTGTAAACTGTGTGATGCACCCAATGGCAACATCTTTGACCATTATTGCCTGCAATGTCCACTTGTCTCTGATTTAATACCACACGGACTCACATTAGTGGACACTTGCAAACATTTGTTAGAAGATGATAACCTAGATGTTATTCTCGTGTGTCATCCACACTTTGGTGGGTGTTAATTTGTTATAGCTCGACAGCGTGTCCTGCGTGGCACGAGTTCCCCTGTACTCACCTCATATATGGCCACGTGGCACTGTACTAGGGTTGTCGCCTTCGAGCGTAATGAATTAATAAAATCAAATCAACACATTACAGGCAAAGTAAATGTAGCCATTACAGGGTTTTTTACTTTTTTTTTTAATGCGAGGAAGAAGGAACCAAAGGCAGCGAGCCTGCAATAACTGTTCCTTCCAAGAGAAAAACAAAATACAAGAGAGGGCCAAACTCAAGATTAGATCATTTCGAGATCCCTGGACACACTGCGTTTGAAAGACTGGAGATCATAGGAAGCAGGAAATACAGACAGAGGGAGACAGTTCCAGAGATGACCTATTGCATAAATGAAGGACCGGGAGTAACAGTTAACTCTTGCATTAGAGAGTTGGACAGAAAAGGGATGAGAGTTTGCTGTTAGACAGGTGCTAAGCGCCCATTGTAGAGGTGGGGGAATGCATGCAGACAGTTCAGAGGAGCAGTGACACTGAACTAGCGATAGAAAAGAGATAAAGATGCAACAGTGCGACAAAGAGACAGAGGTTGAAGGGAGTCAGTAAAAGGAGGAGAGTTAATGAGACGAAAAGCCTTTGACTCTATTGAGAAGAGCTGTATATGGAGAGCCTCCCCACACATGAGAGTTGTACTCCACACAAGGGTGGATAAAACCCCTGTATAGAGTCAACAATTGTGCAGGAGTAAAGAAGGAACGGAGTCGTCTTAGCACAACTAATCTCTTGGAAGCAGATTTTACAAGAGATGTAATATGATCTTTCTAAGATAAGTCCCGAGTAAATGAAACCCCAAGCATGTTCAAGGATGATGCAGGATTAAGCTGAATATTATTAAACATTTGTGGGTATACCTGTGGAAGATTTTGTCAGGTTGATAGGTGTAAAAAATGAGTCTTTGATGTATTAAAAACAACAAGATTTATTTTTCCCCAGTCAGAGATACGAGCCAAGTCAGACATTAGGTGTGCCATAGCCTCATCCCTTGTTTGTTGAAGTAACTGCGAGATGGACGTTGCGGGAACCGAATGGATAGGTGAAGGGTGGAGTCATCAGCATAAGAGTGGATAGGTTAGATGTACAGCTTAGAAGGTCATTGATGAATAAAAGGAAGAGAGTTGGTGATAGGACAGAGCCCTGAGGAACACCACTGTTGATAGATCTAGGAGAAGAATGTCGGCCATCTACAACAGCGGCTATAGAATGACCAGAAAGGAAGCTATAGATGATGGCCCAGATAGAAGGATAAAAACCGTAGGAGGGCAGTTTGGAAATTATAGATTTATGCCAGACTCGATCAAAAGCCTTAGAAATGTCAAGTGCAATGGCAAAGCTTTCGCCAAAGTCCCGAAAGGAGGATGACCAGGAGTCTGAAAGGAAGGTGAGAAGATCGCCAATGGAGCGTCCCCGACAGAACCCATACTGACGATCAGAATGAAGGTTGTGACAGGAAAGAAGCTTTAAATTTTTTTTTTTACTAAGGATTGACTCGAAAACTTTGGAGATACAGGATGTTAAAGCAGTTGGACGAAAGTTAGAGGGCTGCAAGTGGTCACCCTTCTTTGGGACTGGCTGAATGAGCGCAAACTTCCAGCAGGAAAGAAAGGTACAAGTTGATAGACAAAGGCGAAAGAGCTTGCCCAGGCAGGGTGTAAGCACAGAAGCACAGTTCTTGAGAACAACAGGAGGGACTCCATCAGGCCCATATGCCTTATTAGTACTGAGGCCAGCAACGGCAGAAAATACATTAACTGAAGAAAATTTAATGTCAGCCATGAGGAAGTCAGAGGGGGAAATGATGGAGGAACAGCACCGGAATCGTCTTAAGTGGATTTGGAGGAGAAAGTCTGAGCAAAGAGATCTGCTTTATCAGTAGAAGAAATAGCTACAGAGCCATCAGAGTAGAAAAAAGGAGGGAAGGATGATGAGGTAAAGTTGTTAGAAAGGTTTTTGGCAAGGTGCCAGAAGGAGCGGGAAGAATTCTAGATGGAGAGTTGAAAGCATTTAGTACGGATGAAATCATTTTTAGCAGAGCGAAGAACAGACTTAGCACGATTCCGGGCAGAAACGTATAAAAGATGTGATTCAGGCGTGGGCTGGCTCCGGTACCTCTTATAGGCCCTCTCCTTGTTGCGGACAGCAACAAGCGTGATTAAATCAAGGCTTTCTTGCATTGGACAAAGGATATGAGAAAGGAATGTATGCTTCCATGCCGGAGAGAATAATCTCTGTAATGCGCAAGGCACATTCAGATGGCTCCCGGCCATGGGAGCAATAATCATTCCTGGGAGAATCAGTTAGACCTTTCACACAGAAGGCTTGTGACTAGACGGTCTTGTCCTAGTAAATTAATAAGCAACAATAGAACCAATTTCGCTGGAGGATCGCCTTTAATTTTTAGTATAATGAAGGACCCGAAGGTTAAGTTGACCCTGATAATCCTTACTTGTACATTGAAGTGCATAGTTCCGAGAGCCCATGGCAAAACGAGTTCACAGAACGAATGATTGGTATTGTGAAAACCGCCCAAGGAAAACTTTACACAGAACTAAGATCACTAGTGAAAAGTTAAGGACAGTAATACCTGAAACCGAGGCTAGAATTAAAGACTGACTTTTAACTTGTCTGGATGATACTAGTGTATCAATTGAGGCCTTGACACCAGCTCATACGCTGTATGGCAGACAGCTCCACCCGTTGCTCTGTGTTGATATGAAGGAGAAAGCAGATGATCCCACCATAGAGGATAATGAACAACGCCAACATCTGCATGAGGGATATCAACATTTGAAAAGGGTGTTGGACACTTCGGATAGGCATTGGAGGGAAAATTATCTTTTGAGCCTAAGAGAAAGATTTTATGGAGCTGAAGCCGCCAGTAACAAGTCCTCAAGAAACACAGATGTGTTCTCATTCAAAACAGACCAACCTAGATCCCAGTTGCCTTTAGCTAAAGTTGTCTCCACGCATCTAGATTCGGAAGGGGTACTAGACTTGTCAAACTTTAATGTAGAGGAAATGTCAGCATAAAAACCATCAACAAATATGTACCCTTGAGTTGACGGTTGGTCCTGAGATAGTAAATGGAGTAGAACAACTGGGTCAAGATAAGCGACCTAGAAAGGCTGCAGCACAAAGTTCTCGAGATTTGTAAAGAGATCTGGCTAGGATTGATATTACTGTTATGATAGAGTGTAACATTTTCCCCGACCCCAAAACTGTGGAAACTGTTTTCCCCTAGAGGGAGATATCCTGTGTTCAACGGTATGTACGGGCCTTCTAATATAGTTGTCCCTGGTAAAGGCAGAGGAATTTTCCAGAGGAATTGAACCAGCTTAGTGCTGGTTCAGTGGTTTAATAGCCCTGGGATTTCCTCTTGTTCTCTGGTTAACAGTCTTGCGTATTAATACATTTGTTTGCTACTGTGTTTAACCTTTTATGGACAAATCTAATGTAAATACATGTACAAATACTTATAATGACTGGAATATTCGATGCACCTGACTGTGCATGCTTAGTATAGTGGTGTGGAAAACGGAAAGAAGGTATTATATCTTAATGTCGATAAAATAAAATATATTGCTTTAGCTTTATTAATACTAAGATTAACTTGTTAAGTGAGACCATATTTGTAAATTTTATGAAGTAATTCAATGTACGTAAGTAATTGTAATTAAATAATATTTGGCATCTTTGAAGCCAGTGAACGGGGAGATTCACCACTTTTCAGTTAGTTCCAAAGTTTCGTTAAAGCAGGACACTGTATATAGACGACACCAGGACACTTGGATAGGCCTAGGCAACCCAACCACGACCGCAAGTCAGTCATTATCTGTCATTCAGACTTATGTAGCTAAGTATTCTTTAAGATTTGGCCAAATCGAGGGAACTGGCTAGGATATAAGGAGATAATGATAGGTGAATTTAGGTGATAGTTATACCCTACTCATTCTAAGAGACTCCTATTACTTAACTTTAACATTTGTTGTTTATAAGAATATACCCCCAAAAGAGAATTTTGACATTTTGGTGCCGCGAGTGAGGAATGCGGCTTTAAGCCGGTTCAAGGTTGCTTTAGTGGGCCATAGCTTGACTCCGTGCGCGGTAGAGGTGTCAGGTACGGAATTACGTATATTCCGGGCTCCGGGCGGAAAAGCTAGTTCCTCTTCAAATGATGAACAGCTATATGCCGTTTTGGATTGTTAACACCACATACTATCCTTTTCCTTGGAGGAAATGATATTTATGAGAATGTGAAAGTGAACGAAATCGTGGATAATATTATGGTAATGATAGAGGCTATCGAAGGGTCGCGTAAGTTCTCTTTAGCCATATGTAACTCTCCTCGCTCTACCATGTGGTGCACAAGTTGGTTACGGCACATGTAAATTAGTCAGCAGGACAATACATAGGAAGTTGCAGAGAATATGCCGTGGATGGGATTTTATTTATTTTAATACCGAACCCTTCCAGGCAACCCTTAAAGCTGACGGTATTCATTGGAACCGTTAAGGCAGAGAGGGGGTCCTGATGAAATTAATAAACTACACTGAACGTAAGAGGGAAATTTTCTAAGTGGTAGAGGCCTAGGATAGTCCAATGGAATATTGATGAACCAACTGATTCAGGGCTCAGGGTAATTAAATTGTTTATTTAGGGGTTATGATTGTGGGGACAAAGGCATAACCCAAGTGTTTTAACAACCCAGGGCGATAGGTAAAAAAAAAAAAAAAAACTTCCCCACAATCGTCATAACTTAAAGTGACCAGCTGCTTTTGGGCTCAGGATAATTTAGTTGTTTATATAGGGGCTATGATTATGAGGACAAAGGTATAACCCAAGCGGTTTAACAACCCGGGGGATAGGTTTAAAAACCTTTCCCCACAATCGTCAAAATTTAAGGTGCACATATGGACATTTCGAGGTTGTAATCAGCCAAAACGTCCACTTTAATGTTAAAGATGTAAACGAGTGGTAGAGCAGGATACGTAACAAGAGCTATAAACGACTGTAATGAAGCATTTGAGAAAATACCACTATCAAAGAGGAAATTAAGTTGTCTTTTGAACGTATTAAAGGAAGATGGACCAAGTATGAAGAAAGTTATACCAATTTAGAAGCAGCTATTGTGAAGGAATATGATAAAGCTCTGTGGGAATCAGAAAATACAAAGTATGAACATAACCTAGAGGAATATACAGTATAACAATCTTAAAGTTGCCTGAAACAAAATTAGCTAATTCTACTGCAGAACCTCGAGTTGTGGACCTCCACAGTAAAGCTACAGTACCAGAAATTACCCTTCCAGAGATTGATGGGGAGCATAATTGGAAATTCTATTGAGATAAATTTATATACTTAGTCCATGACAGAACAGACCTTTCCAGTGTAAGTCAGGACAAGTCAAACGCACATCTTATAAGCTGATAAATGAATTACCTGTATAACAAGATAATCATGAGGCAGCTTTGACTATCCTTAGACAGACTTATGAAAATAGGGAGCAGGTCATTACTCAGTTACTGAAGACTGCGAGTAATTGAATTACCCATACCTACACACGATTTTGATTCCTTGCAAAACTTTCGGATAGCAGTAAGTTGTAATTTAATAGCTTTAGGTACTTACGAAGATGTAAAATCAGCATATTGAGTGCTTTCTAGAACTGTATCCTTAAAGTTAATACCTAGAACCAAGGATGCATTGTATAGTATGTACCAGAAAGAAATTTTCTCCTGTGAGGAGATTGATGAGGGGTTAATGCAACTCTGCAAATATTGGCAAGGAACAGTGAAACCTGCTGAAAGCAAACCGAAGGTTGAATTAGAGAAAAGGATCACTAACCATTTGGCTGTGAAACCTAAGTCAATGTCAGTTAAACCAGTAGATAACGTAGCTTCTCAAAATCTGAGGAAAAATTACCAAGGACAAGGAATGGACAAGCGGATGATAATAAGGTGGTAAAGACTTCCATGGTAAAGGACAAGAAAGGTTGTGTATTTGTAGTGATCAACATTCCACTGTATTTTGTCAGAATTATGCTCGTTATGCCTCTAGAAAACTGAGGCTGAATGAATTGGGATGTTGTATGATTTGTACGAATTTTGGACACAGATCCACAGACTGTAAATGTAGATTAAATCTTTGATTCAAGGACAAAAAGGTAATGATCATAGTGCTTTGTGTCCAAGGATGGTCAGGTATGAGGTTCCTCAACCAGCAAGTGTCAATGTGACTGTTGGAAAGTCAGATACCGGTACTCCAGTAACAATGCCAGCTGAAGTTCCATTTGCAGAGGTGAAGGGAATGACAGAAAATAGAAGTGTACCCGCATGTACTCTATGATACTGGTGCACAGAAAACCTTCATTTCTGCCGATACTATAGAAAAAATAGTTACCCATTACAGGGATGGCTCCCTGCAGGAGGATGGTTGTGCTGGCTGTGCTGTATTTTCCCCAAGTCTCGACCCACCTCAAGGGGGCTGGTTGGGCCGTCGACTGCCAACCTTGTCGAGCTCTACGTATTGTGATCTACATGGACTCCTTGATGCAGTTACTTTATTACTGCGGACGAACAACAGCGGCTTGATCATCTGTGACTCACAGCCGGCTCCCCATGCCCTCTCCTCTCCCAGGCCTGCATATCAACACCTCGTTACACAGATACTCCGTCAATTGGCCACTGCCCGTGATCGTTCGCTGGTGGTGCACTTTCCGTGGATTCCCTCTCATATCGGTCTCACAGCCAACAACACTGCTGACCTCCTTGCAAGGACCTCCTGTTGACTGGATCCACCCGCTGAGGATGCTACTAATGCCTCCCCCATTTGCTACAAGCAGATAATACGCAGAGCAGCCCGCTCCCCTATTCTCTACCGTAGAAATGCTGAGAGGGCTCACAGTGCGTCCATCCAACATTATGACCACTTTCTCTCTCGTTCCCATAGATATCTTCGCAGTGGTCTTATGGTTCGTCGACATAATGTGGTGTGTGCCCGCCTCAGACTGGGCCACCAACCTGTGTAGCAGGTGGCTGTGGCAGGCAACACACTTCATTTCTCCTCCTGTAAACTGTGTGATGCACCCAATGGCAACATCTTTGACCATTATTGCCTGCAATGTCCACTTGTCTCTGATTTAATACCACACGGACTCACATTAGTGGACACTTGCAAACATTTGTTAGAAGATGATAACCTAGATGTTATTCTCGTGTGTCATCCACACTTTGGTGGGTGTTAATTTGTTATAGCTCGACAGCGTGTCCTGCGTGGCACGAGTTCCCCTGTACTCACCTCATATATGGCCACGTGGCACTGTACTAGGGTTGTCGCCTTCGAGCGTAATGAATTAATAAAATCAAATCAACACATTACAGGCAAAGTAAATGTAGCCATTACAGGGTTTTTTACTTTTTTTTTTAATGCGAGGAAGAAGGAACCAAAGGCAGCGAGCCTGCAATAACTGTTCCTTCCAAGAGAAAAACAAAATACAAGAGAGGGCCAAACTCAAGATTAGATCATTTCGAGATCCCTGGACACACTGCGTTTGAAAGACTGGAGATCATAGGAAGCAGGAAATACAGACAGAGGGAGACAGTTCCAGAGATGACCTATTGCATAAATGAAGGACCGGGAGTAACAGTTAACTCTTGCATTAGAGAGTTGGACAGAAAAGGGATGAGAGTTTGCTGTTAGACAGGTGCTAAGCGCCCATTGTAGAGGTGGGGGAATGCATGCAGACAGTTCAGAGGAGCAGTGACACTGAACTAGCGATAGAAAAGAGATAAAGATGCAACAGTGCGACAAAGAGACAGAGGTTGAAGGGAGTCAGTAAAAGGAGGAGAGTTAATGAGACGAAAAGCCTTTGACTCTATTGAGAAGAGCTGTATATGGGGAGCCTCCCCACACATGAGAGTTGTACTCCACACAAGGGTGGATAAAACCCCTGTATAGAGTCAACAATTGTGCAGGAGTAAAGAAGGAACGGAGTCGTCTTAGCACAACTAATCTCTTGGAAGCAGATTTTACAAGAGATGTAATATGATCTTTCTAAGATAAGTCCCGAGTAAATGAAACCCCAAGCATGTTCAAGGATGATGCAGGATTAAGCTGAATATTATTAAACATTTGTGGGTATACCTGTGGAAGATTTTGTCAGGTTGATAGGTGTAAAAAATGAGTCTTTGATGTATTAAAAACAACAAGATTTATTTTACCCCAGTCAGAGATACGAGCCAAGTCAGACATTAGGTGTGCCATAGCCTCATCCCTTGTTTGTTGAAGTAACTGCGAGATGGACGTTGCGGGAACCGAATGGATAGGTGAAGGGTGGAGTCATCAGCATAAGAGTGGATAGGTTAGATGTACAGCTTAGAAGGTCATTGATGAATAAAAGGAAGAGAGTTGGTGATAGGACAGAGCCCTGAGGAACACCACTGTTGATAGATCTAGGAGAAGAATGTCGGCCATCTACAACAGCGGCTATAGAATGACCAGAAAGGAAGCTATAGATGATGGCCCAGATAGAAGGATAAAAACCGTAGGAGGGCAGTTTGGAAATTATAGATTTATGCCAGACTCGATCAAAAGCCTTAGAAATGTCAAGTGCAATGGCAAAGCTTTCGCCAAAGTCCCGAAAGGAGGATGACCAGGAGTCTGAAAGGAAGGTGAGAAGATCGCCAATGGAGCGTCCCCGACAGAACCCATACTGACGATCAGAATGAAGGTTGTGACAGGAAAGAAGCTTTAAATTTTTTTTTTACTAAGGATTGACTCGAAAACTTTGGAGATACAGGATGTTAAAGCAATTGGACGAAAGTTAGAGGGCTGCAAGTGGTCACCCTTCTTTGGGACTGGCTGAATGAGAGCAAACTTCCAGCAGGAAAGAAAGGTACAAGTTGATAGACAAAGGCGAAAGAGCTTGCCCAGGCAGGGTGTAAGCACAGAAGCACAGTTCTTGAGAACAACAGGAGGGACTCCATCAGGCCCATATGCCTTATTAGTACTGAGGCCAGCAACGGCAGAAAATACATTAACTGAAGAAAATTTAATGTCAGCCATGAGGAAGTCAGAGGGGGGAAATGATGGAGGAACAGCACCGGAATCGTCTTAAGTGGATTTGGAGGAGAAAGTCTGAGCAAAGAGATCTGCTTTATCAGTAGAAGAAATAGCTACAGAGCCATCAGAGTAGAAAAAAGGAGGGAAGGATGATGAGGTAAAGTTGTTAGAAAGGTTTTTGGCAAGGTGCCAGAAGGAGCGAGAAGAATTCTGGTTGGAGAGTTGAAAGTATTTAGTACGGATGAAATCATTTTTAGCAGAGCGAAGAACAGACTTAGCACGATTCCGGGCAGAAACGTATAAAAGATGTGATTCAGGCGTGGGCTGGCTCCGGTACCTCTTATAGGCCCTCTCCTTGTTGCGGACAGCAACAAGCGTGATTAAATCAAGGCTTTCTTGCATTGGACAAAGGATATGAGAAAGGAATGTATGCTTCCATGCCGGAGAGAATAATCTCTGTAATGCGCAAGGCACATTCAGATGGCTCCCGGCCATGGGAGCAATAATCATTCCTGGGAGAATCAGTTAGACCTTTCACACAGAAGGCTTGTGACTAGACGGTCTTGTCCTAGTAAATTAATAAGCAACAATAGAACCAATTTCGCTGGAGGATCGCCTTTAATTTTTAGTATAATGAAGGACCCGAAGGTTAAGTTGACCCTGATAATCCTTACTTGTACATTGAAGTGCATAGTTCCGAGAGCCCATGGCAAAACGAGTTCACAGAACGAATGATTGGTATTGTGAAAACCGCCCAAGGAAAACTTTACACAGAACTAAGATCACTAGTGAAAAGTTAAGGACAGTAATACCTGAAACCGAGGCTAGAATTAAAGACTGACTTTTAACTTGTCTGGATGATACTAGTGTATCAATTGAGGCCTTGACACCAGCTCATACGCTGTATGGCAGACAGCTCCACCCGTTGCTCTGTGTTGATATGAAGGAGAAAGCAGATGATTCCACCATAGAGGATAATGAACAACGCCAACATCTGCATGAGGGATATCAACATTTGAAAAGGGTGTTGGACACTTCGGATAGGCATTGGAGGGAAAATTATCTTTTGAGCCTAAGAGAAAGATTTTATGGAGCTGAAGCCGCCAGTAACAAGTCCTCAAGAAACACAGATGTGTTCTCATTCAAAACAGACCAACCTAGATCCCAGTTGCCTTTAGCTAAAGTCGTCTCCACGCATCTAGATTCGGAAGGGGTACTAGACTTGTCAAACTTTAATGTAGAGGAAATGTCAGCATAAAAACCATCAACAAATATGTACCCTTGAGTTGACGGTTGGTCCTGAGATAGTAAATGGAGTAGAACAACTGGGTCAAGATAAGCGACCTAGAAAGGCTGCAGCACAAAGTTCTCGAGATTTGTAAAGAGATCTGGCTAGGATTGATATTACTGTTATGATACAGTGTAACATTTTCCCCGACCCCAAAACTGTGGAAACTGTTTTCCCCTAGAGGAGATATCCTGTGTTCAACGGTATGTACGGGCCTTCTAATATAGTTGTCCCTGGTAAAGGCAGAGGAATTTTCCAGAGGAATTGAACCAGCTTAGTGCTGGTTCAGTGGTTTAATAGCCCTGGGATTTCCTCTTGTTCTCTGGTTAACAGTCTTGCGTATTAATACATTTGTTTGCTACTGTGTTTAACCTTTTATGGACAAATCTAATGTAAATACATGTACAAATACTTATAATGACTGGAATATTCGATGCACCTGACTGTGCATGCTTAGTATAGTGGTGTGGAAAACGGAAAGAAGGTATTATATCTTAATGTCGATAAAAAAAATATTTTGCTTTAGCTTTATTAATACTAAGATTAACTTGTTAAGTGAGACCATATTTGTAAATTTTATGAAGTAATTCAATGTACGTAAGTAATTGTAATTAAATAATATTTGGCATCTTTGAAGTCAGTGAACGGGGGAGATTCACCACTTTTCAGTTAGTTCCAAAGTTTCGTTAAAGCAGGACACTGTATATAGACGACACCAGGACACTTGGATAGGCCTAGGCAACCCAACCACGACCGCAAGTCAGTCATTATCTGTCATTCAGACTTATGTAGCTAAGTATTCTTTAAGATTTGGCCAAATCGAGGGAACTGGCTAGGATATAAGGAGATAATGATAGGTGAATTTAGGTGATAGTTATACCCTACTCATTCTAAGAGACTCCTATTACTTAACTTTAACATTTGTTGTTTATAAGAATATACCCTCAAAAGAGAATTTTGACATTTTGGTGCCGCGAGTGAGGAATGCGGCTTTAAGCCGGTTCAAGGTTGCTTTAGTGGGCCATAGCTTGATTCCGTGCGCGGTAGAGGTGTCAGGTACGGAATTACGTATATTCCGGGCTCCGGACGGAAAAGCTAGTTCGTCTTCAAATGATGAACAGCTATATGCCGTTTTGAATTGTTAACACCACATACTATCCTTTTCCTTGGAGGAAATGATATTTATGAGAATGTGAAAGTGAACGAAATCGTGGATAATATTATGGTAATGATAGAGGCTATCGAAGGGTCGCGTAAGTTCTCTTTAGCCATATGTAACTCTCCTCGCTCTACCATGTGGTGCACAAGTTGGTTACGGCACATGTAAATTAGTCAGCAGGACAATACATAGGAAGTTGCAGAGAATATGCCGTGGATGGGATTTTATTTATTTTAATACCGAACCCTTCCAGGCAACCCTTAAAGCTGACGGTATTCATTGGAACCGTTAAGGCAGAGAGGGGGTCCTGATGAAATTAATAAACTACACTGAACGTAAGAGGGAAATTTTCTAAGTGGTAGAGGCCTAGGATAGTCCAATGGAATATTGATGAACCAACTGATTCAGGGCTCAGGGTAATTAAATTGTTTATTTAGGGGTTATGATTGTGGGGACAAAGGCATAACCCAAGTGTTTTAACAACCCAGGGCGATAGGTAAAAAAAAAAAAAAAAAACTTCCCCACAATCGTCATAACTTAAAGTGACCAGCTGCTTTTGGGCTCAGGATAATTTAGTTGTTTATATAGGGGCTATGATTATGAGGACAAAGGTATAACCCAAGCGGTTTAACAACCCGGGGGATAGGTTTAAAAACCTTTCCCCACAATCGTCAAAATTTAAGGTGCACATATAGACATTTCGAGGTTGTAATCAGCCAAAACGTCCACTTTAATGTTAAAGATGTAAACGAGTGGTAGAGCAGGACACGTAACAAGAGCTATAAACGACTGTAATGAAGCATTTGAGAAAATACCACTATCAAAGAGGAAATTAAGTAGTCTTTTGAACGTATTAAAGGAAGATGGACCAAGTATGAAGAAAGTTATACCAATTTAGAAACAGCCATTGTGAAGGAATATGATAAAGCTCTGTGGGAATCAGAAAATACAAAGTATGAACATAACCTAGAGGAATATACAGTATAACAATCTTAAAGTTGCCTGAAACAAAATTAGCTAATTCTACTGCAGAACCTCAAGTTGTGGACCTCCTCAGTAAAGCTACAGTACCAGAAATTACCCTTCCAGAGATTGATTGGGAGCATAATTGGAAAGTCTATTGAGATAAATTTATATACTTAGTCCATGACAGAACAGACCTTTCCAGTGTAAGTCAGGACAAGTGAAACGCACATCTTATAAGCTGATAAATGAATTACCTGTATAACAAGATAATCATGAGGCAGCTTTGACTATCCTTAGACAGACTTATGAAAATAGGGAGCAGGTCATTACTCAGTTACTGAAGACTACGAGTAATTGAATTACCCATACCTACACACGATTTTGATTCCTTGCAAAACTTTCGGATAGCAGTAAGTTGTAATTTAATAGCTTTAGGTACTTACGAAGATGTAAAATCAGCATATTGAGTGCTTTCTAGAACTGTATCCTTAAAGTTAATACCTAGAACCAAGGATGCATTGTATAGTATGTACCAGAAAGAAATTTTCTCCTGTGAGGAGATTGATGAGGGGTTAATGCAACTCTGCAAATATTGGCAAGGAACAGTGAAACCTGCTGAAAGCAAACCGAAGGTTGAATTAGAGAAAAGGATCACTAACCATTTGGCTGTGAAACCTAAGTCAATGTCAGTTAAACCAGTAGATAACGTAGCTTCTCAAAATCTGAGGAAAAATTACCAAGGACAAGGAATGGACAAGCGGATGATAATAAGGTGGTAAAGACTTCCATGGTAAAGGACAAGAAAGGTTGTGTATTTGTAGTGATCAACATTCCACTGTATTTTGTCAGAATTATGCTCGTTATGCCTCTAGAAAACTGAGGCTGAATGAATTGGGATGTTGTATGATTTGTACGAATTTTGGACACAGATCCACAGACTGTAAATGTAGATTAAATCTTTGATTCAAGGACAAAAAGGTAATGATCATAGTGCTTTGTGTCCAAGGATGGTCAGGTATGAGGTTCCTCAACCAGCAAGTGTCAATGTGACTGTTGGAAAGTCAGATACCGGTACTCCAGTAACAATGCCAGCTGAAGTTCCATTTGCAGACGTGAAGGGAATGACAGAAAATAGAAGTGTACCCGCATGTACTCTATGATACTGGTGCACAGAAAACCTTCATTTCTGCCGATACTATAGAAAAAATAGTTACCCATTACAGGGATGGCTCCCTGCAGGAGGATGGTTGTGCTGGCTGTGCTGTATTTTCCCCAAGTCTCGACCCACCTCAAGGGGCTGGTTGGGCCGTCGACTGCCAACCTTGTCGAGCTCTACGTATTGTGATCTACATGGACTCCTTGATGCAGTTACTTTATTACTGCGGACGAACAACAGCGGCTTGATCATCTGTGACTCACAGCCGGCTCCCCATGCCCTCTCCTCTCCCAGGCCTGCATATCAACACCTCGTTACACAGATACTCCGTCAATTGGCCACTGCCCGTGATCGTTCGCTGGTGGTGCACTTTCCGTGGATTCCCTCTCATATCGGTCTCACAGCCAACAACACTGCTGACCTCCTTGCAAGGACCTCCTGTTGACTGGATCCACCCGCTGAGGATGCTACTAATGCCTCCCCCATTTGCTACAAGCAGATAATACGCAGAGCAGCCCGCTCCCCTATTCTCTACCGTAGAAATGCTGAGAGGGCTCACAGTGCGTCCATCCAACATTATGACCACTTTCTCTCTCGTTCCCATAGATATCTTCGCAGTGGTCTTATGGTTCGTCGACATAATGTGGTGTGTGCCCGCCTCAGACTGGGCCACCAACCTGTGTAGCAGGTGGCTGTGGCAGGCAACACACTTCATTTCTCCTCCTGTAAACTGTGTGATGCACCCAATGGCAACATCTTTGACCATTATTGCCTGCAATGTCCACTTGTCTCTGATTTAATACCACACGGACTCACATTAGTGGACACTTGCAAACATTTGTTAGAAGATGATAACCTAGATGTTATTCTCGTGTGTCATCCACACTTTGGTGGGTGTTAATTTGTTATAGCTCGACAGCGTGTCCTGCGTGGCACGAGTTCCCCTGTACTCACCTCATATATGGCCACGTGGCACTGTACTAGGGTTGTCGCCTTCGAGCGTAATGAATTAATAAAATCAAATCAACACATTACAGGCAAAGTAAATGTAGCCATTACAGGGTTTTTTACTTTTTTTAATGCGAGGAAGAAGGAACCAAAGGCAGCGAGCCTGCAATAACTGTTCCTTCCAAGAGAAAAACAAAATACAAGAGAGGGCCAAACTCAAGATTAGATCATTTCGAGATCCCTGGACACACTGCGTTTGAAAGACTGGAGATCATAGGAAGCAGGAAATACAGACAGAGGGAGACAGTTCCAGAGATGACCTATTGCATAAATGAAGGACCGGGAGTAACAGTTAACTCTTGCATTAGAGAGTTGGACAGAAAAGGGATGAGAGTTTGCTGTTAGACAGGTGCTAAGCGCCCATTGTAGAGGTGGGGGAATGCATGCAGACAGTTCAGAGGAGCAGTGACACTGAACTAGCGATAGAAAAGAGATAAAGATGCAACAGTGCGACAAAGAGACAGAGGTTGAAGGGAGTCAGTAAAAGGAGGAGAGTTAATGAGACGAAAAGCCTTTGACTCTATTGAGAAGAGCTGTATATGGGGAGCCTCCCCACACATGAGAGTTGTACTCCACACAAGGGTGGATAAAACCCCTGTATAGAGTCAACAATTGTGCAGGAGTAAAGAAGGAACGGAGTCGTCTTAGCACAACTAATCTCTTGGAAGCAGATTTTACAAGAGATGTAATATGATCTTTCTAAGATAAGTCCCGAGTAAATGAAACCCCAAGCATGTTCAAGGATGATGCAGGATTAAGCTGAATATTATTAAACATTTGTGGGTATACCTGTGGAAGATTTTGTCAGGTTGATAGGTGTAAAAAATGAGTCTTTGATGTATTAAAAACAACAAGATTTATTTTACCCCAGTCAGAGATACGAGCCAAGTCAGACATTAGGTGTGCCATAGCCTCATCCCTTGTTTGTTGAAGTAACTGCGAGATGGACGTTGCGGGAACCGAATGGATAGGTGAAGGGTGGAGTCATCAGCATAAGAGTGGATAGGTTAGATGTACAGCTTAGAAGGTCATTGATGAATAAAAGGAAGAGAGTTGGTGATAGGACAGAGCCCTGAGGAACACCACTGTTGATAGATCTAGGAGAAGAATGTCGGCCATCTACAACAGCGGCTATAGAATGACCAGAAAGGAAGCTATAGATGATGGCCCAGATAGAAGGATAAAACCGTAGGAGGGCAGTTTGGAAATTATAGATTTATGCCAGACTCGATCAAAAGCCTTAGAAATGTCAAGTGCAATGGCAAAGCTTTCGCCAAAGTCCCGAAAGGAGGATGACCAGGAGTCTGAAAGGAAGGTGAGAAGATCGCCAATGGAGCGTCCCCGACAGAACCCATACTGACGATCAGAATGAAGGTTGTGACAGGAAAGAAGCTTTAAATTTTTTTTTTACTAAGGATTGACTCGAAAACTTTGGAGATACAGGATGTTAAAGCAATTGGACGAAAGTTAGAGGGCTGCAAGTGGTCACCCTTCTTTGGGACTGGCTGAATGAGAGCAAACTTCCAGCAGGAAAGAAAGGTACAAGTTGATAGACAAAGGCGAAAGAGCTTGCCCAGGCAGGGTGTAAGCACAGAAGCACAGTTCTTGAGAACAACAGGAGGGACTCCATCAGGCCCATATGCCTTATTAGTACTGAGGCCAGCAACGGCAGAAAATACATTAACTGAAGAAAATTTAATGTCAGCCATGAGGAAGTCAGAGGGGGGAAATGATGGAGGAACAGCACCGGAATCGTCTTAAGTGGATTTGGAGGAGAAAGTCTGAGCAAAGAGATCTGCTTTATCAGTAGAAGAAATAGCTACAGAGCCATCAGAGTAGAAAAAAGGAGGGAAGGATGATGAGGTAAAGTTGTTAGAAAGGTTTTTGGCAAGGTGCCAGAAGGAGCGGGAAGAATTCTAGTTGGAGAGTTGAAAGCATTTAGTACGGATGAAATCATTTTTAGCAGAGCGAAGAACAGACTTAGCACGATTCCGGGCAGAAACGTATAAAAGATGTGATTCAGGCGTGGGCTGGCTCCGGTACCTCTTATAGGCCCTCTCCTTGTTGCGGACAGCAACAAGCGTGATTAAATCAAGGCTTTCTTGCTTTAGACAAAGGATATGAGAAAGGAATGTATGCTTCCATGCCGGAGAGAATAATCTCTGTAATGCGCAAGGCACATTCAGATGGCTCCCGGCCATGGGAGCAATAATCATTCCTGGGAGAATCAGTTAGACCTTTCACACAGAAGGCTTGTGACTAGACGGTCTTGTCCTAGTAAATTAATAAGCAACAATAGAACCAATTTCGCTGGAGGATCGCCTTTAATTTTTAGTATAATGAAGGACCCGAAGGTTAAGTTGACCCTGATAATCCTTAATTGTACATTGAAGTGCATAGTTCCGAGAGCCCATGGCAAAACGAGTTCACAGAACGAATGATTGGTATTGTGAAAACCGCCCAAGGAAAACTTTACACAGAACTAAGATCACTAGTGAAAAGTTAAGGACAGTAATACCTGAAACCGAGGCTAGAATTAAAGACTGACTTTTAACTTGTCTGGATGATACTAGTGTATCAATTGAGGCCTTGACACCAGCTCATACGCTGTATGGCAGACAGCTCCACCCGTTGCTCTGTGTTGATATGAAGGAGAAAGCAGATGATCCCACCATAGAGGATAATGAACAACGCCAACATCTGCATGAGGGATATCAACATTTGAAAAGGGTGTTGGACACTTCGGATAGGCATTGGAGGGAAAATTATCTTTTGAGTCTAAGAGAAAGATTTTATGGAGCTGAAGCCGCCAGTAACAAGTCCTCAAGAAACACAGATGTGTTCTCATTCAAAACAGACCAACCTAGATCCCAGTTGCCTTTAGCTAAAGTTGTCTCCACGCATCTAGATTCGGAAGGGGTACTAGACTTGTCAAACTTTAATGTACAGTAGAGGAAATGTCAGCATAAAAACCTTCAACAAATATGTACCCTTGAGTTGACGGTTGGTCCTGAGATAGTAAATGGAGTAGAACAACTGGGTCAAGATAAGCGACCTAGAAAGGCTGCAGCACAAAGTTCTCGAGATTTGTAAAGAGATCTGGCTAGGATTGATATTACTGTTATGATAGAGTGTAACATTTTCCCCCGACCCCAAAACTGTGGAAACTGTTTTCCCCTAGAGGGAGATATCCTGTGTTCAACGGTATGTACGGGCCTTCTAATATAGTTGTCCCTGGTAAAGGCAGAGGAATTTTCCAGAGGAATTGAACCAGCTTAGTGCTGGTTCAGTGGTTTAATAGCCCTGGGATTTCCTCTTGTTCTCTGGTTAACAGTCTTGCGTATTAATACATTTGTTTCCTACTGTGTTTAACCTTTTATGGACAAATCTAATGTAAATACATGTACAAATACTTATAATGACTGGAATATTCGATGCACCTGACTGTGCATGCTTAGTATAGTGGTGTGGAAAACGGAAAGAAGGTATTATATCTTAATGTCGATAAAATAAATATTTTGCTTTTTAGCTTTATTAATACTAAGATTAACTAGTTAAGTGAGACCATAATTGTAATTTTTATGAAGTAATACAATGTACGTAAGTAATTGTAATTAAATAATATTTGTCATATTTGAACCCAGTGAAACGGGGAGATTCACCACTTTTCAGTTAGTTCCAAAGTTTCGTTAAAGCAGGACACTGTATATAGACGACACCAGGACACTTGGATAGGCCTAGGCAACCCAACCACGACCGCAAGTCAGTCCTTATCTGTCATTCAGACTTATGTAGCTAAGCATTCTTTAAGATTTGGCCAAATCGAGGGAACTGGCTAGGATATAAGGAGATAATGATAGGTGAATTTAGGTGATAGTTATACCCTGCTCATTCTAAGAGACTCCTATTACTTAACTTTAACATTTGTTGTTTATAAGAATATACCCTCAAAAGAGAATTTTGACATTTTGGTGCCGCGAGTGAGGAATGCGGCTTTAAGCCGGTTCAAGGTTGCTTTAGTGGGCCATAGCTTGATTCCGTGCGCGGTAGAGGTGTCAGGTACGGAATTACGTATATTCCGGGCTCCGGACGGAAAAGCTAGTTCGTCTTCAAATGATGAACAGCTATATGCCGTTTTGAATTGTTAACACCACATACTATCCTTTTCCTTGGAGGAAATGATATTTATGAGAATGTGAAAGTGAACGAAATCGTGGATAATATTATGGTAATGATAGAGGCTATCGAAGGGTCGCGTAAGTTCTCTTTAGCCATATGTAACTCTCCTCGCTCTACCATGTGGTGCACAAGTTGGTTACGGCACATGTAAATTAGTCAGCAGGACAATACATAGGAAGTTGCAGAGAATATGCCGTGGATGGGATTTTATTTATTTTAATACCGAACCCTTCCAGGCAACCCTTAAAGCTGACGGTATTCATTGGAACCGTTAAGGAAGAGAGGGGGTCCTGATGAAATTAATAAACTACACTGAACGTAAGAGGGAAATTTTCTAAGTGGTAGAGGCCTAGGATAGTCCAATGGAATATTGATGAACCAACTGATTCAGGGCTCAGGGTAATTAAATTGTTTATTTAGGGGTTATGATTGTGGGGACAAAGGCATAACCCAAGTGTTTTAACAACCCAGGGCGATAGGTAAAAAAAAAAAAAAAACTTCCCCACAATCGTCATAACTTAAAGTGACCAGCTGCTTTTGGGCTCAGGATAATTTAGTTGTTTATATAGGGGCTATGATTATGAGGACAAAGGTATAACCCAAGCGGTTTAACAACCCGGGGGATAGGTTTAAAAACCTTTCCCCACAATCGTCAAAATTTAAGGTGCACATATAGACATTTCGAGGTTGTAATCAGCCAAAACGTCCACTTTAATGTTAAAGATGTAAACGAGTGGTAGAGCAGGATACGTAACAAGAGCTATAAACGACTGTAATGAAGCATTTGAGAAAATACCACTATCAAAGAGGAAATTAAGTAGTCTTTTGAACGTATTAAAGGAAGATGGACCAAGTATGAAGAAAGTTATACCAATTTAGAAACAGCTATTGTGAAGGAATATGATAAAGCTCTGTGGGAATCAGAAAATACAAAGTATGAACATAACCTAGAGGAATATACAGTATAACAATCTTAAAGTTGCCTGAAACAAAATTAGCTAATTCTACTGCAGAACCTCGAGTTGTGGACCTCCACAGTAAAGCTACAGTACCAGAAATTACCCTTCCAGAGATTGATGGGGAGCATAATTGGAAATTCTATTGAGATAAATTTATATACTTAGTCCATGACAGAACAGACCTTTCCAGTGTAAGTCAGGACAAGTCAAACGCACATCTTATAAGCTGATAAATGAATTACCTGTATAACAAGATAATCATGAGGCAGCTTTGACTATCCTTAGACAGACTTATGAAAATA
This sequence comes from Coenobita brevimanus, assembly GCF_032717465.1. NCBI lineage: Eukaryota > Metazoa > Arthropoda > Malacostraca > Decapoda > Coenobitidae > Coenobita > Coenobita brevimanus. Next base: position 8,068,326 of record NC_137034.1, read on the forward strand.
GGGAGCAGGTCATTACTCAGTTACTGAAGACTACGAGTAATTGAATTACCCATACCTACACACGATTTTGATTCCTTGCAAAACTTTCTTGGATAGCAGTAAGTTGTAATTTAATAGCTTTAGGTACTTAATAGAAGATGTAAAATCAGCATATTGAGTGCTTTCTAGAACTGTATCCTTAAAGTTAATACCTAGAACCAAGGATGCATTGTATAGTATGTACCAGAAAGAAATTTTCTCCTGTGAGGAGATTGATGAGGGGGTTAATGCAACTCTGCAAATATTGGCAAGGAACAGTGAAACCTGCTGAAAGCAAACCGAAGGTTTGAATTAGAGAAAAAGGATCACACAAACCATTTGGCTGTGAAACCTAAGTCAATGTCAGTTAAAACCAGTAGATAACGGGAAGCTTCTCAAAAATCTGAGGAAAAATTACCAAGGACAAGGAATGGACAAGCGGATGATAATAAGGTGGTAAGAGACTTCCATGGTAAAGGACAAGAAAGGTTGTGTGTATTTGTAGTGATCAACATTCCACTGTATTTTGTCAGAATTATGCTCGTTAGTGCCTCTAGAAAACTGGAGGCTGAATGAATTGGGATGTTGTGTATGATTTGTACGAATTTTGGACAACAGATCCACAGACTGTAAATGTAGATTAAATCTTTGATTCAAGGACAAAAAAGGTAATGATCATAGTGCTTTGTGTCCAAGGATGGTCAGGTATGAGGTTCCTCAACCAGCAAGTGTCAATGTGACTGTTGGAAAGTCAGATACCGGTACTCCAGTAACAATGCCAGCTGAAAGTTCCATTTGCAGAGGTAGAAGGGAATGACAGAAAATAGAAGTGTACCCGCATGTACTCTATGATACTGGTGCACAGAAAACCTTCATTTCTGCCGATACTATAGAAAATAAATAGTTACCCATTACAGGGATGGCTCTCCCTGCAGGAGGATGGTTGTGCTGGCTGTGCTGTGTTTTCCCAAGTCTCGACCCACCTCAAGGGGGCTGGTTGGGCCGTCGACTGCCAACCTTGTCGAGCTCTACGTATTGTGATCTACATGGACTCCTTTGATGCAGTTACTTTATTACTGCGGATCGAACAACAGCGGCTTGATCATCTGTGACTCACAGCCGGCTCCCATGCCCTCTCCTCCCAGGCCTGCATATCAACACCTCCGTTACACAGATACTCCGTCAATTGGCCACTGCCCGTGATCGTTCGCTGGTGGTGCACTTTCCGTGGATTCCCTCTCATATCGGTCTCAAACAGCCAACAACACTGCTGACCTCCTTGCAAGGACCTCCTGCTGACTGGATCCACCCGCTGAGGATGCTACTAATGCCTCCCCATCATTTGCTACAAGCAGCATAATACGCAGAGCAGGCCCGCTCCCCTATTCTCTACCGTAGAAATGCTGAGAGGGCTCACAGTGCGTCCATCCAACATTATGACCACTTTCTCTCTTCGTTCCCATAGATATCTTCGCAGTGGTCTTATGGTTCGTCGACATAATGTGGTGTGTGCCCGCCTCAGACTGGGCCACCAACCTGTGTAGCAGGTGGTTGTAGAAGGCAATACACTTCATTTCTCCTCCTGTAAACA